>NC_051217.1:40377357-40697357 GCF_015220715.1 Pygocentrus nattereri
TCTTGGTAGCATTGTTCACATTTAATCGAGTCTGTCAGAGAGCAATAAATGACATGAATATCAAACCATTTGATGCACAGGGAAAGTAATTGATAGAATGTATTATATATAATATTTCCACCTGTGTCTTCTGTGTCCGAAAATATAAAGAAATTTGTCTTTTAAACTTATCACAAATATTTTAAAATATGTTCAAGTTACAGTGGTAATACCAACAATACTCTTTTTTTGTTCTTTTTCATTTCAATTTTTGTGAATGTTTGTACCTGTCATATTACTGATCTCTCCTTCAGCACATGGTATACAGTCAAAGCAGCACACTGGCTTTCCTTTCTGCACAGCCTTCCTGGTCCCGGGAGGGCAGCTCTCACTGCACACAGACACCGGCATCTATCATCAAAACAAATGTTCAGTAGCCTAAAAAATATTTTATACATGTTAAACAAACAGTGTTTGAATTCTACATGTTTTATTCAGACCAAATTGAAGTTATATCCTTATACCTGATTTGTATTTTGCGCCCACACAATAGATGACACTTTTAGTGCTAATCGATTGTGAGCAGGGAAAGAAGAGTCATAAAGTCCAACAGTGACAAACTCATAATGATCCTTAGTAGTTTGCAAATTTATTATTTCATATTTAGCTGCAGGATCACCATTTTCATCAAAATAAACCTCTTCACCATCTTTGGTTTTGAAGCGCACCTTTTTGAGATGTTCTAGAAACTGATGAAACAAACTGTAAATTACAATGTCTTAAAAAGCTTAACACATGCTTCTCTGTTAAAGTGCACCATTTTAGTTCATTTTTCTGAATTAGTGCTATGCGCAAGTGCCAAAGCTGTGAAACTTTAAGATCCATGCTTCAACAGACTTTTAACTTACAGTGAGAGGATCAGGCTGCTTTTTTGTAGGACATGTTTGCATGCAGCCAAGAAGGTTGTGTAGAGTGTGGGCAACAGCATACACTCCTTTATACACATTACAGAAAATGGGCATCAAGGTCATGTCTGTGAATTCGCTTTCCATTTCAGACTGCTTCTCTTTGCCTGTACAAACTGTTGTATCTTCTGAGTCATTCTGCACTGTATATTTACAATTAAACAAAGCCTCCCATAATTCAGTAAAAATGGCACTGCCTGCAGATTTCAATGGATTTATGTCCAGGATGAAATCCTTCAGACCCGTCACTGTTGTATTGGGTATTGCTAGCCCTATGGCTCCTTGCAGTATTTTATGCTTATCCAGTCTGGTTATGATCGAATCAGTGATCCAAGCTTCAGTTCCCACCCACTGATATCCTGTAATGTTGTGCTCATAAAATACATCCAGCAATATCTCAAAGTCCCAATGAGTGACAAATGCCACAATCACTCGAGAAGTAGAGCTTTTGATCTGCTGGATTATTCTCAGCACCTTTTCTTGTGAGTAAGTTCTAATAAATGGAAGGGAATATTCCAAACAAACGCCCAACTGTTCTGCAGCCTTCGTAAAAGCAGCCATTCCATTGTTACCATAATCATCATCTCTTCTTATTGCGCCCACCCAGGTCCAGCCAAACTGCTTGACCATCTCTGCCAGTGCTCTGCTCTGATGGTAATCACTGGGAATAGTGCGTAAAAATGAGGGATATTTCCTTTTGTCACTGAGACACTCACAGGTAGAATATGGACTGATCTAAAAAACAGATTCACACAGATATGTCAGGGAAAATGTGCTTTTTTTTGCCAGAGATTATATACATGTAACATTGAAAATAATATTGCCATGATTTCATTAGCTTTTAATAGTTTTGATGTTTTAATAATTTTAATATTGATAAAAATTGTGTAAATTCTTACCAATGGAATGCTGAAAGGTCCGACACTCTTTGCAATAGCCATTGACACTGATGACTGTGTCTCACCAATTATGGCTTGCACCTGTGCTGGCTTTGTGCACTGCTCATCTAACATTGAGTTCTCATTCCCATTAACAAGTGCCATAGCCATTCTAACACCCATTGAAGTAGAACCACATGTGTCATAAATCTTGTATCCCAGTGAAACACCAGGGAGTAAAGAGGAGCTGTTGTTGATCTCTTCTATTGCAAAAATTAAGGACTGTGAAAACTGGAAGTCTCTGAAATCAAGACTGGATTATAAAAAAGCACATGACCACAGACGTTTTAAAGATTGAAGAATATTTCTGCTGTGTAATGTAATTGTTAAAAATAGTAAAAATTAATTCAGTGTATGAAAATGCCATTTTGTCTTGCTGCTTACCTCATACAATTCAGCTGTGATGGCTTGACCTTATAGGACACGTCTGTGATTTCCCAAGTCCTGTGGATTGGTAAAATTCCTCCAACTATGATATCACCCTCCTTAAAAAGCTGTGGGTATACATGCTCTCCATGCAAGCTACAGAAATTCCCATTTGTGCTGTAAAAATTATTGATGGCCATTACCACATGCAAAAGAGTAAAGATAGTCTCCATTCTCCAATTTATTTTTTAGGTATAGATACTGATCAAGAATGTACAATGTCTGTTGTTTTGAGTGAGTTGGAAAGGATGAATTTGTAATATTTATGCTGACAGAAATGCAGATTCTCTAAAGTGTTGTTACGCTGTTGGGCCACACTTAAAGGAGGTGTGGCTTTCAGATGACAGCAGCATAATTTTGAAGGAATTAAGACTTAGTGCCACATTTGACTGTTCATTTGTCTTTTTTCTTTGATATCTTTTTTCTGTTGTCCAGATAAAAAAAATAAAATTTATATATAAAATGTTAGAAAATTTCTTTTTATTATTACTTATTTTAGTTAAACATTCTAATGTATTTCCAATCTTTCTTGAATTAAAGTAATATTGCATAAGTAAACAACTAAAATGTGTTGCTCTGTTGCTTGAAAGAAATGTTAGGGGTATACATGGAAATTATGTCAATTTTGTCAGAGATGTTCTGCTTCCTTTCTAATTTGACTACGTGTTCATTAAGCCATGTGTTTCTAGGAGGTCATATTTGGCATTATACACTGACATGCCGAAGGTCTTGGGATAGCAGTAGGTAAATTGATTCCGAAGTGTTGTTACCTCATGGGACAACTTGGGAACACCCACACCTGTATAAGTTGTGAAATGTTACCTTGTGAGTGAGGTTGGACACTTACTAGCGCACTCTTGGAAAGGTGATGTGAATTATCGGAGTTTGAATGGGCCGTGGTATTGGGTGCCAGATGAATGTGAATGTAACGGGGAGCGAGGAGGCAGACGCATATGCGGAGATAAGCAACGTTTATTATGGGCAAGTCCAGGGTCATAGTCAAGACAGTCCAGGGTCATAGATCCAACACAGATTGATTGGGGGACAGACATGACAAACCAGAATCAAACAGAACAAACAACTGTACATAGACCAGTACACACAACACAGCAGAAAACAAAGACCAGCAAACACAAGGGGCAAACACAGGGCCTAAATACAACAGGGCTGACGAGGGACAGGTGGAAACAATCAGGGGTGGAGTCCCTGAGGGGGAATTAGGGGGCCGGACCAAAACAATAAACACACATGGGCTAAACCAAAACTTTAACACATGGACAAGATTTGGAGGGGCCAATCACGACAGTGAAATTCCATTTTTTAAGTTGTGTGGGCATTTAACATTCTTTGATTTACAGTGTCTGCTGTGTAATGAGAATATATCTTAGTATCTGCTTACAGGTGCTTAATAATTGTGACAGACGAAGTCTGGCTAGAATTGTCCATTCAAATAGACAAGCAGCTCTGGCAGTGAATGGCCCTCTCGATGTTCCATGAGAGGACAACGGATCCCAGACGACTAGGGTGAAGTCCATCCCTCTGGTAGAGCGCTGGCTGCTGCCAAAACGAAGACCAGTTGTCCATGTAGCCCAAACCGTTGAAGGTGCATCAGCAACGGAGCCAGGACTGCAGCACGAAGAGCCTGCTGAACCACTCAGATCCCCTCCTGTTGGTGGGAAGAGGGCCGGAGATGACGGGCCTGGCGTCCCTCTTCTTCCTGGCGGTGTCCAGTAGCATCTGGTAGTGCTCCTTCAGGACCTCACTGCATCAGTTGGAGATGTGTGCTGGCATTCCCAGGGACCAGGTGGGACTGGCGGTGTACGAAGAGACGTGGCTGGCGCAACCACTAAAGGGGAAACTTCCGAGGCGGCTTTGAGCTGCGACTTCTGCCAAAGGAGCTCGTCCTGCTTCTTCAGGAGGGCGGTGATCTGCCGGTCCAGCCAGGCCAACTCTGAGCTCAGGGCCTGGAGAGCTCGGTCCTGGGCGGACCCCATGTTGAGGGAGCTGAGGAAATATCTGTAAGAGAAAGAGAAAGACAGAGGAAGAAAACAAAAAGAGGGAAAAGGCGTGAGACGTGAGGGGGGTTAGCGTTCTGGTAACTGCTGATTATTTAAGTGAAGGTTGAACTGCTCAGTCTGAAGTTCTAAGCTGTGCTGCTCTCTGTCGCTCGCAGTGATGTGCTCTCTGTCACTTGCAGTCATGGAAACATGACAGAATACCCCCAAGTAGTCCAAGATGGCCAATGGACAAGGAAGACCACGATGAAAGGCAACCACTCTACTGAAGGCGGCAACCGGGCAACCACTCTACTGACTTTTTAGACAACCTCTGGTATGTCCACTGTGCTGACCATTCGAAGGGCTGGATGAATGATGTCTGGGGCAACCCCTAGGTATAGGGGCGGCTTTCCTGCATGCTGATGGAAGTTTTATGAGCAGCATAAACTGGGGTGCCCTCAGTACTAACCGGAAGTGGGTCTAAAAATGGTAAGGCAGACAACTCTCTTCCGCCAACATGATGTTGAGGAAAAAATCATCAGTGCAGACCCTATAATTCCCCCTTCATGAATTGGTGCTCTGATCTCTTGGGATTTTATGGAAGAAATTAGATCTCTGACTCAGCACCCCAACACACCAAGCTGACAACGTTTATGTTACTGTTGCCCTTCGCATTAATGTGATCCAGTGGGTGCACTCATCCTTGAGCTCAGGTCAACCTGGTTTTATCCGAACGGTTTCCCTGGTTTGCAACACTTTCTGGTGGCCCTCCCTACCAACTTTGTCAAGTCATGTTCTGCATGTGCTCAGAGTAAAACACCTTGTCAGTGCTTCCTATCCCACATCATCCCTGATAGCACATACACTATGTTGCCAAAAGTATTCACTCACATATACAAATCATTGATTTCAGGTGGTACAATCACTTCCATGGCCAAAGATGTATAAAACCAAGCACCTAGGCAGGCAGACTGCTTTTACAAACATTTGTGAAAGAATGGTTCACTCTCAGGAGCTCAGTGAATTCCAGCATTGTATTGTGATAGGATGCCACCTGTGCACCAAGTCAAGTTGTGAAATTTCCTCACTACTAAATATTACACATTTAACTGTCAGCGGTATTATAACAAAGATGGAAGTGATTGAGAACGACAGCAACTTAACCATGAAGTGGTAGGCCACATAAAATGACAGAGCAGGGTCAGCGAATGCCAAGGTGCATAGTGAGCAGAAGTCACCAACCTTCTGCAGTCAAAGGCTGCAGACCTCCAAACCTCATGTGGCCTTCAGTTTAGCTCAAGAACAGTGCATAGAGAGCTTCATGGAATGGGTTTCCATGGCCAAGCAGCTGCATCCAAGCCTTACATCAGCAAGTGTAATGCAAAATTTCAAATGCAGTGATGTAAAGCACGCTGCCACTAGACTCTAGAGCAGTAGAGACGTGTTCTCTGGAGTGAGAAGTCACACTTCTCCATCTGGAAATCCAATGAATGAGTCTAGGTTTGGTGGTTGCCAGGAGAATGGTACTTATGCAGATAAATATGCAGATATCGCCCTGGTGTACAATGAAGTGAACTCATACCCTAAAGGAAGTGGAACCTGGAAAGTCTTTATGAAGCATTTATGAAAAGTTTGTAATTACAGCAGTAATATCAACAATACATTGTTAGTTTCAGCTTTTGTGAATATTTGTACATGTCTCTTATGTAGGCCTTGTTTGTATGAAGCTGAGGAGGTTGTGTAGAGTATGGGCAACAGTGTGTACTCATTTATACACATTATTGAAAATGAGCATTATGAACAAGTATCTAAATGCATTTTCCTTTTCCGTCGCTTTCTCTTTGACTGTGCACATGCATTCTTGCACTGTATTCTAAAGGTGGTGATTTCAAGTGGGTGCACTTGAATTCACCACTTTTACAAAGCTGTGAGTATACAGCCTCCTTGCGGGCTAGAGAAGGTCCCATTTGAGGACAAAAGTATATATTTTTTTACACTGCTGGTCTGAAAGCAGTATGCTTCAGTATCTCATTTAGCTGTTTCTCCTTGCAATTATTATTGGTAGCATTTTAGTTTAACTTTATGTTCATGTTTTTCATTGTTGAAATGTTTTTCTTTTCTGTGTACTTCTCTTTATTGTAGTGTCACTATTATTGTGCAGTTGTGAAATCTATAATATACAGAGTGAAACAATAATAAGTTATAGATGCTATCATAAAAAATAACTATTATTTAGTCATTTAAATACAATTAAAATGTATGTATCACCTTGTTGACAGTCAAGCACAATTTTTTTGGTAGTTTTTTGGTTTAACTTTATGTTCATGTTTTTCATTGTTAAAATGCTCCCTCCAACAAGCCTGACAAGCTTGAAGTAAAAGTGTTGTGTTGATTATTTTTTAGGCCTGATAGCTTTGAGGGAATTATCACAAAATATATATATATATATATTTTATTATTATTATTATAATCCTCCTCTAACTTGTATTGTCTCAACCCTACAAAATACACTCAGCAGTGGAGGTTTTATGAGAAAGCTTATGAAGGTGGTTTAAGCTTCTGTTGAACAACTAATTATTGTAATGAGGGAAAGAGGAAAGTAACTTAAACTGGCTTAAAATGTATGTCCTAGTGTTCACTGAAGTGTACACATTCTTTATAGAACGTTTAACTTTCTATCATGAAGCATGATTATGAAGCCTTTAGGATTTACTATTTTATTTAAAATACTAAATATATCATTTGACACAAACAAACTTGATCATAAAATAATTTAATAGCATTTTAGTAATATAATAATAATTTATAACATTTTAATGTGGTAAAAAAGAAAAATAAAACACTTTGCGGTGCTTTTACTGTTAGGAGCTTAGTGTTAATTTACCTAATTATAGCTGATACAAGAAGCCAACTACTACATTAAAGCACAGTGCTAATAAGCTAAATGGTTCTGTAATAAATGATCAGGCTTTAATTAAGAGGAAAAAAATGGACATACATTTTTGCTCATTACACAGTTTTTCTAGGGAAAAGGACAAAAACAGGAGAGAAAAAAATAGTTCAAAAGCATGATTTTGACAACTTGTGGTGGGATACCAAAAAAATTAGATCATCCTGAAACTCTTGGGTTTCATTCAGTGAAACCTGTAGATGGTTAAAAGTTCTAGAATTTAAGGAACTTAATACAAAGCAAAGCTGTACTATCTAGAATGAAGAAGAAATAGTCAAAATTCTGCACTATTTCTATATCACCACTCAAATATAAGCAAATTTATGACATCGACCATCTAATGGCTTTTGTACAACATGACTTGTTTTCAGATATATTAATTTATTTATTTACAGCAACATCTTTTATTGCATCTAGTCATCAGAGGCTTCTACACAAACTTGTGGAGTCAATGTCAGATTGAGAGCACGCTGGAATTAAAACAGAAGGGGGCATACCCAATACTAAGAAATTCTGAAATTCAGTCAAATATTTCAGGCATTCTGCTCTGTACTGATACTGTTATGCTGATCATTTGTAATGAAAAAAAAAATACATGGAATTTGAGAACAATGTAAAGTTTAAGCTTTTTCACTAGTGGAATTTTGGACCCCACCGCATAATCAGTAACATGTAAAAATGCAACAAGCAGGGGCGTTGTAAAGGAAAACAGTCCGCAAAGGAAACATAATTTATTCCACGTTTCTTCGGAATTTGCCATTGTCAGCTTCATGTATAATGAACTCAGAAGACACTTCTAGGATCACTAGTTATTTTGAATTGCAAATGAATCAGCTATATTTGTGTTGTAAACATTTTGACCACTGGTCCTAGGAAAATGATTATAAAAAATTGTCAGTAGGTTTTTCTAAAATGTTAATGTCAAACCAGTCTTACTGATTTTGTTTACTTCTCAAAGACTGATGTATGCAGATTTTTTAATAGTGACATTCTTCTTGAAGATAATACATTTTAAAACGTTTCTATATTAAGATTAGAGTTGAAAGGCTCATGTGCTTTATGTAAAGCCATATTAGCAATAAACTAATGCTTACTTACCCATAAAAGTGCCAACATCATGGCACTTTACCCATAATTTGCTTTTTATTGTTCTTTTCTGGTTTCATTATGATTATGTAACACTTTGGGAGAAAGATACAGAGTAACAAACCAAAGCTTGAGGCCAAAATGGCAAATACTTCCACGGCGACAGTGAACTTTCCAGGAGAGCTGACATAAGCTGGAATGAATGTGATCCAAACTGCACAGAATATGAGCATGCTGAATGTGATGAACTTGGCTTCATTAAAGTTATCAGGCAGCTTCCGAGCCAGAAAAGCTAAAATAAAACACAAAATAGCCAGAAATCCTATATAACCCAGCACAGCCCAGAAACCTATAGCTGAACCTAAATGACATTCTAGGATGATCTTTTCCTTGTAGTGCTTTAGATTTTTGAAGGGGAAAGGAGGAGATGTTGTTAACCAAAGCACACAAATTAGGACCTGTATGAGAGTGAAAGCAAGAACACTGAGTCTCTGCTGTAGAGGCCCAAACCATTTCATGACATTACTGCCTGGAAGTGTAGCTCTGAAGGCCATTAACACCACTATTGTTTTCCCCAGAACACAGGAGATGCAGAGGACGAAGGTGATCCCAAACGCTGTGTGGCGCAGCACACAGGACCACTCAGAGGGCCGACCAATGAAAGTAAGTGAACAGAGAAAACACAGAGCCAGAGAGAAGAGCAGCAGGAAGCTCAGCTCTGAGTTGTTGGCTTTGACTATGGGGGTATTTTTATGTTTAAAGAATATAATTCCTATTATTATTGTTATAAATGTACCAATAATTGAAACAGTTGTCAGCAAAATTCCCATCGTTTCCTCATATGACAAAAATTCAATTTCCTTCTTTACACATTCATTCCTGGGTGTATTTGACCAGTAGTCTTGGTAGCATTGTTCACATTTAATCGCATCTGTCAGTGAGAAATGAATAACATGATTAATAAAGTGTTAAATGTTCAGGGAAAATAATCAAAGAAAAGAACTACATATGTTGTTGACACTGTATTCTGTGAAAACTTGGAGAAGGACTTTGAGCAGTTTAGACTTGTCACAACTGTTTTGGAATATTCTGTATTTATAGGTAATACCAAAAATACTTTCTTTGTTTCAGCTTTTGTGAATGTTTGTACCTGTCATATTACTGATCTCTCCTTCAGCACATGGTATACAGTCAAAGCAGCAGATAGGCTTTCCTTTCTGTACAGCCTTCCTGGTGCCTGGAGGGCAGCTCTCACTGCACACAGACACCGGCACCTGTAATCAAAACAAATGGTTAATAATCTTATATTGCACTGAATGTAGAAATGTTCAAAGTATACATGATTAAATGGGACCAAATTCTATACCTGATTTGTATTTTGTGTCCACACAATAGAGGCGATTTTTATTGCTAATCGATTGTTCTCAGGCAAAGAAGAGTCATACAGTCCAACAGTGACAAACTCATGGTGATCATCAGTAGTTTGCCAATTTATTATCTCATATTTTGCGACAGGGTCACCATTGTTATCAAAATAAACCTCCTCGCCGTCTTTGGTTTTGAAGTGCACCCTTTTCAGATGTTCTAGAAACTGATGTAATGGAGCAAAGTTTAATTACAACATTTGAAAGAGCTTATCACTTACTTCTCCATAAAAGAACAGCACTTTTGCTGATTTTCTCTGGATTACTGCTACGTTGATGTCAAAGCTGTTAAATGTTATGTTTAGGATCTGTGCTTAATAATAATAATAATAATTAATAAATAACTTACAGTGAGAGGATCAGGCTGCTTCTTTGTAGGACATGTTTGTGTGCAGCTGAGAAGTTTGTGTAGGGTATGGGCAACAGCATATACTCCTTTATACACATTACAGAACATGGGCATCAGAGACAAGTCTGTGAAGGCATTCTCCGTTTCAAAAAGTTTCTCCTGGCCTGTGCACACTGTTGTGTCATCTGAGTCATTCTGCATTATAAATTTACAGTTGAACAAAGCCTCCCAAAATTCAGTAAAAATGGCTCTGCCTGCAGATTTCAGTGGATATATATCCAGAATGAAGTCCTTCAGACCCGTCACTGTTGTTTGGGCTAAAGCTAGCCCGATGGCTCCTTGCAGTATTTTGTGCTTATCCAGTCTGGCTACAGTAGAATCAGAGATCCAAGATTCAGTTCCCACCCACTGGTATCCTGTAATGTTGTGCTCATAAAATACATTCAGCAAAATTTCCAAGTCCCAATGACCAACAAATGCCACAATCACTCGAGAAGTAGAGCTTTTGATCTGCTGGATTATTCTCAGCACTTTTTCTCGTGAGTAGGTTTTGAAAAATGGAAGGGAATATTCCAAACAAATGCCCAGCTGTTCTGCAGCCTTAGTGAAAGCAGCCATTCCACTGTTACCATAATCATCATCTCTTCTTATTGCTCCCACCCATGTCCAGCCAAACTGCTTGACCATCTCTGCCAGTGCTCTGCTCTGGTAGTAATCACTGGGAACAGTGCGCAGAAATGAGGGATATATTCTTTTGTCACTGAGACACTCGCAGGTGGAATCGTGACTGATCTAAAAACAGATTCACATAAGTATATCAGGCATTATATGCAGTTGTAATATTTTTTTCAGATATTAACTGCATTTAACATTAGAGGTAAGTTAATTATATTGTTTTATCTAGTTGTTATAATATTGATAATAATTGCTTGAATTCTTACTAAGGGGATGCTGAAAGGTCCAACACTCTTCGCAATAGCCATCGACACTGATGAGTATGTCTCACCAATAATGGCTTGCACCTGGGCTGGCTTTGTACATTGCTCGTTTAAGGCTGAGTTCTCATTTCCATTAATAAGTGCCAGAGCCATTCTGACTCCCATAGCTGTGGAACTGCAGGTGTCATACATCTTATATCCCAGGGAGACACCAGGGAGTAAAGAGGAGCTGTTGTTGATCTCTTCTATTGCAAAGATTAAGGACTGTGAAAACTGAATGGTTCTGAAATCAACACTGGATTAGAAAAAGATAAATATACATTTATATTTTTGGGCTGACATCCAAAAGCTTTATTACTACTGTGTAATGTAACTGTTTAAAGTCTGTCTTTCTCCTTACCTCATGCAGTTCAGTGGTGATGGCTTGACCATATAAGACACATCTGTCATTTCCCAAGTCCTATGGAAGGGGAAAATCCCACCGATTGTGATATCACCATCCTTAGAAAGTTGTGGGTATACAGGCTCTCCTTGTAGGCTACAGAAAGTCCCATTTGTACTGGAAAAATTTAGGATGGTCATTACCACATTCAACAAAGTGAATATGGACTCCATCCACCCGTTAAACTAATGAGCAGAGATAAAGATTAAGTATGTGCAAGGTCTGATATTTCAATTGGTAGAACAGGGATAGTCTGTTGTATTTATACAGATAGCAGTGCAAATCCTCTATGGTATTTACACTGCTGGTCTTTAGTCAAAGGAGGTGTGACATTCGGGTGTGATCAGCACTAATCTGAAATATGTAGGCCTCAAATTCTCTTTTGCTTTATTTTGGTATTTTATTGTTTCTTATTTTACAGTTTTGAATATTTCTGTAGTCATAATTATTATGTGACTGTACACCAGAATCTAAATTTGCTCTGATCATGCCGAGGAGCTTTTGTCATATTCTTGCCAATTTTGTCACTTGCCTGCATAAGTTCATTAAGTGAAGTGTTCTGTATTGGCCATATTTGGTATTATTTCTACCTACAAAAGCCTGTTTCCTGACCTTGCATATCAGCACTAATGTGACAAGCTTCTCCATACCATCGTTCAACTTTCTAGCCTTGACAAAATGTGTGCTTAACAATACAGATACATACATTTCAGCACCTAGTATTGTATAGTATTTTCTTCGTACATTAGTTAGTGAAGGTCCATGACTGAAGTGTATGTGATCCTCTTGGATGAGTACCTCTTGAAAAAGTTGATTCATGTTTCTTTCACCAGAAAGAATGACATCTCAGAAGACTTTTTTACTTCCGGAGGCACGGCGAGTAGCTGCAGCGGCCACTTCGGGAATAGCAGAAGTGTGTTTTTTTGCTATTTTTGTTTACTGTCTGAAGTGTAACCCTACCAAAAACTAATTATCATGACTGTTTCAACCAGCACCATTATCTACCATCAGCAGAGCCTGCTACAGCTGAGAAATCAGCTACAATCTCTGCTTCCGAGCGAACTGCGGGAAGAGCTTCGCAAGCTAGACCTGCTGCGGTCCCCGGCGCTGCGTGAGCCTGCTGGCTGAAAGTCATGCATGATGAGGCAGAATAATATATATATCATCACTCGGAGATGTTCAGAGTAGCAGCTTCTACTGGTGACTCCATGAACCTGGAGGAGTACGCAGAATCAGTGACTGGCTACATCAGCAAGTGCATTGATGATGTTACTGTCTCCAAACCCGTCACAACTCAGAAACCATGGATGACTGCAGAGGTGCGCATGCTGCTGAGAACCCGTGACAAGGCTTTCAAGCCTCAGTGTGGCAAGAGCCAAGCTCTCCTGGGCCATCAAAGAGGCGTGCCTACTCAAAGAAAATCCATGATCATTTTCAAAACACTGCTGACACACAGCACATGTGGCAGAGCATCAAGGCCATCACCAACTACAAGTCACCTCCACCTGCTTGTGACAGTGATGCCTCCCTTCCAGACATGCTTAACAACTATGCTTGGTTTGAGGCGAAGAATGGCACAACGGTGAGGAAAACCACACCCCCTCCAAGTGAACAGGTACTGTGTCTGTCCACTGCTGATGTGCAGAGAACTCTACACAGAGTCAACTCACGAAAAGCACCAGGATCCGACCGCATACCAGGCAGAGTGCTCAGAGAATGCAGCGCACAGCTGGTTGATGTTTTCATGTACATATACAACATCTCTCTAAGCGCTGCAGTCGTTCCAACATGCTTCAAGTCCACCACCATCATCCCTGTGCCAAAGAAGGCTTCAGTGTCCTGCCTCAATGACTACCATCCCGTTGCACTCACTCCCATCATCATGAAATGCTTCGAGAGGCTTCTCATGAGGCACATTAAAAACCAGCTTCCTCCTTCACTGGAACCACTGCAATTTGCATATCGCCCCAACCGCTCAACAGACGACGCCATCTCCACCATACTCCATCTGGCTTTAACCCACCTGGACATTAAAGATACCTACATCAGAATGCTGTTCATAGACTTCAGTTCAGCATTCAACACCATCATTCTTCAGCAGCCGATTGGAAAACTGAGCCGACTGGGCCTGAACGCCTCCCTCTGTAACTGGATCCTGGATTTCCTATCTGAGAGACCTCAATTAGTCAGGATAGGAAATACCATCTCCAGCACCACCACACTGAGCACCGGTTCCCCTCCACTGCTGTTCACTCTACTGACTCATGACTGTACTGCAAAGTACAGTTCAAACCACATCATCAAGTTTACTGATGACAAGACTGTGGTGGGTCTGATCAGCAAGAACGACGAGTCAGCATGCAGAGAGGAGGTGCAGCGGCTAACGGACTGGTGCAGAGCCAACAACCTATCTCTGAATGTACATAAAACTAAGGGGATGGTTGTTGACTTCCAAAGAGTGCAAGGTGACCACCCCCTACTGAACATCACTGACTCTGCTGTGGAAATCATCAGCAGCACCAAGTTCCTCGGTGTCCACATCACAGAGAACCTCACCTGGTCCCTCAACGCCAACTACATAGCCAAGAGAGCCCAGCAGTGAATCTACTTCCTGCAGAGACTGAAGAAGGCTCATCTCCCTCCTCCCATCCCCACCATGTTCTATAAGGGGACTGTGGAGAGCATCCTCAGCAGCTGTATCATTGCCTGGTTTGGGAATTGCACCGCCTCAGACCGCAAGACCCTACAGTGTATAATGAGGACAGCTGAGAAGGTCATTGGGGTCTCTCCCCTCCATCATGGACATCTACACCACTAGGTAACGTTCAGCTCCTTTTTGAGTTCCTTTGAGTTCTTTCACTAGTTTCCCTTTGAGTCTTTGTTTGCTTTGTTCTTGGTTCCATTCCCAGCCTTCAATGGGTGTCTCACTCAGTTAACTCCTGTTTTCTGTACCCAGAAGCTTGAGTTTCATCTTGTCCTGTGCTGCGTCCTTATGTTACCTTAAGACTGAGCCAGTAACATAGACCCAGCAGAGTTGGAGCATGTTAAGACTGCCTTTGTTAATCAAGGGGCTGCTGTTGGTCATGCATGTAGAAAGTGTCCAAGCCTGTTCAGACAACAGCCTCCCAAGGTGTTTCACAGCCCTCTGCATTGTCTGTCTGTTCCAATCCCCGTCTGTCTGGACCATAAAGATATGATTGGAGTCTTAGGCATTTTTGGGGTTTTCTGTTGCAATGCCCCTTGATGTTTGAACAGAAGCCTTTACACTTATTGAGGAATTCCTACCTGTCTGTTATGTTAGCTTGCCAAAAAGGGCAAGCTACTGTCAAAAATTGTATATCTTGTTTGTTTACAACTTTACAGTGACAAAATGTACTGAATGACGCAGATAAGATTGTTGGCCTGAGCCTGATCTCCTGTGGTCTGGTGGGAGAAGAGGTTGCTGGACTGGTTTGTTGTGGGGTTGCAGAGAAGTAGGTCTGGCCTGCTACCTTTGATGAAAAAAAAAATAACAATAAATAAATCTTAGAGGAAATACTGGATATCTCTGCTCCTGACCTAGGCTCCATGAATTACAGCTCACCTTAGGTATCCTCTGGCTGCAGTGACACATTCTCTGGTTTGACTTGCTGACCATCACACCCTTGGATCACTACAAGTATGCCTTTTGGGTGGATGAATGCTCCAGTCATCTTGCAACAATTCATCAACAAGGTCCACAGGAAGGCCTTGAACCACTAAATGTTCTTCTACCTGGATGATATTTTGTTCATAGGAAGACATTAGACAAGCACATAGCCCATGTCAGGTGAGTCCTCCAGCTACTTTTGGCTAGCCACTTTTATGTGAAACTTGAAGTCTTCATGTTGTGCACCATCTGTCTCCTGAGTTTGTTTTCCTGAGTTAGTTTCTCCATATAGATCTAGCCAAAAGGAAGGCAGTCGTGGGATGTCTGTGCCTTAACTCCAGCTTACAGTGCCTTCTGAGTTTCTATCATTTTTTTCAAGCAAGTAAGAAAACTCCAGGCTGGTATCTGTGGATACCTGACATCAGTGCCACCAGACATACACTCCAGTCCTCCAGTTGCCCATTGTCCCATTCCTTGTAGAGGTGGACAACTCTAACGTCCATGTAAGTTCAATTCTGTCACAATGTTCTGTTTCTAACAAGAGGAAAAGAAGAAAATATGTGGGTCCACTCAAGGTGGTTAGGTGGGTTAATACTTTTTCTTACCAAGTTCTTTCACAGTCCATGTAGATCAATTTGACTTTCCAGTGTCCCGCATCGTAAGCTGTTGTTTTGTCCTCTCCTTGTGAGCCTGGCTACTAGCTCCCTGGCTTACACAGTCAGGCATTTTCTTGAACTCTGGTTGTCTGTACCTGAAGCCCTAGGTTTAATTCTGTCCCGGGGCAAGTCACCACATTACAGTCGCATTACTAAATACTGTGAGTCATCCTGTAAACCTGAAATAATAATTTAAAGTCAAAGCTGCTGAGTTTTATTTTTCACACCACATCATACATCTTTACATGTTAATGTCACTTTAAAGACTCCATATATTGCATGCAACTACACATTTCCACCAGAAAAGTCTCTAAATCACCACAAAATCTCTAAGTCACCACAAATCTCTAAATCCTAAAATCTTGCATAATGCAGCTTTTAAAATGGCCACATCAGACATGAAACATTTATTTTATTGTTAAAAAATGTAAAATATGCATCTTATTATAAAAAGTAACTATTTGCATCAGTAGCTTCTCTCTCCAACCCGTCTGATTGTAGACTATAATTTAAAACCTGGCTGTGAGGGATCATTAAGTTATATGATAAAACTCCAAAATAATGTTTGACTATAGCCTGACTATAACCTTGACTTAACAATATGTATATTAACACAGAGCTGCTGATATGAGGCTATATCTATCAGTAAACATGATGACCTAATACTTTTAATAAACATCAGGTGTGCTCAAGTGTCAAAATAGTAAATGCAGAGGTCATTATTGAATATTTTGCAGCTGCTTCGGGTTAGTTTGCTTAGACCAACCTCTCAAAACTTTTGTACAGGTCAGTTTTTCTGTCTTTCAACTGTTTTACCAGTTTACTGGTTTCTTTTGTCTAAACCCTAGAAAATACATCCAACAATGGAGGGTTCATGAGGAAGCTTAGTAAGGTGGCAAGTTGATTTTTTTTTATTAGATTACATTTTGTTGTGTAAACGAGGCAGAGGAAAGAAATTTAAAATGGCTTAATAATGCAGATTTGTTTTTAGTATCCAATTAAGTGAATACATATTTAAAAGAAAATGTAATTTGTGAAAGTATTTATGAAGGATATATGAAAAATGACTGCTTTTCAACTATTTGGTTTAATATACTAAATGTCATTTGATACAATAAGTAGTTTAATAAGATTTCCATAGTAACATACTAATTAAGAGTCTTAATGTGTTTTATAATATAATAAGAGTATATAATAATATTATTCTGAATATGTCCTCTCCATGGATCACCCTCCACCACCTTATCGTGGTGGAGGGGTTTGCATTCTTGAATGATCCTAGGAGCTATGTTGTCTGGAGCAAAAGCTCCTGGTAGGGTCTCCCAAGGTAAACTGATCCTAGGTGACAGGTCAGACAAAGTGTGATCCACAATTACCCACATGAAAATAAAAATAAAAAAGGACTTGTGTACCCTGCCCCAATCAAGGTTACCAGGGCCCCACCCTTGAGCCAGGCCTGGGAGAGGGGCTCGCCAGTGAGCGTCTGGTGGCTGGGCATTTACTCATGGTGAAGCCTGAAGGAGCTACATGAGTCCCCCCCTCCCATCGACCCACCACCGATGGGAGGGGCAGTAGTAGGAGTTCGGTGCTTTGTGGATCGGGCAGTGTCCGAAGACGTGGGCCTTGGCGTTCTGATCCTCGGTTGCTGAAACTGGCTTTTGGAAATTGGAATGTTAAGGAGCCTGAGTTGGTGCGCGAGGTTGAGAGATACCGGCTAGATATAATTGGGCTCACGTCAACACACAGCTTGGGCTCTGGATCCAGTCTCCTTGAGAGGGGCTGGACTTTATTCTTTTCTGGAGTTGCCCACGGTAGGAGGTGGCAGGCAGGTGTTAGCTTTCTCATAGCCCCTCGATTCAGTGCCTGTATGTTGGGGTTTTCTCTGGTGGATGAGAGGGTAGCTTCCCTACGCCTTCGGGTTGGGGAACGGGTCCTGACTGTTGTCTGTGCTTATGCACCGAACAGCAGTTCAGAGGACCCAGCCTTCTTAGAGTCCTTGGGAAGGGTGCTTGAAAGTGCTCCTCCTGGAGACTCTATTGTTCTACTGGGGGACTTCAACGCTCACGTGGGCAATGACAGTGAGACCTGGAAGGGTGTGATTGGGAGGAATGGCCTCTCTGATCTGAACCCGAGTGGTGTTCAGTTTTTGGACTTCTGTGCAAACCACAGTTTGTCCATCACAACCACCATGTTTGAACACAAGGATGTCCATAAGTGCACATGGCACCAGGACACTCTAAGCGGCAGTTCAATGATTGATGCTGTAGTCATGTCATTGGACTTGTGGCCATGTGTTTTGGACACTCGGGTAAAGAGAGGAGCTGAGCTGTCAACTGATCACCACCTGGTGGTGAGTTGGATCAGGTGATGGGGGAAGATGCCGGTCAGACCAGGCAAACCCAAATGTATAGTGAGGGTTTCAGTCGTCGCCAAGGCAATAACACAGGTGTGGGAAGAGTGTGGTGAGGCCTTGGAAAGTGACTTTAAGTCAGCTCCGAAAAGATTTTGGCAAACCGTCAGACGACTCAGAAGGGGAAAGCAGGGTGCCACTAGCACTGTATATAGTGGAGATGGTGTGCTGTTGACTTCGACTGAAGACGTCATTGGGCGGTGGAAGGAATACTTTGAGGACCTTCTCCATCCCACCGACACATTCTCCAGTGAGGAGGCAGAGTCTGGGGACACGGGAATAGGCTTGTCCATTACTGAGGCCAAAGTTGCTAAGACTCCTAACACCGCCTTGGCCTACCTGTGTAAAATGATCAAATTGTAAGTTGCTCTGGATAAGAGCGTCAGCCAAATGCAGTAAATGTAAATGTAAATGCCCTGGTTGTGGAACACTGGACCAACTCTTCACCCTCTCCAGGATTCTGGAGGGTTCATGGGAGTTTGCCCAACCAGTCCACATGTGCTTTGTGGATTTGGAGAAGGCATTCAACTGTGTTACCCCGGGGTATTGTGAGGTGCTTCGGGAGTACAGGGCACATGGCTCTTTGCTACGAGCCATTCAGGCCCTGTACAAACAAAGTTTCTGCGATCTACGTTCCCGCCCTAACCTATGGTCATGAGCTTTGGGTAATGACCAAAAGAATGAGATCGCGAATACAAGTGGCCAAAATAAGTTTCCTTCGCAGGGTGTCTGGACTCTCCCTTAGATATAGGGTGAGAAGGTCGGTCATCCAGGAGGGACTCGGAGTAGAGCCGCTGCTTCTCTACGTCGAGAGGAGCCAGCTGAGGTGGTTCGGGCATCTGGTTAGGATGCTTCCTGGACGCCTCCCTCGGGAGGTGTCACAGGCAAATCCACCCAGGAGGAGACCCGTTTGTACAAATTTGGAATTATCTGATATGAAATGTGCTATTTGAACATTGTTCACAGTGGTGGTAAAAAGAATCACACTTTCAAAACACGTAATGCCTCTAAAAGCTACCTCCTAGAAATCTATGGCATGAAATGGTTTCCAGTATATTGCTTTATGCCTGAGAGATGTTTTACAGTAGATTTGAAATAAAATTTTGGCTTTGAACATATTTAGAATGTATTAGTTAGTTCATGGTGGAGAAATACATACAGGCTGCAAAGTGTAAAGCAAACTAGTGTCTAATTTTTTATTTTTATTTTTATTTTTTTTTTGCTTTTCAAATCCAATCAAAATCAAATCATGTTTATTGTCTCATCTCATTTACATGGGTGGAAACTGAGTGAAAAACCTCAGAAAAAAAAGAAGAAAAAAAAGTCATGTTTTCATAGCAAGTTTTCTTCAAACCGCTCTTGCTGATTTTGTTTATATCTCAAAGATGAACAAAATCTTTCAGATAATATCTATTAATTTTACAAATAAAGTTGCAAAACTCATGTGCTTTATATATGACCATATTAATAGCAAACCTGTAGCTCACTTAACTGGCACTTTACTCATAAGTTGCTTTTTAGTGTTCTTTTCTGGTTTCATTATGATTATGTAAAACTTTGGAAGAAAAATGCAGGATAACAAACCAAAGCTTGAAGCCAAAATGGCAAATATCTCCACAGCTACAGTGAACTTTCCAGGAGAGCTGACATAAGCTGGGATGAAAGTGATCCAAACTGCACAGAATATGAGCATGCTGAATGTGATGAACTTGGCTTCATTAAACTTATCAGGCAGCTTCCGAGCCAGAAAAGCTAAAACAAAACACAGTAGAGCCAAAAGTCCAATATAACCCAGCACAGCCCAGAAACCTACTGCAGAACCTAACTGACATTCTAGAATGATCTTTTCCTTGTAGTAGTTTAGATTTTTGAAGGGGAAAGGAGGGGATGTTGTTAACCAAAGTACACAAATAAAGACCTGTATGAAAGTGAAAGCAAGAACACTGAGTCTCTGCTGTGGAGGCCCAAACCATTTCATAACATTACTGCCTGGAAGTGTAGCTCTGAAGGCCATTAACACCACTATTGTTTTCCCCAGAACACAGGAGATGCAGAGGACGAAGGTGATCCCAAACACTGTGTGACGTAATACACAGGACCACTCAGAGGGCCGACCAATGAAAGTAAGTGAACAAAGGAAACACAGAGCCAGTGAGAAGAGTAATAAGAAACTCAGCTCTGAGTTGTTCGCTTTGACTATTGGTGTATTTTTGTATCTGAAGAATATAATTGCTATTATTATTGTTATAAATGTTCCAGTGATAGAAACAGCCGTTAGCAAAATTCCCATAGTTTCGTCATATGACAAGAATTCAATTTCCTTCTTTACACATTCATTTCTGTGTGGATTTGACCAGAAGTCTTGGTAGCATTGTTCACATTTAATGGAGTCTGTCAACGAAAGATAAATAACATGAATAACAAAATGTTAGATGCACAATGAAAAGTAATTAAAGGGGTATGTTACATATAATGTGGCCTTTCTCTTCTATCTCCTAAAACATGGAAAAATATACACACAAAAATCAGCTTTTGTGAATGTTTGTACCTGTCATATTGCTGATCTCTCCTTCAGCACATGGTATACAGTCAAAGCAGCAGATAGGCTTTCCTTTCTGCACAGCCTTCCTGGTGCCTGGAGGGCAGCTCTCACTGCACACAGACACCGGCACCTGTTATCAGAGTAAATGTTTGATCACCAAAGAAACAAAATACTTTTTTACATATTTTACCGGTAAATTAATTTGATTTACTGAGACCAAAGCGCATTTCTGTCCTTGTACCTGATCTTTATTTTGTGCCCACACAACAGAGGCCATTTTCACTGATAATCGATTGTGAGCAGGGAAAGAAGAGTCGTAAATTCCAACCATGACAAACTCATGGTGATCTTCAACAGTTTGCAAATTTATTATTTCATATTTCGCCACAGGGTCACCATTTTTATCAAAATAAACCTCTTCACCATCTTTTGTTTTGAAGCGCACCCTTTTCAGATGTTCTAGAAACTGAAGAAATTGAAAAAAGTCATTACAACATCTGAAAGAATTTACACTAACATCTCTATAGAAACACTGCATTTTTGCAGATTAGTGGTAGACACCTGTGCCAAAGCTATGCTGCTTTTAGTTTAAGATCTGTTCCTAAACAGAATTTTAACTTACAGTGAGAGGGTCAGGCTGCTTCTTTGTAGGACATGTCTGCTTGCAGCCAAGTAGGTCATGTAGGGTATGGGCAACAGCATACACACCCTTATACACATTACAGAAAAAAGGCATCAGGGTCATGTCTGTGTATTCATTGTCAGTTTCAGACAGTTTCTCCTTTCCTGTACACACTGTTGTGTCTTCGGAGTCATTCTGCACTGTATATTTGCACTTAAACAAAGCTTCCCAGAATTCAGTAAAAATGGTACTGCCTGTGGATTTCAGTGGATTTATATCCAGAATGAATTCCTTCAGACCCGTCACTGTTGTATTGGGTATTGCTAGCCCGATGGCTCCTTGCAGTATTTTGTGCTTATCCAGTCTGGCTACAGTAGAATCAGAGATCCAAGATTCAGTTCCAACCCACTGGTATCCAGTAATGTTGTGCTCATAAAATACATCCAGCAAAATCTCAAAGTCTAAATGAGTGACAAATGCCACAATCACTCGAGAAGTAGAGCTTTTGATCTGCTGGATTATTCTCAGCACTTTTTCTTGTGAGTAAGTTCTAAAATATGACATGGAATATTCTAAGCAAATACCCAGCTGTTCTGCAGCTTCAGTAAATGCAGCCATCCCACTGTTACCATAGTCATCATCTCTTCTTAATGCGCCCACCCATGTCCAGCCAAAATGCTTGACCATCTCTGCCAGTGCTCTGCTCTGGTAATAATCACTGGGAATAGTGCGCAAAAATGAGGGGTATGTCCTTTTGTCACTGAGACATTCACAGGTGGAATATGGACTAATCTAAAACAGATTTACACATAAAATCTGTCAGTATGTCAGGGATAATGTGCAAGTGTCAAATATGTATTATCGTTATTATTATTTATCATGTATCAACTTTCATCATAATTAATACGCTTTTCCTTGTTATAAAATGCATAAGTACTTACTAAGGGAATGCTGAAAGGTCCGACACTCTTTGCAATTGTCATTGACACTGATGACTGGGTCTCACCAATTATGGCTAGCACTTGTGCTGGCTTTGTACATTGCTCATTCAAGGCTGAGTTCTCATTTCCATTAATAAGTGCCATAGCCACTCTCACTCCCATAGTGGTGGAACTGCATGTGTCATAAATCTTGTAGCCCAGTGAAACACCCGGGAGTAAAGAAGAGCTGTTGTTGATCTCTTCTGTTGCAAAAATCAAGGACTGTGATAACTGCATGTCTCTAAAATCAATGCTGAATAAGGAAAAAAAAACAAACAAAACAAAACAGATATAGACAGACATTTTAACGATTGCATATACAAGCATTACATGTTTTTTGTTAAGTAGCTGTTTCAAATAATACAAATTCATTTTGTCATTCATATCTAATTGTCTTGGCACTTACTTCATGCAATCCAGGGCTGAAGGCTTGTCTGTGTAGGATACGTCTGTGATTTTCCAAGTCTGGTGGATTGGGAGAATTGCTCCAACTATAATATCACCATCCTTAGAAATTGTTGGGTATACCGCTTCTCCTTGCAGGTTACAGAAAGTCCCGTTTGTACTGTAAAAATTAATGATGGCCATTACCACATGCAAAAGAGTAAAGATAGACTCCATCCACCCATTCAGCTATAGAGTAGAGATGATGTTTGAGCGTGTGCAAGGTCTGGGGTTTCAACTGCTTGAATAGGAAGGATTTGTTGTATTTATAAAAATAGAAAGCAAATTCTCTACGGTAATGTTACACTACTTAGCAACTGTCAAAGGAGGTGTGACTTTAAGATGTCAGCAGCACTAATCTGAAAGAGTTAGGCCTCATTGTTTCTATGCCCTGTATTTTTTTCCCCCTTTGAATTATTTTTGGTGCTTTCTTGTTTCTTGTTTCTTTTTGTGCAGATTTCTTAGACATGTTTTTGCATTTTCTGTATGTCTGTATTACTATATCATATTTGTTTTAGTTAAATATCTAAATATCTAATCAGTCTTAGAAGAATGTAAAAGAATACATTAATATATTACATACTGCTTTATTGCTTAAAACAAATGACACACAGTATACACAATGTAAACTGAATCAGTTGTGATTAGGCCCCTCATTTAGCTGTTCATTTAGAGTTCATTAAGGAGAGTGCTCTACAGAGGCTTTGTTTGACATTATGTATTCCAGAAAAGGCCTGTATACTGACCTTGCATACTAACTCTGTGTTTAGCTACTCCACACCAGATCACAACCTGCTAGGTATAGGTATATGGTATACTTCATAACCATCAACCAATATTAAATGCAGTATCTTTATTGAACCCAGAATAAATAGACAAGATCATTGACTGAAAAGCATGTATCTCTTGAAAAGGCCTGAAAAGGCTGTTGCTCCTATGTCCTCCCCTGCAGCACCAACAGCCTTCTGTGCTAACCTGTTTTGTTTAACACACACTTGTCAGATTCGATCCTGTCCAGTGAGCCTGTGTCTGTTCACTGATGCTCCAGGGCTCCAGAAAGTTGTATATAAATGACCACTATATTGTTTAAAGTAGAATCATGTCAAGTTAAAACGGAAAAAGAGGTAGCATTACTGAGTCAAAGTGAAACATAATTAAATAAATTAATTTAACCAAAAGAACTCACTAAAGTGTGGTGTCCAGATCCCATTTTTTTTCAAACCTTGTTTTATATCTTTACAACCCCATTTCTAAAAAAGTTGGGATGCTATGCAAATTGTACATAAAAACTAAATTCTATGATGTACAAATCATTTAAATCCTTTATATCCTTTATTTCATTGAAAATAATACAAAGACAACATATCAAATGTTGAAACTGAGAAATGATTTCTTTTTTGAAAAACTGCATGCTCATTTTTAGATGCTGCATATGCAGCAATTAGATGCTGACAACACATTCCAAAAAAGTTGGGACAGGGTCAACAAAAGGCTGCTAAAGTTGTGTAATGCTAGAAAAAGAAAAAAAACTGGTCAGTAACATGATCGGGTATAATAAAGCTTCCCACAGAGGCTGAGGCTGTCAGAAGTAAAGATGAGGTGAAATACTGCATGAGCACATAGTGCAACAACTCAAGAATAACTCTTCTCAACATGAAATAGCAGAAGAACTTGGGTTTTTCATTAACTGTGGTACATAATAACATTAAAGGATTCTGAAAATCTGGAGAAATCTATATATGCAAGGAACAAGGCCAAAAACCAGTATTTGCTGGCCATGATCTTTCAGCTCTCAGGTGGCACTGCATTAAAAACAGACATGATTCTGTGGTGGAAATCACTGCATGGGCTCAGGAACACTTCTGAAAACCACGGTCTGAAAAACAGTTCATTGCTGCATCCACAAATGCTGATTAAAACTCTAAAACACAAAGAAGGCATAATAATCACTTCATTATTTAAAGGAGCAATCTGTATTTTTTTCAATTGCTGGAACTGGCTTTTGGAACTTGGAATGTTACCTCACTGGCGGGGAAGGAGTCTGAGTTGGTGAGCAATGTTGAGAGATACCGGCTAGATAAAGTCGGGCTCACCTCAACACACAGCTTGGGCTGTGGGTCCAATCTCCTTGAGAGGGGTTGGACTTTATTCTTTTCTGGAGTTGCCCATGGTGAGAGGCGGCGGGCAGGTGTGGGCTCTCTCATAAGCCCCTCGACTCGGCGCCTTTATGTTGGGGTTTTCTCCAGTCGACGAGAGGGTAGCTTCCCTACGCCTTCGGGTTGGGGAACAGGTCCTGATTATTGTCTGTGTTTATGAACCGAACAGCAGTTCAGTGTACCCAGCCTTCTTAGAGTCATTGGGAGGGGTGCTTGAAAGTGCTCCTCCTGGAGACTCTATTGTCCTACTGGGGGACTTCAACGCTCACGTGGGTAATGACAGTGAGAACTGGAGGGGTGTGATTGGGAGGAATGGCCTCTCTGATCTGAACCACAGTTTGTCCATCGTGAACACCATGTTTGAACACAAGGATGTCCATAAGTGCACATGGCACCAGGACACCCTAGGGCGCAGTTCAATGATTTTGACCACTTTGTGGTCGTGTCATCGGACTTGCGGCCATGTGTTTTGGACACTCGGGTAAAGAGAGGAGCTGAGCTGTCAACTGATCACCACCTGGTGGTGAGTTGGATCAGGTGGTGGGGGAAGATGCCGGTCAGACCAGGCAAACCCAAATGTATAGTGAGGGTTTGCTGGGAACGTCTAGCAGAAGAACCTGTCAGATTGATCTTCAACTCACACCTCCGTCAGAACTTTGACCAGATATCGGGGGTGGTGAGGGACATTGACTCAGAATGGGCCATGTTCTGTTCCTCCATTGTTGAAGCGACTGACTGTAGCTATGCCCGCAAGGTAGTTGGTGCCTGTTGGGGCGGTAATCCTCGAACCCGGTGGTGGACACCCCAGGTGAGAGATGCCATCAAACTGAAGAAGGAGTCCTACCGGGCATGGTTGGCCTGTGGGACACCAGAGGCAGCTGGCAGGTATCGACAGGCCAAGCGATCTGCTGCTTCAGTCGTCGCCAAGGCAAAAACCCGGGTGTGGGAGGAATTTGGTGAGGCCTTGGAAAGTGACTTTAAGTCGGCTCCGAAAAGATTCTGGCAAACCGTCAGACGACTCAGAAGGGGAAAGCAGTGTTCCACTAGCACCGTATATAGTGGAGATGGTGTGCTGTTCACTTTGACTGAAGACGTCATTGGGCAGTGGAAGGAATACTTTGTGGACCAACTCAATCCCACCAACATGTTCTCCTGTGAAGAGGCAGAGTCTGGGGACACAAAAATAGGCTTGTCCATTACTGAGGCCGAAGTCGCTAAGGTAGTTAAAAAGCTCCTTGGTAGCAAGGCTCCAGGGGTGGATGAGATCCGTCTGGAGTTCCTCAAAGCTCTGGATGTTGTGGGGCTGTCTTGGCTGACACGCCTTTTCAACATTGCGTTGACATCGAGGGCAGTGCCACTGGATTGGCAGACTGGGGTGGTGGTGCCTCTTTTTAAAAAGGGGGGCCAGAGTGTTCCAACTACAAGGGAATCATACACCTCAGCCTCCCTGGTAAGGTCTATGCAGGGGTACTGGAGAAGAGAGTCCGGCTTATAGTTGAACCTCGGATTCAGAAGGAGCAGTGCGGGTTCTGCCCTGGTCATGGAATACTGGACCAACTCTTCACCCTCTCCAGGAATCTGGAGGGTTCATGGGAGTTCATGGGAGTTTGCCCAAACAGTCCACATGTGCTCTGTGGGTTTGGAGAAGGCATTCGACTGTGTTCCCCGGGGTATTCTGTGGGAGGTGCTTCGGGAGTACAGGGTACATGGCTCTTTGCTACGAGCCATTCAGGCCCTGTACAAACAAAGCAGGAGTTTGGTTCGCATGGCTGGCAGTAAGTCAGACTCTTTCCCAGTGATAGTTGGACTCTGTCAGGGCTGCCCTTTGTCACCGATTCTATTCATAATTTTCATGGATAGAATTTCTAGGCACAGTCAGGGGATGGAGGGTGTCTGGTTTGGTGACCTCAAGGTCACATCGCTGCTGTTTGCAGATGATGTGGTCCTATTGAGGACATCAGGCCGTGAACTTCAGCTTTCGCTGGATCGGGTTTGCAGCCGTGTGTGAAGTGGCCGGGATGAGAATCGGTACCTCCAAATTCGAGGCCATGGTTCTCAGGTGGAAAAAGTTGGAGAGCCCTCTCTGGGTCGGGGATAAGCTCTTGCCTCAAGTGGAGGAGTTTAAGTATCTCGGGGTCTTGTTCACGAGTGATGGTAAAAGGGAGCGGGAGATTGACAAGCAGATTGGAGCTGGGTCTGCAGTGATGCAGGCTCTTTACCGGTCTGTTGTGGCAAAGAAAGAACTGAGCCATAAGGCAAAGCTCTCGATTTACCGGTTGATCTACATTCCCACCCTTCCCTTGGGGCAGTCGTGGGCTGGAGGTTAGGGATCTGGCCCTGTGACCGGAAGGTTGCCGGTTCGATCCCCAGGGCCGACAGTCCATGACTGAGGTTCTCCTTGAGCAAGACACCTAACCCCCAACTGCCCCCCGTGCGCTGTGGATAGGGCTGCCCACCGCTCCGGGCAGGTGCGCTCACTGCCCCCTAGTGTGTGTGTTCACTAGTGTGTATGTGGTGTTTCACTTCACGGATGGGTTAAATGCGGAGGTGGAATTTCCCCAGTTGTGGAATCAAAAAAGTATCACTTAATTAACTTAACTTACCTGTGGTCATGAGCTTTGGGTAATGACTGAAAGAATGAGATTGCGAATACAAGCTGCGTAAAGGAGTTTCCTCCGCAGGGTGTCTGGACTCTCCCTTAGAGATAGGGTGAGAAGTTTCGGTCATCCGGGAGGGACTCGGAGTAGAGCCGCTGCTTCTCCATGTCAAGAGGAGCCAGCTGAGGTGGTTCGGGCATCTGGTTAGGATGCCTCCTGGACGCCTCCCCTGGGAGGTGACACAGGCAAGTCCACCCGGGAGGAGACCCCGGGGAAGACCCAGGGCACACTGGCGTGACTATATTGCCCAGCTGGCCTGGGAGCGCCTCGGAATCCCCCCGGAGATCTAGTGGAAGTGGCTGGGGAAAGGGAGGTCTGGGCCTCATTACTTAGGATGCTGCCCCCGCGACCCAAACAAGTGGAAGATAATGGATGGATGGATGGATGGACATGCAATTACATTGATCCACTAGAGAGGCCTCCAAATCCTCAGATCTTACATAGTGCAACTTTTAAAATGGCCACATCAGGCACCTAAGTTTTGGCAACTGCTTTTGCTATTCTGGGTCTTCTGCATTAGTGTTGTCACCATACTGAAATTTGCAAAAAGTATCAATATACGTTAGACATTTGCAGAAGAAAGGGGCACCAAAGAATGAACATTTTTGTTTGTTTGAAGAACCACATGTGATAAACGAACCTAGATTTTTTCTTGTGAATCAAATTCTTTTTATTTAAAATCTCATTTTGAGATTGTGACATTCAAAGTTCAATCAAAGTAAAATATCTTTTTTTTAAGAAACATTTATTTTATTTTTAGATCAGCTTAAAAAAAAACAACCAAAGAATGCATATTGTTATAAAAAGTAACTGCCACTGTAACAGATAATATTGTTTCCCTGCTACAGGTCTAAATATAGTCTGTTATTTAAGATCAGACTAGATAGTAGTGAGAGAGGTTGTCATAAAGTGTCAAATAATTGCCACACCTCTGCTAATAATCAGACTTGCCTTGACTTAACACTAGCCCTCCTGAGATTTCAAGATCCTCAGGACATCACCCCTCCTTCTTGCCAGCAATTAGCAGGACCATACATCACCCTTTATTATGTTAATTCACAGAGGAGGACTGAGACAGCAGCTCTGTGTGTGAACCTTGTTTGCTG
The DNA here is from genome assembly GCF_015220715.1 of Pygocentrus nattereri. Classification (NCBI taxonomy): domain Eukaryota; kingdom Metazoa; phylum Chordata; class Actinopteri; order Characiformes; family Serrasalmidae; genus Pygocentrus; species Pygocentrus nattereri. The sequence continues at coordinate 40,406,053 of NC_051217.1, forward strand.
GCTAGTTCACTTCGACCTTGCCAACAGTATGAACGACTGACTGAACAAACTAACGAAACGAAATTAAACTCGTACAAGGAAATGTTGAAATTATGTTAAACTGAAACAAGGAAATACTAGGAGTATGTACACAATGAACAACGGAAATGCACAAGTAATTTCACCAAGTAAACGCCAAGAAATGGGTTGCAGTTTGTCTTTTGACGTAAATGGGTAAAAATAGCTGTCAATCAAAACAGGATTCAGCCTTTCGTCTGATCCTTCAATCATTTTGCAGAAGCTCCGCGTCCAGACCCGCCCACAGCTCCATTCACCACAGAGACGCTCTGCGTTCGGGGGCGGGACAAAATCGTGGCATTTATCCAATGAGCGGCGAGTTTCGAAGCAATGAAAAAAACGTCCCGTTTGAATGAGCGGTCCTGTTGAAGTGAAAAGACACTCAGCTTTTAACGCATTTGTAGTGAATGAAATGTTAACACAACTGAACATATTTGACATTTTAGGGCAAGCTGAGCTTCCCTTGCAGTCTTAGAGAAATCGCCACTGCTCTGTCCGTCGCTACTACGCGCCCTTGAATTATAACTTTTGAAACACGATTCTACAGATTCTCCGTCGCGCTGTCGGATCGGTAACATATACACTCGGGTTGTAACTTGAAGTTCACCTTCAAGTTGTGTCATGTTAGGTGCTTTGGGAGCTGTAGGAGCTTTCTGTGGGCATGGGGGGTTTCCACTTCCACCGCACTCCATATCATTACCAAGACAATGGGCGTTAATCGCTTCACAGCAGGGGAGTGGGCTACATGGTCGCTGGTTTCCCTTACGAAAATTTTCGTAGCTCTCGGAAGATTAGTGTTAAACCTTGTTTTCATAATCAAAAAAAGAAAAAAATAAGTAAAAGGGAGGCAGTCATGGGCTGGAGGTTAGGGAACTGGCCCTGTGACTGGATGGTTGCCAGTTTGAGCCCCAGAGCTGACAGTACACGACTGAGGTGTCCTCAAACTAGACACCTAGCCCCTCACTGCTCCCCAGGCTCTGTGAATAGAGCTGCCCACTGCTCCAGCCAAGTGTGCTCACTGTCCCCTAGTGTGCACTACACTAGTGTGTATGTGGTGTTTCACTTCACGGAGGTGAAATTTCCCTGTTGGGGGACTGATAAGGGTCACATAAATAAAATAACAATGACTGTTCACACACAAACAATATCTAAACTGCTTATCCTCCTGGGTTGCGGGAGTTCACACAAAATTTTATTATTTGAAACAAAACCTCAGAGTTTATCATGTGAGCCTTAGGTTTGCCTTGTCAGTACAAAACTAAAGTAAGGCTCATTTTGCACATGCAGTGTGACATGAGAGACAAAATCACAACGATATGACATTCATCAACAACTGCAATAAAGTTTCATTTTCAATATACGCCACGTGTGTTCAGTTGTTTAAACAAATAAATAGGGACATCACTTTTAAGATTGTGACCCTTATTAGTCTCACAATGGGGAAATTTATTTTTTTATTTATTTTTTTTTTTTTTTTACCCGATTTTGTCCCCAATTTAGTCGTTTCCAGTTCCACCTGCTATGTAAGACTCCTCTGATCACACGATGCTACCAACGCTAGAAGGGTGAAGGTTAGTACAGGCTTTTTCTGAGACCTGTGAAACCAGCCACCGCTTCTTTTCGAACTGCCGCTCACGCGTCACAGGACAGCTGAACGCGCTCGGAGGAAAGTGCCAACTGCCATATCTGTTATGTCGGCTAGCTAGCATCACGTGATATTGACCATGATGAGGCATTTGTACAAATGGTCTGATTTTTGTTTTTATTTTATTTTTATTTTAAATCTTTTCTCATCCATCGCAGCTCATGTTCAGATGATCCTCAGGTAGATTTGATATTTATAAGTTACATCAGAAAACAATACAAAATAGATAAGACTTTGAGAATTTGATGCCTTATATGGCTTATATGCCTTTTAAAAATAGGTTAATAGTAAAAGTGCAGTTCACTTAGCTGGCACTTTACCCATGATTTCCTTTTTAGTGTTCTTTTCTGGTTTTAATGTAATTATGTAACACTTTGGGAGAAAGATACAGAATAACAAACCAAAGCTTGAGGCCAAAATTGCAAATATCTCCACAGCTACAGTGAACTTTCCAGGAGAGCTGACATAAGCTGGAATGAAGGTGATCCAAACAGCACAGAATATGAGCATGCTGAATGTGATGAACTTGGCTTCATTAAACTTATCAGGCAGCTTCCGTGCTAGAAAGGCTAATATAAAGCAAAGTACAGCCAATAGCCCTATATAACCCAGTACAGCCCAGAAACCTACTGCAGAACCTAACTGACATTCTAGAATGATCTTTTCCTTGTAGTGCTTTAGATTTTTGAAGGGGAAAGGAGGAGATGTTGTTAACCAAAGTACACAAATAAGGACCTGTATGAGAGTGAAAGCAAGAACACTGAGTCTCTGCTGTAGAGGCCCAAACCATTTCATGACATTACTGCCTGGAAGTGTAGCTCTGAAGGCCATTAACACCACTATTGTTTTCCCCAGAACACAGGAGATGCAGAGGACGAAGGTGATCCCAAACGCTGTGTGACGCAGCATACAGGACCAATCAGAGGGCCGACCAATGAAAGTAAGTGAACAGAGAAAACACAGAGCCAGAGAGAAGAGCAGCAGGAAGCTCAGCTCTGAGTTGTTCGCTTTGACTATTGGGGTATTTTTGTGTCTGAAGAATATAATTGCTATTATTATCGTCATAAAGGCACCAATAATTGAAACAGCTGTCAGCAAAATTCCCATCGTTTCCTCAAACGACAAGAATTCAGTTTCCTTCTTTACGCATTCATTCCTGTGTTGATTTGACCAGTAGTCTTGGTAGCATTGTTCACATTTGATGGAGTCTGTCAGAAACAGATAAATAACATGAATAAGAAAGATGTTAGATGCACAGGGATCATAACTGACGGAAAGCACTGCATGTAATATCACCATTTTCTTCTGTCTCCTAAAACAGGAAGAATCGCGTTGATACAAGTTCAGACTACTGTTCTAGAATTTTTTTTTTTTTTTTTTATTACAGCAGTAATTTTTCTTTTTTTTTTCCAACTTCTGTGATTGTTTGTACCTGTCATATTACTGATCTCTCCTTCAGCACATGGTATACAGTCAAAGCAGCAGACTGGCTTTCCTTTCTGCACAGCCTTCCTGGTGCCTGGAGGGCAGCTCTCACTGCACACAGACACCGGCAACTATGGACAAAAAATGTTTAATAACCTAAAAATGAAAACTATTTCATGGAGATTTTACAGACTTATGAAAAATGTGTGTTTTATTGAGACCAAACAAATTCTGTCCCTGTACCTGATTTGTATTTTGTGCCCACACAATAGAGTCCATTTTCACTGATAATTGATTGTGAGCAGGGAAAGAAGAGTCATAAAATCCAACAGTGACAAACTCATGATGATCTTCAGTAGTTTGCCAATTTATTATTTCATATTTAGCCACAGGGTCACCATTCTTATCAAAATATACTTCTTCACCTTCTCTGGTTTTTAAGTGCACCTTTTTGAGATGTTCTAGAAACTGACAATAAAACCAAGTTTAAGGTATACAATTTTAAAGAGATTCATGCTTTCTTCTCCTTTAAAGTATATTATTTTGCCAGATTTTTCTGAATTAGTGCTACTTGCATGTACTGACGTTCTGTGCTTAAACTTACAGTGAGAGGATCTGGCTGCTTCTTTGCAGGACATTTTTTCGTGCAACCGAGAATGTTATGCAGTGTATGGGCAACAGCATATATTGCTTTATAGACATTACTGAAAATGGGCATCAAGGACAAGTCTTTGAATTCATTGTCCATTTCAGACAGTTTCTCTTGGCCTGTGCACATGGTTTTATCTTCTGAGTCATTCTGCACTAAATATTTGCATTTAAATAAAGCTTCCCAGAATTCAGTAAAAATGGCATTGCCTGCAGATTTCAGTGGATTTATATCCAGGATGAATTCCTTCAGACCTGTCACTGTTGTATTAGGTATTGTTAGCCCGATGGCTCCTTGCAGTATTTTGTGCTTATCCAGTCTGGCTACAGTTGAATCAGAGATCCAAGATTCAGTTCCCACCCACTGGTATCCAGTAATATTGTGCTCATAAAATATGTTCAGCAAAATCTCCAAGTCCCAGTAAGTGACAAATGCCACAATCACTCGAGAAGTAGAGCTTTTGATCTGCTGGATTATTCTCAGCACTTTTTCTGGGGAGTAAGTTGTAAAAAATGGAAGTGAATATTCTAAACAAACGCCCAGCTGTTCTGCAGCTTCAGTGAATGCAGCCATTCCACTGTTACCATAATCATCATCTCTTCTGATTGCGCCCACCCAGGTCCAGCCAAACTGCTTGACCATCTCTGCCAGCGCTCTGCTCTGGTAATAATCACTGGGAATCGTGCGCAAAAATGAGGGATATATTCTTTTGTCACTGAGACACTCGCAGGTAGAATAAGGACAAATCTAAAAACACATATGGCAGGGATGAAATTATGCTAGGTAATAATTAGTTATTTTGCTAGATTGTAACTACTTTTAACATTAAAAGGATAATTTCTGAAAGGATTCTGAATATTTTTTTATTAGTTGTAATACTTTGTTATATATGTTTTATTATTATGTTTTTTATGCTAAATATTTTAGTATTGTGGTTATTAAATACTTACTAAGGGAATGCTGAAAGGTCCGACAATCTTTGCGATAGCCATTGATACTGATGACTGTGTCTCACCAATTATGGCTTGTACCTGTGCTGGCTTTGTGCAGGGCTCATCCAATGTTGAGTTTTCATTTCCATTAAGAAGTGCCATAGTCATTCTGACTCCCATAGCCGTGGAAGTGCATGAGTCATAGATCTTGTATCCCAGTGAGACGCCAGGGAGTAAAGATGAGCTGTTGTTGATCTCTTCTATTGCAAAAATCAAGGACTGTGAAAACTGAAAGGCTCTGAAATCAAGACTGGATTAAAAAAAAGATATATATATATATACATACAGACATTTTAATTGTGACAAATAAATGCTTTCTTTCTACTGTGTAATGTATGTATTTAACGGAGTAAATATTTATACATTATATGAAAATGTCATTTTGTCTTTCTGCTTACCTCATGCAATTCAGTGGTGATGGTTTGACCACATAGGTCACTTCTGTAATTTCCCAGCTCCTATGAAAGGGAAAAATCCCTCCAATTATGATATCACCATCCTTTGAAAGTAGTGGATACACAGGTTCTCCTTTCAGACTACAGAAGTTCCCAGTTGTACTGGAAAAGTTGATAATGGCCATCACCACATGCAAGAGAGTAAAGATAGAATCCATGTGGATTTCCAATAAATTAATAGAGATAATGATTGAGTGTGTGCAAGGTCTGATGTTTTAAAAGTTGAATGTGAAGCATTTGTAGTATTTATACAGATGGAAAAAGCAAATCCCCTATGGTAATGTTACCCTGCTGGGCCACAGTTAAAGGAGGTGTGACTTTCTGATGTGAGCAGCACTGATCTAATAGAAGTAGGCTTCATTATCTCTTTTGCCAGTTTTTTACTTACTATTTTTCATAGTGCTTTCCTGTTTCTTTTTGTGCAGTTTTGTTATTAATTGTATTTTTTTTTTGTTTATTTTTTTCCTTAATGTTTTAATGTTCTTAATCTTTTTCATTATTAGAATAAAGCTTTGCAGTTGCTTCGGGTTAACTTAGCTTTCATCAATGTCTCAATACTGTACAGGTCAGCTGTACAGATACTCTCTAGAGATCAATGTGGAGGACTGTCTGCATCATTAGCTTGTACTGTTCTGTAGCACTGTTTTCATATTGGCTTACATATATTCTTTGACTTCCCAATTAGACAACACGGCGTCCTCTGCTAACTTGTATATTCTCAATCATACAAAATACAAGCCAACAATGGAGGATTCGTGAGAAAGCTTATGAAGGTGGTTTGACCTGAATTTGAACCACTAATTATTGTGAAGAGGAGAGAAACTTGAACTGGCCTTAAAAATGTCTTTGTTTCATTCTCTATAAAATGTGTGATGTGAAAAGTGTTTATGAAGCAGTTATGAAAAAAATAAATATTTTAAACTATTTGACTTTGATTTTAACACATCTTATTATATACTGATTGTAATTTTAATACTAATAATATAATTTTAATAATGAATTTTAATGCAGTAAAAATAGTTTGTGCTTATAGTATTAGCGTGTTGTTAATTTACTGCTAAAAATTACTTAAATACTAAATTATAGCAAAAGATTGATTGGCTCAATGTTTTTGGAACAAATGATCAGGCTTCAAGTAACAAAGTGGACATACATTTATTGCTCATTACATTTTTTTTCTAGGAAAAAAAAAAAATCAGTGAATCATATTTTAAAAGTTTAATTTACACAGATTTTCACAAATATGAATTCAAATTGAAAATCAGTGACTCATTTAAACCCATGAAAGTCTTCTTCCTTCCTTTGCCATTATGTTCATCTGATTCTCTGGTAGATTTTCATAAGTGTTCTCAGACATTTTCCCACTTGATGGCAAGGAAAAAAAAGACAGTCATTCAGAGCAATCTAATGTGAAGTATACCATTCTCAGAAAACCTGCCAGTTAAGGATTGTTTACAATGGTGGTGATAGGAACCAGACTTTCAAAGATTTTAATGCCTCTAAAAGTTACATCTCAGAAAGCTATCACATGAAATGGTTTCAGATATATTGTGTGATGCCTGAAACATTATTTTACTATACATTTGAAATAAAATTTTGGCCTTAAACTTATGTTTTTTAAATGTATTAATGGTGGAGAAGTACATGGAGGATGCAAGGTAAAACAGTACCCAAACTATTTATTTATTTATTTATTTAACAATTTTCTCAGGTTTAGCCCTGTTAAAATGATTGTCTTTAAATATTAAACGTTTAGAAGACAAGGGCAGGTTCACTAGGGATTTTATATAGCAAATGGAAATGAAATATATTGCAGATATTGTGACCAAAGACCATCTTTACAAGAGGAGAAAAAAATCAGATTACGATATTTTCACATCAAATCACTATTTCTTTTCTTCACGTCTTGAAGATTGAATTATGCAGGATGTTTTATAAACTCTTGTATGGTAAATTTGAAAAGGAAATTAATTAGGATTCAGTAGTAAGGGTCATGTGCTTTATACAAAGTCATTTTTACAGTAAACATGCAGCTTACTTAACTGGCACTTTACTCATCATTTGTTTTTTAGTATTCTTTTCTGGTTTTAGTATGATTATATAACACTTTGGGAGAAAGATGCAGAACAGCAAACCAAAGCTTGAGGCCAAAATGGCAAATATCTCCACAGCTACAGTGAACTTTCCAGGAGAGCTGACATAAGCTGGGATGAAGGTGATCCATACTGCACAGAATATGAGCATGCTGAATGTGATGAACTTGGCTTCATTAAAGTTGTCAGGCAGCTTTCGAGCCAAAAAAGCTAAAACAAAACACAGAAGAGCCAAAAGTCCAATATAACCCAGCACAGCCCAGAAACCTACTGCTGAACCTAACTGACATTCTAGAATGATCTTTTCCTTGTAGTGCTTTATATTTTTGAAGGGGAAAGGAGGAGATGTTGTTAACCAAAGAATGCAAATAAGGACCTGTATGAGAGTGAAAGCAAGAACACTGAGTCTCTGCTGTAGAGGCCCAAACCATTTCATGACATTACTGCCTGGAAGTGTAGCTCTGAAGGCCATTAACACCACTATTGTTTTCCCCAGAACACAGGAGATGCAGAGGACGAAGGTGATCCCAAACGCTGTGTGACGTAACACACAGGACCACTCAGAGGGCTGACCAATGAAAGTAAGTGAGCAGAGGAAACACAGAGCCAGAGAGAAGAGTAATAAAAAACTCAGCTCTGAGTTGTTGGCCTTGACTATTGGGGTATTTTTAAATTTAAAAAATATAATGGCTATTATTATTGTCATAAATGTACCAGTAATTGAAACAGCTGTTAGCAGAATTCCCATCGTTTCCTCATATGACAAGAATTCAATTTCTTTCTTTATACATTCAGTCCTGTGTGGATTTGACCAGAAGTCCTGGTAGCATCGTTCACATTTAATCAGGTCTATCAGAAAGAGATAAATAACATAAATAAGAAAAAGAGGGAAAATAATGGAAGGAATTACATAATCATGCTGTTGTCTTCTTTTTTCTAGACTCCTAAACTTCTAAACAGTTCAGACTGAAATTCTAGAGTATTTTGTAGTTACAACAGTAATTGCTTCAGCTTTTGTGGATGTTTGTACCTGTCATATTACTGATCTCTCCTTCAGCACATGGTATACAGTCAAAGCAGCAGATAGGCTTTCCTTTCTGCACAGCCTTCCTGGTGCCTGGAGGGCAGCTCTCACTGCACACAGACACTGGCACCTATGATCAAAATAAATATTTTATAACCATAAAGCATTTATTTTCTACAGAATATTCAAACTTCAATGAATTGTGCATGATTGAGACCAAAGTGCAGTTTTGTCCCTGTACCTGATTTGTATTTTGTGCCCATACAATAGAGGCCATTTTTACTGATAATCGACTGTGAGCAGGGAAAGAAGAGTCATAAAGTCCTACAGTGACGAACTCATGTTGATCTTCAACAGTTTGCCAGTTTATTATTTCATATTTTGCCACAGGGTCACCATTTTTATCAAAATAAACTTCTTCGCCTTCCTTAGTTTTGAAGCGCACTCTTTTCAGATGTTCTAGAACCTAATGAAATGTAAATTTAAATTACAAAAAACTGAAATAGATTACTACTCCATAAAATAAACAATTCTGTTTGTTTGTTTCTAGTTTTTCTAAATTGCTACAAGCTTGTGCCAACCAGACTTTTAACTTACAGTGAAAGGATCAGGCTGCTTCTTTGTAGGACATGTTTGTGTGCACCCAAAAAGGCTGTGTAGAGTATGGGCTACAGCATACACTCCTTTATATATATTACTGAATATGGGCATCAGGGTCATGTCTGTGAATTCATTTTCCATTTCAGACAGTTTCTCTTGGCCTGTGCACACGGATTGTTCTTTAGAGTCATTCTGCGCTGAATATTTGCACTTAAACAAAGTCTCCCAGAATTCAGTAAAAATGTCTCTGCCTGCAGATTTCAGTGGATTTATATCCAGTATGAATTCCTTCAGACCCGTCACTGTTGTTTTGGGTATTGCTAGCCCGATGGCTCCTTGCAGTATTTTGTGCTTATCCAGTCTGGCTACAGTTGAATCAGAGATCCAAGCTTCAGTTCCCACCCACTGGTATCCAGTAATGTTGTGCTCATAAAATACATTCAGCAACATCTCCAAGTCCCAATCAGGGACAAATATTACAATCACTCGAGAAGTAGAGCTTTTGATCTGCTGGATTATTCTCAGCACTTTTTCTCGTGAGTAGGTTGTAAAAAATGGAAGTGAATATTCTAAACAAACGCCCAGCTGTTCTGCAGCTTCAGTGAATGCAGCCATTCCACTATTACCATAATCATCATCTCTTCTTATTGCGCCCACCCAGGTCCAGCCAAACTGCTTGACCATCTCTGCCATTGCTCTGCTCTGGTAGTAATCACTGGGAATAGTGCGCAGAAATGAGGGATATTTCCTTTTGTCACTGAGACACTCACAGGTGGAATAAGGACTGATCTAAAAGCAGATTCACACAGACATGTCAGTTTATTTATTTATTTATTTTCATCATTACACATATTGCCTATACATAACATTAAAGGTAAGTTTTGTGATCTTTTTACTACTTTTTAAAGCTTGTAACATTTTAAAATTTATTAATAACAATTGTGTAAACACTTACCATGGGAATGCTGAAAGGTCCAACACTCTTTGCAATAGCCATTGATATCGATGAGTGTGCCTCACCAATTATGGCTTGCACCTGTGCTGGCTTTGCACATTGCTCATTCAAGGTTGAGTTCTCATTTCCATTAATAAGTGCCATAGCCACTTTAACGCCCATACCCGTTGAACCGCACGTGTCATAGACCTTGTAACCCAGTGAGACACCAGGGAGTAAAGAGGAGCTGTTGTTGATCTCTTCTATTGCAAAGATCAAGGACTGTGAAAACTGGAAAGATCTGAGATCAAGACTGGATTAGGGGGAAAAAAACAAAGACAGAAATTTTAAGGATGACATATACAAGCATTATATGTCTATATTCTTTGTTAAAAAGAAACTACTATTTATAATAATACATGTTCTTTCTATGTATGAAAAACTTTGTCTTGCTACTTACCTCACACAGTTCATTGGTGATGGTTTCACAATATAGGACGCATCTGTGTTTTCCCAACCCCTATGAAAGGGGAAAATCCCTCCAATTATGATATCACCATCCTTAAAAAGTTTCTGTTGTTCAGTCTCTGCTTGCAGGGTACACAAAGTCCCATTTGTACTGGACAAACTGATGATGGCCATTACTACATGCAAGAGAGTAACAATAGACTCCATCAACCTGTTCAACCATTAAGTACAAGTAATGATTATGTGCAAGGTCTGATGTTTCAGCTGGTTGGACAGGAATGATTTGTAGTATTTATACAGATGGAAATGGAAATCCTCTATGGTAATGTTACACTCCTGGGCCACAGTCAAAGAAGGTGTGACTTTCAGATGTGAGCAGCACCAATCTGAGAGAAGTGGGTCTCAATCTATTGTTATATCTATTGTTCTTTTCTTAGTGTTTTATTTATTTATTTATTTGACTGTCAGATCCGTTTATCTGCCATCAACAATTATGCTAAAACATTAAAATTTCAAATTGTTCCCTGTTAACAGAAAATAAATGAAAACAATCTTTGCTGTGTTGCTTAAGGCAAGACAAATTTATTTAAATGCCATTTTTCTTACAGTGCAGCCATTCAATGTGTTCTACAAATGATGAAATACAACAAATGGTATAATTATAATTTAAAAGTAACAAAGTAAATGTATGTAAAATGATCAAAACATTAAGAGAATTGTTAAAATAAAAAAATAAAATAAAATTTAAAATCAAAGATGGTAAAATAAATTACCACTACAGGAAGGAAGTGCAGTAGAGCTAACTAATTTTTAAACTGAGCTAACACTGAGATTAAAGCTCAGTAATAAGAATGTATATAAAAGGTAAACCTGTTATCAGTGATATTAAAACTGAAAATAAATTTGAATATTAAGATTAAAAATCAAATTAGCATAATACTGTACCATTAAAGGAGAGAAGAGCAGTGACCTAACAGTGTTTTAAACTGAGGTGACAATTTTAGCGCAGATTTAAAATTGTCTAGTATGGGGGATATTCTAATAATCTCTGGTTCCATTTAATGGCAGCATAGTAGCTAAATGCTGCTTTTTCAGGTTTAGTCTTTACCTTAGGCAGGACTAACTGACTGGATTGTAATGGTCTGAGAGTTCTGCTCAGCACATATTGCTGCAGCATATCAGATACATATGCTAGTCCTACACCCTTAAGCAACTTATGGATAAGGAACAGTATGTTAAACTCGATTCTGGTAGCCAATATAAGAATTTAAGAATGAGGGTGATGTGGTCTTGTGAGAAAATTAAAGAGATTTGAAATATTTTTTAAGAGAAGCTTCACAAAACAAATGACAGTCAGTTAGGGGTATACAGTGACAATTAATTTAATAATGTAGCTTGTGCTGGCTTTTTCATTTAGCTGTAGAAGTTTATAGAGCAGATTGCTCTTTAGGGCCATATTCGCCATATTCCTACAAAATCTTCTATATTGACTTTGCATATCAGCTATAGTGTAACCAGCCTCTCCATTACATCTGAGAGCCTGGTAGGCATGGGAAATTACTTTACATTGTATAGTGTCTAGTGTATAGTTGCATAGTGCATTACTGATTCAGGAGCGAAAACATTAAATTAAATTTCAGACCCCATCATACATCTTTACAAGTTAACATCACATGCACTGGCTCAAGAAGAAATGCAATGTTTTGCTTTCAAATGCAGCATCAACTTTATACTGTTGAAAATATAATGCCAAGTGTAAATCATTCACTGACATCCTTGTCTTGTAACAATGGATGGCTCACCAGACACAGGATGTGAACCCAGGCTGTCTGAGTTATATTCCAGGGCCTACAAGGTGAGCTATGACAGGTTTTAAGGACACATGACCCAAGTGCCAAACTTGTTTACAGAAGGATGAGCTAAACGAAAGAACTTCAACACCTGATGAGTAGAGGGATCAAACCCAGGACCTATTGATGCTGCACAAGCGCTGTACTGAAGACTGCTGAGAGGAGCACTCTTATATGAGATTGCCTGAAAACAGATGGGAAAAGCTGTCCAAATTTGTAAACCCTACCAGTCTTTCTCAGGCAGGAAAAAAGAACAAAGGATGCCAGGGGAAAACTGACTTTCTCAGAAGTTGAGAGAAAATTAAGTAACTGAAAAAGACAAATGACTTTCCAAACAGAAACTGAACCAAACCAAAACAGAACAAAAGAGAAGGAAGCCTTGAGAGGAGGCTGGAGAAAAGTGAATGGGAGTACAAAACTCTCAGCCCTCAAATTACCAGCCATTTCCTTTGACTCACAATGAGACAAAAACACAACAATGTGGCTTCTTCTCTGCGCTTATGAAGCCCTCTGCAGGCCATTGGGCTTAATTGGACCTGGGTGCTGTGCGGAGAGAGCATCTGGCAGTATCAAGCGAAAGCATGTGGGACCTTGCTGGAGCCATGCTCAGGTGGTTCTTTGACACCACAAATTCCAGAAATGATACTGTCTGAACATGGACCAGTATTCTCCAAATTCACAAACAAGTGGTTCTACAGGAGCAGCTGGAGAACCCGACGGATAGGGGCTACATGTTCGTCCTGGATCTTGCTGTAGATAAGAACATCATCCAAGTAGAACACGTAATGATTAAGCACCTCCCTAAGAACCTCTTTAATGTGCCGCTGGAAGACTAAGTATTCATAGCGGCCCGATGTAATGATGAAGGCCATCTTCCAATCGTCTACCTCCTTAACCTTGGTTATGTTATAGGCACTGTGCAGATAAAACTTGGTGAAGATGGAAGCCTGCTGTAGTGCCTCAAAGGCAGAAGCCTTGAGAGGTAAGGGATAGTGGTCCATGATTGTATGGAGCCCCAGGTAATCAATACATGGGCAAAGATCCCCATCTTTTTTCCAGTTTCTGCTGAGGAGGTTGATGGCCAATGATGCCTATTGCAAAGGACTCCTGAAGGTAATCCTCCATAGCCACATGTTCTGAGGCAGACAGGGAAAATAGTTAGCCCTAGGGGGGGACTCGTGCCAGGTAAGTCAAATCAAGTCAGGCTGTGTCATTTCAGCTATATACAGGTACACAATGAAACAAAACGACATTCATCCAGGACCATCATGCAACGCAGGAATACAAGTAAGATACAATACAGTGTACACAGTGCAGACAACACAGTATAATAAATAAATCAGAAAGATTTACAATAAATACAAAACAGAACAAAGGCAGTACACAGTACAGAGTTGTGCAAAGGAGGATGTAACATCACATTAGCAGCTTAGCAGAGCATTCAGGTAGCAACAAGAGCAGCAATGTACAGTATTTGGTTCATACAGTAATTCTAGCAGACAACATTGTTAAAGAAAATTTAAATGTGCAAAAATGCTAAGTCAGATATTGTTATGGAAATGAATTCTGAAAGAATGCGAGTTTCAGTGAATGCAGTAACTAATGCTGCGGTACCTTCTTCCAGATGGCAGAACAGAGAATAGTTCATGTGAGGGTTGTGTTGGGTCAGTGACAATGCTTGTGGCTTTTCGGATGCAGCGTATGGTGTAAATGTCTGTGCTGAAGGGCAGAGAGACTCCGATGAGCTTTTCCTCTGTCCTCACTATTCGCTGGAGGATCCTGTAATCAGAGGCAATGCAATTCCCAAACCAGGCAGTGATGCAGCTGATCAGGATGCTCTCTATAGTGCCTGTAGAATGTGGTAAGAATGGAGGGTGGGAGATTAGCGTTCATTAACTTCCGTAGAAAAGAGAGACACCACTGGGCTTCCTTGATTATGAAGTTGGTGTTTAGAGTCAAGGTGAGTTTCTCCGCTAGGTGAACACCAAGGAACTTTGTGTTCACAATAATCTCCAAGTGCTCTCCTCAAGTCGACAACCATATTCTTTGTTTTGTCTGCCTTAAGATGTAGGTTCTTGACTTTACACCAGTCTGCAACCTTTATGATGTGGTCAGAACTGTGAGCTGCCACACATTTGTGAGTTAGCAGAGTGAACAGCAGTGGACTGAGCACACTGCATTGGTGGGCTCCAGTGCTCAGTGTGATGGTGTTAGAGATGCTGCTCCCAATCCAGACTGACTGAGGTCTCTCAGTAAGAAAGTCCAAGAACCAGTTGCAGAGAGAAGTGTTCAGGCCCAGCAGGCTCAGCTTTCCAATGAGATGCTGAGGTATGATGGTGTTGAATGCTGAACTGAAGTCTATGAATAGCATTCTAACATAAGTCCTTTTTCTCAAAATGAGTAAGGGCCAGATGAAGAGGGGTGGATATGGCATAGAGTATCTGTAGAGCAGTTGGAGCGATATGCAAACTGTAGAGGGTTCAGTGAATGAGACAGCTGGGTTTTGATGTGCCTCTTTACGAGCCTTTCAAAGTACTTCTTGATGATTGGTGTGAGTGCAATGGAATGATAATCACTGAGGCAAGACACTGAAGTAAGTGTCTTATGAAGTGTTGGTAAGAACTCCTACTAGCTGGTCTGCACATTGGCTAAGCACTTTGCCAGGAATGTTGTCTTGTCCAGCAGCCTTCTGTGGGTTAACTCTGCGAAGAGTTTCCCCTCTTTTCAACAGTGGACAGACACACTACTTGGTCATTGGGTGGAGTGGTGATCTTTCCTGCTGCCACATCATTCTGTGCTTCAAACCATGCATGGAAGTCATTCAGTGCATCTGGCAGGGTGGGAAATTGCATCTCAGAGCACAGGGACCTGTAAACAGGAGGTTTAGCACAGGGGACCCTGCAAAAGGATGAACCAGTTCTGCCAGTTCAGACGAGGATTGTGATGGTGGAGCCAGGGAAAGCCCAGCACTAACTGCACATAGGGGGCTTTGTTTATGTATAAAGACACCTACTCAGTGTGCTGTCCAATACGCAGTGTGAGGGGTTAGGTTTAGTGGGAGACCACCCTGACTTGAGAGAGCATCCATCGATGGCTGAGACAGGTAGAGGCTGGTCTACAGAGATCAAAGGCAACCTCAGAGCCTTGGCTAGCATTGCATCAATGAAGTTCCCATCCACGATGGACACTGTCCTTTCTCGACAACTCCGGGCATGCAGGGCACAGATCTCCTGCCTTACTGCAATAGAGGCACCAGTCCTCCCACATGCTTGCCTCACACTCATTTTGGAACACGTCAGTGTGCCCCAATTGCATGGGTTGGGGTGCCACCTTTGTGGGTACCTGCGGGGTAAAACCTGCTCAGAGGTAAGGAGAAGTTTACGAATGGACTGAACTCTGCTCATTTCCCAAAGTCCTCTATCTTTCCCATAATCTATTGTCCAGCTTGAGGGCTAGTTCAGTTAGGTTCTCAAGAGTTGAGGAATGGGTCATGAGAAGCCAGTTCATCCTTGAGCTCCTTGTTCAGGCCTTGTTGAAGGACAGCCATTAGTGCAGCAGAGCCCCAGTCACTTTCTGCTGCAATTAAAGTACAGAATTTGATGGCTTAATCTGTTAACCTCCTCCCTGACATATGCACAAGCGACAAGATCCAGTGTCTCCTCCATCTACTGGATGGTGGAAAGAGCAGCCAAGAACAGGTCTGCAGAAGTACACACTTCATGTTGGTTCTCCCATACAGGATTTTCCCAAGCAAGGGCTCGACCCAAAAGGAGAGAAATTATATATGCTACTTCAGCTCTTTCTGAGGAGAATCTGGAGGGCTGCTGTACAAATGCAAACGAGTATTGAAGGAGGAAACCTCTACAACCTGGCAACTGAGGGTCTTCCTGTGCAGCAGATGCTCCTGAGGGGCTACTTCAGAGGAGATTACCCACTGTATCATTGCTCTAAGGCCTTTTCAATGGTATGCTCTTGATTAATCTGAGCACACCTTACCTGATCCATATCATGGTACTCAGCTGGGTCCATGTTTGGCTGTGTCTTTCTGTAATGGTGGATGGCTCACCAGACACAGGATGTAAACCCAGTCTGTCTGTTGTATTCCAAGGCCTACCAGGTGAGGCATCACAGGTTTTAGGGTCACAGGACCAAAGTGCCAAGCTTATGTACAGAAGAATGTGCTAAAAAAAGAATGTCAACACCTGATGAGTCCAGGGATCTAACCTGGGTTCTATAAATGCTGCGTGAGCCATGGTGAAGACTTATACGGGATTGCCTGAAAATGGGTGGGAAAAGCTGTCCAAATTTGCAAACCAGCTTTCTCAGAAGTGGAGAGAAAATTAAGTAACTGAAAAAGACAAATGGCTTTCCCAACAGAAATCGAACCAAAATACAATAGAAGGAAGGAAGAACAGAGAAACCTTGAGAGAACACTGGAGAAACTTGAAAAGTGAGGGGGAGTGCAAAACTCCAGCCCTTTTACCCAAATTCCTGGCTGGTTCTATTGACTCACAGTGAGACAAAGACATAGCAATGTGTGTCTTCTTCTGTGCTTATGAAGCCCTCTGCCCAGGTGTAGGATGTTGGGCTGATTGGAACTGGTGCACGTCGTCTCCCTCTGCTGGCCGGGAGCACCGCAGCCCTGGAGCCAGCCCTTACATGCCTGTGTTTGTTTTAAATAGTCCTTTACAATGCTATTCTGCACATTGCATGCAATTACATTGTTCCACCAAAGAGTTCTCCAAATTCACAAATCTTATATATTGCAGCCTTTAAAATGGCCAAACCAAACAACTTTGTTTTGGTACCTCGTTTTTATTTCTGATCTACACACTGCACTAGTGTTCTCATGACACTGAAAACTGTTTTAATACAGTATTTCATTTATTATCAATATTCAATACCAAAGAAACTGATTTTGTGTTTGTGAAGAGTCAATTAAATAAAATGTCAAATCTTTTAGAAACATAAATT
Organism: Pygocentrus nattereri; assembly: GCF_015220715.1. Taxonomy (NCBI): domain Eukaryota; kingdom Metazoa; phylum Chordata; class Actinopteri; order Characiformes; family Serrasalmidae; genus Pygocentrus; species Pygocentrus nattereri. The sequence continues at coordinate 40,423,219 of NC_051217.1, forward strand.
TTATTGTTTGATCAGGTTAAGATTAAAATGAACAAAGCAAGCATAATATTACAAACAGTAGCTTCTATATTGGCTTTTTATGTAATACAGTTAAAATGTACCACTTGCTTGTGCTTTACAGAAGTGTACCATATGTCAGGCACAATAGCATCTCCCTCTAATAAGTCTGATTGGTGTCAAAAAATTCTGACTCTGCTGTCGTAAAACTTCAAACTATGCCCAAAACTCTGATAGAATTCAGACTTTGCTGTAGAGGTGCTCTGTAGAAGTCAGTGTTTTGCCAGTCTGGTATCTTTTTCTACAATTATTTGTAATTTTCTGTAGCACCATTTACATATCGGCTCGCTTATGTTCTTTGTCTTGCCAATTATGCGGCACAACGTCCTCTACCAACTTGTATTGTTGCATCCCTACAAAATTCACCCAACTATGAAGGCTCAGTGAGGAAGCTTATAAAGGTTGGTTTAGACTGGAGTTGACCCTTAACTTGAACAGATTGGAACAGGCACATATCTTTCTAATGTGGTGAACACATACTCTATAAAACGTGCAGTGTGAAAAGTGTTTATGAAGTGCTCATGAAAAAAAAAATCCTTTCTAACTTTGTTTAATATGCTGTATTGTATATTGTAATGTATCGTTTATCTCAAATGATAATTTGATAAATTAATAATACTATTATTTAAAAACTTAATACATTTCAAAGTTTCAAACATAGCTTTTGATAACAGTAGCTGTTTATTAATTTAGCTAATTATTATTATTATTATTGCTATTTATAATTAGCTAATAATTAGCAAAATGCTAATAAGATAGTTGATCCTGTAATAAATGATGATGCTTGAAGTAAGTGGAAAAAGTGGACATACAATTTTTGTGGTGGGGGGGTAATTGAACATTTTAAAAACATCAGATAATTCAGATTTTAAAAAATCTAAAGAGGTGTCTAAAACAGAGGTGTCTCAAATTATACTGAAAATCTGAAATTTTTGGCATGATACTGTAAATGAACATTTGAATTTCTGAATTTTAAAACGTTTAAAACAAAGCAAATCTATGACAAATAAAATGCACTTCAAATTCACTGCACTATGTCATGTTCCTTTTCAAATATAAGCAAATTAGTGACATTGTTCATGTTAATGCCTTTGTACAGCAAGGTATTTTAGTTTTATTTCTTCCATTGCAACTCATGATCAGATGACTCTCAAGTGGATTTAATCTACTTATCAGAGGCTTTTACAAAAAGAAAGAAATTCAGAAATTAATGGACATATTTCAAATATTCTACTGTTCATTCACACTGCTGTATGTATATTTAATTTCTAATGATTACAAATCATAAAGTATTGTAATGATGTAAAATCCATGATGGAGAAAGGCATAAAGAGCAAAATAATACCCAAATTTACATATGTTGAATTTAGAAGCCACATGTAGGTTCATTGCTTATCGTGAATTGCAAATTAAATGGCTATATTTATTTTGTGGATATTGTAGTCACTCATTCCTAAGAATATCATGTTAAAAATGTTCTCAGTACAATTCTCAAAAATATTCAAGTCAAACCAGAATTATAGACTAATAGAGTAATAGTTGATTACATCTTAAAGATTGCATTATGCAGAAATGTTTTAAATGTTTAAAACTGTTTTAAAATGCTCAAGTGCCTCATATAAAGCCATTTTAATATAACATTCAGCTTACTTCACTGGCACTTTTCCCATAATTAGTTTTTTAGTGTTCTGCTCTGGTTTCATTATGATTATGTAACACTTGGGAAGAAAGATACAGAATAACAAACCAAAGCTTGAGGCCAAAATGGCAAATATCTCCACAGCTACAGTGAACTTTCCAGGAGAGCTGACATAAGCTGGGATGAAGGTGATCCACACTGCACAGAATATGAGCATGCTGAATGTGATGAACTTGGCTTCATTAAAGTTGTCAGGCAGCTTCCGAGCCAGAAAAGCTAAAATAAAACACAGAAGAGCCAAAAGACCAATGTAGCTTAATACAGCCCAGAAACCTATTGCTGAACCTAACTGACATTCTAGAATGATCTTTTCCTTGTAGTGCTTTCGATTTTTGAAGGGGAAAGGAGGAGATGTTGTTAACCAAAGAACACAAATAAGGACCTGTATGAGAGTGAAAGCAAGAACACTGAGTCTCTGCTGTGGAGGCCCAAACCATTTCATGACATTACTGCCTGGAAGTGTAGCTCTGAAGGCCATTAGCACCACTATTGTTTTCCCCAGAACACAGGAGATGCAGAGGACGAAGGTGATCCCAAACGCTGTGTGACGCAGCACACAGGACCACTCAGAGGGCTGACCAATGAAAGTAAGTGAACAGAGGAAACACAGAGCCAGAGAGAAGAGCAGCAGGAAGCTCAGCTCTGAGTTGTTTGCTTTGACTATTGGGGTATTTTTGTGTTTGAAGAATATAATTGCTATTATTATTGCCATAACTGTACCAATAATTGAAACAGCAGTCAGCAAAATTCCCATCGTTTCCTCATATGACAAGAATTCAGTTTCCTTCTTTACACATTCATCCCTGTATGGATTTGACCAGTAATCTTGGTAGCATTGTTCACATTTAACTGCGTCTGTCAAAGAGATGAATAACAATAAATTACAAAAAGTACACAGCATGTAACTGAAAGAATGCTTTACATATAGTATTTATATATATATATATATATATATATATATATATATATATATATATATATATATATATAATGAAGAAAAATCTAAACAGTTTAACTTGATATTATAATAAATACTCTTTTCAGCTTTTGTGGATGTTTGTACCTGTCATATTACTGATCTCTCCTTCAGCACATGGTATACAGTCAAAGCAGCAGATAGGCTTTCCTTTCTGCACAGCCTTCCTGGTGCCTGGAGGGCAGCTCTCACTGCACACAGACACCGGCACCTGTGATGAAAATAAATTTTTAATTGAATTTTAAAAAATATTTTCTACATAATAATACTAATAATAAAGTATTCATGTTTATTTGAGGCATTCTGTTTCTGTACCTGATTTGTATTTTGTGCCCACACAATAGAGGCCATTTTTACTGATAATCGATTGTGAGCAGGGAAAGAAGAGTCATAAAGTCCAACAGTGACAAACTCATGGTGATCTTCAGTAGTTTGCCAATTTATCATTTCATATTTAGCCACAGGGTCACCGTTTTTATCAAAATGAACTGCTTCGCCCTCTTTGGTTTTGAAGTGCACCCTTTTCAGATGTTCTAGAAACTGATCAAATTGAACAGATTAAACAGTTTACATTACAACATCTGAAAGAGTTTAACACTTAAAAGTACAGCATTTTTTTCCATTTTTTTCAGAATTATAGTTACACACATGAGGCAAAGCTGTGGAACATTCAGTTAAAGATCTGTGCTTAAACAGAATTTTAACTCACAGTGAGAGGATCAGGCTGCTTCTTTGTTGGACATATTTGTGTGCAAGTCAGCAAGTTGTGCAGAGCATGAGCAGCAGAATATACACCTTTATACACATTTGTGAAAATGGGCATCAGAGTCATGTCTGTGAATTCATTTTCCATTTCAGACAGTTTCTCCTGTCCTGTACACACTGTTGTATCTTCTGAGTCATTCTGCACTGAATATTTGCATTCAAATAAAGCCTCCCAGAATTCAGTAAAAATGGCACTGCCTGCAGACTGCAGTGGATTTATATCCAGTATGAATTCCTTCAGACCCGTCACTGTTGTTTTGGGTATAGCTAGCCCTATGGCTCCTTGCAGTATTTTGTGCTTATCCATTCTGGCAACATTTGAATCAGAGATCCAAGCTTCGGTTCCCACCCACTGGTATCCAGTAATATTGTGCTCATAAAAGACATTCAGCAAAATCTCCAAGTCCCAGTGAGTGGCAAATGTTACAATCACTCGAGAAGTAGAGCTTTTGATCTGCTGGATTATTCTCAGCACTTTTTCTTGTGAATATGTTCTGATAAATGGAAGGGAATATTCTAAACAAATGCCCAGCTGTTCTGCAGCTTCAGTGAATGCAGCCATCCCACTGTTACCATAATCATCATCTCTTCTTATCGCTCCTACCCAGGTCCAGCCAAACTGCTTAACCATTTCTGCCATTGCTCTGCTCTGGTAGTAATCACTGGGAATAGTGCGCAGAAATGAGGGATATTTCCTTTTGTCACTGAGACACTCGCAGGTGGAAGAGTGACTGATCTAAAAACAAGTTCACACACGTCTGTCAGATATCATGTTCAGTCATAATTTGTATACCAAATATTAATTTCGTTCAACGATAAAAGTAAGCTCAGAAATTATTTTACCTAATGGCTATAATATTAATAACAATTGATTACATTCTTACTATGGGAATGCTGAAAGGTCCTATGCTCTTTGCGATAGCCATTGACACCGATGAGTATGTCTCGCCAATTATGGCTTGCACCTGGGCTGGCTTTGTGCAGGGCTCATGCAGTGTTGAATTCTCATTTGCATTAACCAGTGCCAGAGCTGTTCTAACCCCCATAGCCGTAGAACCGCATGTGTCGTAAATCTTGTAGCCCAGTGAGACTCCAGGGAGTAAAGAGGAGCTGTTGTTGATCTCTTCTATCGCAAAGATCAAGGACTGTGAAAACTGGAAGGTTCTGAAATCAAGACTGGATTAGGAAAAACATATGCACAGACATTTTAAGAATCACATCTACAAGTTTAATTATAGCTGTATAACAATTTTTTTAAATAATACTTATTTATTCAATGTATTAATAGTCTGTCTTGCTGCTTACCTCACACATTTCAGTGGTGATGGCCTAACCATATAGGACATGTCTGTGGTTTCCCAACTCCTGTGAAAGGGAAAAATCCCTCCAATCATGATGTCACCATCCTTAGAAAGTTGTGGGTATACAGGCTCACCTTGCAGACTACAGAAAGTTCCATTTATTCTCGAAAAATTCATGATGACCATTACCACATGCAAGACGGTAAAGATAGACTCCATCCACCCATTTAATTACTAAATAGAGGTAATGGTTGAGTGTGTTCAAGATCCAATGTTTCAGCTGGTTAGACGAAAAGTGTTTTTATACAAATAGAACTGCAAATCCTCTACGGTAATGTTACACTGTTGGGACACAATCAAAGGAGGTGTGACTTTCAGAGGTGAACAGCACTAATCTGAAAGAATTTGGCATCTGTATCTCTTTTGCTTGTTTTATGTTTGGGATTGTTTTCGGTGCTTTATGTTTTTCCTTCTGTACAGGGTTTTTTTGGGGTTTTTGAAAAACATTTCTGGATGCTCATTGTTTTTTAATGTTGATTCTTTGAGAATCTCTGTGTAGTTTTATTTATTATTTAATTATACCTATGTGCTTGACAACCTTTTTTAATTTTCCACATTTAATTTAATGTCCACCCAATCCCACTTAAATGAAAATAAATGAATAGGTAAAAAGTAAAATGTGTTGGTATTTTGCTTTAAACAAATCTGGGATATACAGTGGAAGTTAAATTCCAGTTTGCACATGCATAACTTCTTTAAGCAGAGTGCTCTATATGTTTATTTAGCATCCTGCACAGGTCTGTATACATTCCACGTGCCAAGAGCCAGTTTCCACTGTAGGGATCTATGCCACCGAGGGCCTCCCTGCCACCCCCCACTGCTATTATGGCACGGCAATGGTCCGCCATGCTGGGTGGTAGCCACTCTGACTTCAAATGAGGACATTGTCAGTCAGTGGAAGGAGCACTTTGAGGAACTCCTTATTCTGATAGATGTGCCTCCCTCACGGAAGTCAGGGACAGAGGCTTCTGGCGTGTCTGCCATATTGCATGGACCTCAGGAAAAGTACCATTGGACTGGCAGACCGGGTGCAAGAGTTGAAATATCTTGGGGTCCTGTTCACGAGTGATGAGTGTGGGTCACTGCACCATACTGTAACAGTGCAGAGGGAGCTGAGCCATAATGCAAATCTCTGTTTACCAGTCAGTCCATATCCTGACTCTCACCTATGGTCATGAGTTGTGGGTAATGACCGAAAGAATAAGATTATGAATACAAGCGGCAGAAATGAGATTTCTTTGCAGGGGGGTGGGCTATACTCTACTTGAAAGATTGAGGAGCTTGGTAATCTGGGAGGAGCTCCAAATAGAGCCGCTGCTCCTCCGCATTGAGAGGAGCCAGTTGAGGTGGTTCTGGATCTGATCCAGATACCTCCTGGACGCCTCCCGGTGGGGGTGTACCAGGCATGGCCTACTGGATTGAGACCCCGGATCAAGAATGCAATGATAGGAAAATTGTGTAAACTATACTTTTAAAGGAAGATATTACAAAGACAGCATATCAATTGTTGAAACTGAAACAGTATACATACACACACACACACACATATATATAATTTTATTTTCTTTAATATATACCCATTTTGAATGTGAGGCCACCAAAACTAAAAAAAAAATTGGGATGGGAACATGCTTCATCACCTCTTCCTTTAACGCTCTGTAAGTGTTTGGGAACTACAGAGACTGTTTGCTGCAGTTTTGAAAGTGAAATGTTTGATATAAGATTTCAGTTGCTCATCAGTTCAGGGTCTCCTTTATCACATTTTTCAGTTCAGAATTTCAGTTCACATTTTGGACTGCAGACAGGCCAGTTTAGCACCTGGACTCTTTTAATACCAAGCCATGCTTCTGTAACACATGCAGAAAGAGGTTTGTCTTTATGTTGCTGAAATAATCAATGCCTTCCTTGGAAAAGACGTCATCTGCATGTCATCATAAGTTGACAAAACATAATATTGTTCATCTTTAATGGTGCCTTTACAAATGTACACGTCACCCATACCATGTGCACTAATGCACCCCTGTACAATGAATCATGAATTCTGGCTTTTGAACTGTGCACTGATAACAGGCTAAGTAGTCTTTAGCCAGAAGGACACAGTGTCCATATTTTCCAAAAAGAATTTCAAATGTTGATTTGTTGGACCACAGAACACCTTTCCACTTCTCCTCAGTCCATTTTAAATGAGCTTGGGCCCGGAGAAGGTGGCAGCATTCCTGGATCCTGTTTATGTACGGTTTCTTCTTTGCTGATAAGTTTAATGAGGCCAAGTTCATCATATTTAAGTTTTAACTTGCAAGTGTTGGTACAGCAATGAACTGTTTTACACAAACAGTGGTTTTCAAATGATCTTGAGACCAAGCAGTGATATTCACTGCAAAATCATGTCTGTCTTTAATGCAGTGCTGTCTGAGGGTCCAAAGATCATGGCCAGCAAATACTGTTTTTGGCCTTGTCCCTTCCACACACATTTCTCTAGATTCTCTGAATCTTTTAATGTTATTATGTACCATCAATGATGAAAAGTGAAAGTTATTTGCTATTTTATGTTGAGAAACAATATTTTTGAATTGTTGCATTATTTGTGCAGTCTTTCACAGAGTGGTGAGCCCCTCCTCATCTTCTGTTTTTTTTTCTTGTCTTTACTTTAAGTTTAATAACCTCCACAAAGCTATCAGGCCTGAAAAATCAGACACAGCAGTGTTTTAAATTATAGACGTATTACAGGTAGATGAGAATGTACTTGACGGCCTATGGTGCACCACTATGATAAAGCACAAGCTGGGGATACATTTGAATTGTACTAAAGAATGAAGCGCAAATAAAAGGTTCTTAAGAAGAATATGCATTTGTCCACCATGTCCACATCTTCTCCATTATTGGTAACATTAGCGCTTACAGGTCTTCCAGATTTTCCCGATTGTCTGCTTATCAGAGATTTTTAATGTTTCTTTCTGGTGATAGCTTCGTCATCAATATGGATCTAGACTGCCTGCTCATTTTCTGTCCTGACTGTGTATAGAGATTCATCATTAGAATGACAAGATGCTCTAGCATGCTCATTTTCCTGATGACATTACATAATTTTATGTGGTCAGTGCAGTCAAAGGCTTTCTTGGCGTCTTTCTTGATGCCTTGACTTCTTTGATAATCCAGTGTACATCCCCAATAATATCTCTTATTTCTCTGCCTTTCCTGATCATCCTGCTTCCATACCTGGCAGTTCTCTTTTGTTGTAAAGCTGTAGTCTGTATTAAATGATCATAAATGTAATTTTCTGGCATGTGATATGAAGTAAGTTGTGTGATAGCTTGTACACTCTTTCTTGTCAACTTTCTATGGTGTTGGGATGTAAACTGACCTCTTCAAATTTGCCAGACATTAAATCGTTTTCCAGATGTATTGTCATAATTTGACCTTTCTGCTGTGGGAGAATCGAAAAAGAGGTAAAACTGGCATAACTCTCTATTCCTCCTTGCATTGAAAAGGCACTTTACCATGAGAAGAATTACTATTCTAGTCATGTAATAATTTATTACACTTTCAAAAATAACTGGTCTTGCTTTTGGCTATAGTTATTAGCTTAATGATATATTATAATTAAATGGTAAACAGCAAAATGCTTCTATAATAATTGATCAGCCTTCAGGTAAGTGGAAAAGTTAACATACATTTTTTTAGCATTTTTTTCTGGGAAAGAGCAAAAATGAAGTTTAAAGAAAAAAAGCATAAAATATACAGATTTTCACAAATAATCTACAGCAATTGAGTGTAAATCTATAAATGAACACAATAATATTTTTGGAATAATTAGAAATTTCAATCAAAGCAAAGATAGGACTATGAATATGATGAATAAATATTTGGCATTCTGCACTACTTCTAGGTCACTATTCAAATGTAAGCATTTATGACATTTGTCATGTTAAGGTCTTTGTACAAAAAGTCTGGGTTTTTTTTTTCAGTCTTCCATGGCTTCATGATGGCGGCACGGTGGCGTGGTGGGTAGCGCTGTCGCCTCACAGCGAGGAGGGCCTGGGTTCAATTCCCTGGCCGGGCGACCGGGGTCCTCTCTGTGTGGAGTTTGTATGTTCTCCCCGTGTCTGCGTGGGTTTCCTCCGGGTTCTCCGGTTTCCTCCCACAGTCCAAAGACATGCAGTCAGGCCAATTGGACATGCTAAATTGCCCCTAGGTGTGAGTGTGTGAGTGACTGTCTGTGTGTCTGCCCTGCGATGGACTGGCGACCTGTCCAGGGTGTATCGTGCCTTTCGCCCGAAGACTGCTGGGATAGGCTCCAGCACCCCCCCGCGACCCTGACGGAGAAGCGGCTTGGAAAATGGATGGATGGATGGATGGCTTCATGATTTTGATCTTGTGGAGTCCATGTCATTCTTAAAGATCTGATGTGAAATGTGTCATTATAGCAAACTTACAAATTTACAGTTGTTTACAGTGGTGGGGTGATAGGAAACAGATGTCCAAAGCCTTTAATGCCTCTAAAAGCTACCTCCCAGAAAGCTATTGTCTTTAAATGATTTCTACTCCATTGTCCGATGCTTTAGACTTAATTTTACTATAATTTTGAAATACGGGTTTAGTCTTTTCATGGTGGAAGTACATGGAAGGTGTTGCTTTTTTCCAGATTTACCACTATTACTGTCAACGTAACATTCTCAAATCAACAAAGTTTCAGTTCAGTGGTTATTTTGAACAGGAAATACAATGGCTGTATTTTTGTTGTAAAGATTGTGACCCTGGTTTTAGGACCATTATGGAGAAAAAAACTTTCTCTTCACATCAAACCACTCGTTTTGATTTTGTTTACTACTCAAAGATTGAGTTATGAAGATGTTTATTATTTTTTAATTGTTGGGTTTCCATATTGAGATAATGGGAAGATACATTATATTAATAGTGAATGTGCAGCTCATTTAACTGGGACTTTACCCATTATTTGCTTTTTAGTGTTCATTTCTGGTTTATGTATGATTATGTAACACTTTGGAAGAAAGATACAGAATAACAAACCAAAGCTTGAGGCCAAAATGGCAAATATCTCCACAGCTACTGTGAACTTTCCAGGAGAGCTGACATAAGCTGGGATGAAGGTGATCCAAACAGCACAGAATATGAGCATGCTGAATGTGATGAACTTGGCTTCATTAAACTTATCAGGCAGCTTCCGAGCCAGAAAAGCTAAAACAAAGCAAAGTAGAGCCAAAAGTCCAATATAACCCAGCACAGCCCAGAAACCTATAGCTGACCCTAACTGACATTCTAGGATGATCTTTTCCTTGTAGTGCTTTAGATTTTTGAAGGGGAAAGGAGGGGATGTTGTTAACCAAACAACACAAATTAGGACCTGTATGAGAGTAAAAGCAAGAACACTGAGTCTCTGCTGTGGAGGCCCAAACCATTTCATGACATTACTGCCTGGAAGTGTAGCTCTGAAGGCCATTAACACCACAATAGTTTTCCCCAGAACACAGGAGATGCAGAGGACGAAGGTGATCCCAAACGCTGTGTGACGCAGCACACAGGACCACTCAGAGGGCTGACCAATGAAAGTAAGTGAACAGAGAAAACACAGAGCCAGAGAGAAGAGCAGCAGGAAGCTCAGCTCTGAGTTGTTGGCTTTGACTATGGGGGTATTTTTAAATTTAAAAAATATAATGGCTATTATTATCGTCATAAAGGCACCAATAATTGAAACAGCTGTCAACAAAATTCCCATCGTTTCCTCATATGACAAGAATTCAATTTCCTTTTTTACACATTCATTCCTGTATTGATTTGACCAGTAATCTTCATAGCACTGTTCACATTTAATCGAGTCTGTCGGAGAGAAAAATAACATTCATTTAAAAAAAGTTTAATGTGCAGTAAAAGTATTTGAAGACATGCATTACATATAATGTTCCCATTGTCTCCTACCCTCTAAACCATGGAGAAAAACTTAAACTTAATTATCTCAAATATTCCATAATACATTTAAGTTGTATTAGTAATACATACAGTAATCTATTTAAAACATTTTTTTGTGATTGTTTGTACCTGTCATATTGCTGATCTCTCCTTCAGCACATGGTATACAGTCAAAGCAGCAGATAGGCTTTCCTTTCTGCACAGCCTTCCTGGTGCCTGGTGGGCAGCTCTCACTGCACACAGACACCGGCAACTAAGATCAAAGTAAATGTTCAGTAATTTACAGTAAAAAAAAAAAAAATTATATATCTTATATTAATGTGCAGGCTTTACTGAGACCAGAGTGCAGTGTTATCCTTATACCTGGCTTGTATTTTGTGCCCACACAATAGAGGCCATTTTTACTGATAATCGATTGTGAGCAGGGAAAGAAGAGTCATAAAGTCCAACAGTGACAAACTCATGGTGATCCTCAACACTTTGCAAATTTATTATTTCATATTTTGCTGCAGGGTCACCATTTTTATCAAAATAAACTTCTTCACCGTCTTTGGTTTTGAAGCGCACCCTTTTCAGATGTTCTAGAAACTGACAGAATAAAATAAAGTTACTACATCTGAAAAACACTTCTCCTTAAGTACAGCATTCTAACTAATTTTTCTGTATCAGTGCTACTCGCATGAGCCAAATCTGTGAAGTTTAAGATCTGCACTTACACCGAATTTTAACTTACAGTGAGAGGATCAGGCTGTTTCTTTGTAGAACATGTTTGTTTGCAGCCAAGAAGGTCATGCAGAGTATGGGCAACAGCATAAACAGCTTTATACACATTAGTGAAAATAGGCATCAGAGATAAATCTGTGAAGGCATTTTCTATTCCAGACAGTTTCTCCTGTCCTGTACACACTGTAGTATCTACTAAGTCATTCTGCACTGTAAACTTGCAATTAAACAAAGCCTCCCAGAACTCAGTAAAAATGGCACTGCCTGCAGTTTTCAGTGGATATATATCCAGAATGAATTCCTTCAGACCCGTCACTGTTGTATTGGGGATAGCCAGCCCTATGGCTCCTTGCAGTATTTTGTGCTTATCCAGTCTGGCTACAGTTGAATCAGAGATCCAACCTTCAGTTCCCACCCACTGGTATCCAGTAATGTTGTGCTCATAAAATACATTCAGCAAAATCTCTAGGTCATTATATGTGACAAATGCCACAATCACTCGAGAAGTAGAGCTTTTGATATGCTGGATTATTCTCAGCACTTTTTCTTGTGAGTAGGTTCTAAAAAATGAGAAAGAATATTCTAAGCATATACCCAGCTGCTCTGCTGCTTCAGTAAATGCAGCCATTCCACTGTTACCATAATCATCATCTCTCCTTATTGCACCCACCCAGGTCCAGCCAAACTCTTTGACCATCTCTGCCAGTGCTCTGCTCTGGTAATAATCACTGGGAATAGTGCGCAAGAATGAGGGATATTTGCTTTTGTCACTGAGACACTCGCAGGTGGAATAGTGACTGATCTATGAACAGATTTGCACAGGTATTGGTATTGTCAGGTATTATGTTCATCATTTTTTTTTGCCATATATAATGTGCATTGTACATTAAGCATGTGCTCTGAAATGATATTTTATTTAAATATGTTATTTTAATTTTTTTAGTAGTTATAATACTGACAAAAACTGTTATATATATATTTCCTTACTAAGGGAATGCTGAAAGGTCCGACACTCTTTGCAATAGCCATTGATACTGGTGATTGTGTCTCACCAATTATGGCTTGCACCTGTGCTGGCTTTGAGCAGGGCTCATTCAACGTTGAGTTCTCATTCCCATTAACAAGTGCCATAGCCATTCTAACCCCCATAGCCGTGGAAGTGCATGTGTCATAGATCTTGTATCCCAGTAAAACACCAGGGAGTAAAGAACTGCTGTTGTTAATCTCTTCTATTGCAAAGATCAAGGACTGTGAAAACTGGAATGTTCTAAAATCAACACTGGATTAGAGAGAAAAAAAAACAACATATACATAGACATTTTAAGGATGGCGTCTAGAAGCTTATGTACTGCTATATATTCTCACAATCTAATTAATTAAATATTAAATAATACATTTTCATTCAGTGTTTAAAAATCTCAGTTTGTTATCCTACTTACCTTATGCAATCTAGTGGTGATGGTTTGACCATATAGGACATGTCTGTGTTTTCCCAAGTCCTATGAAATGGGAAAATCCCTCCAACTATAATATCACCATCTTTAGAAAGTTTTGGGTATGACGGCTCTCCTTGAAGGCTACATAATGTTCCATTTGTGCTGTAAAAATTAATGATGGCCATTACGACATGCAAGAGAGTAAAGATGTACTCCATCCTCCTATTCAGCTATAGGTTAGGAGAAATGACGATTGAGTATGTACAAGGTCTGATCTTTCAGCTGGTTGGACGGGAATAAGTTTGTAGTATTTATACAGAAAAAATACAAATTCTCTATGGTAATATTACACTGCTGGGCCACAGTCAAAGGAGGAGTCACTTGCCGATATGAGCAGCAGTAATCTGAATTAGGCCTGTGTCTCTTTTCGCCTCTTTTACCTTTGTATTGTTTTGGTGCTTTCTTGTTTCTTTTTGTGCATTTAAAAAACGTTTTTAATTTTAAGCTCCTCATTTTTCAATGGTGATACATTACAATTGTTTTTTTGTAACATTTATTATTACATTATTGCTATTTTCTTGACTTGAACAATTTTAATGAAATGTCCAAATGTCTACCCAATCTCTCTTAAAGTAAAATAAATGAATAAGCAAATTACTAAAATGTTTTGCTTTATTGGATAAAACAAATGACAGTCGTCTAGGCGTATTCTGTGGAAATTATATTTTAGTCATGGAGCTTTCGTTGGCTTTCTCACTTAGCTGCGTACATTCATTAACCAGACTGTAAGGCTCCAGCCGGCACCCCTGCTGCTAGCAGAGGCCGATGGCAGCAAGGTGTCCAGCCTGCACTGCCTGTTGCCAGCAGAGGGCAATGGCTGCAAGGAGCCATGGACTAATTAGGCTCAACTCAACACACCTGCGGGCTCCTTTAATTAAGGCTGTGGCAAATGCCAGCATTTGTCACACCTTTGTAGAGGTCCTTAGTCATGTTTAAGAAAAGAAAAGAAAAGCAAACAAAAGAGGGCTGAGAGAAGAAATTGCCCCAAAACTAAAAGAAAGAAAGAAAAAAAGAAAGAAAGGAGGACCACAAAGAGAACTTGTTCCAAAACTCCGGGTCACTCCATTGCCCCAATAAATCTCCTTACTTTTTTTTTCTTCACTGGCTTTCATTTCTCCACTTGGGTCTGCCTCCCCGCTGTCCCATAACAGAAAGGTGTGAACACCATGGACCCAGCAGAACTGGATCCCATCAAATCTGCCCTGCAAAACCAGGGTGCTGTTATTGATAGGCATGAGCAGCGGTTGCACGGCCTGATGCAACAGCTGACCCTTCTGTTCAGGGCACAGACCAAGAGGGTTCAGCATGCCAGTGCTGCTGCTGCTACTCTGGTACCCCATCTGGGGTGATGCTCTGGTGGAAATCCAGAGAGATATGCAGGGGACCCAGAGACCTGTAGAGAGTTTCTCTTGCAGTGCTCTCTGGTGTTTGAGCAGCAACCCTCCCAGTTATCAGCAGAAAGGTTCAAAGTGGCCTACATGATCTCTCTATTGAGCATTGGAGCTGGGGTTCATACTCCCATCCTCCTCTCCTGCAGCAGCAGGCTTCTTCTCGTCAGAAGGAAGGAAGGAGGATTGGGAATTAGCATTGGGAATGTTGCTGGTTACCGCTCACAGCAACACAGGAAGTAACGTGAGTTTGGGGTTCCTGTGGCAGAGCAGTTTATACAGTGTTGCCAGATGGCATGGTGGAAGGCCCGTGTTTCCCTCCTGACCACCACTGAAGCCAGAGAGCAGAGGCAGACCACAGGAGGTGTCCGGCACCCACCTTCTGGCCAGTAGGTCTGGCTCTCGGCCAACAATTTTCTGCTCCATGTGGAGTCCAAAAAGCTGGCTCCTAAATACGTGGGGCCTTTGAAAGTCGACCAGAAAGTCGAACCCTGGTCACCTACCAGCTACGCCTTCCGCCCTCCATGAGGATCCGTCCTGCATCCCACTTGTCACGCCTTAGGCCGTTCCTTTGTGGGACCCAGCCCTGAATGGTGCGTCTTGTTGCTAGCTCCCTAGCTTACACAGACCGTCGCGTCCTGGACTTCTGCCATGTGTGCCGTGTGATTGGGAGGGCTATGGGCCTGAGGATCTGTCTTGGGTTCCATAGCGCAATATCCTGGACCCGGAACTCATTAGGGAGTTCTGGCGGGCATGGCTGCTGGCCTGGGGACTTCTGGGTCCATCCCTAGGAGGGGGGGGGGTCTTGTAAGGGTCCAACTGGCCCCCCCTACTGCCAGGAGAGGGTGACAGCAGAAAGGTTTTCAGCCTGCACTGTTGTAAATAGCAACTGAAATCTTTTTAAGCACCTTTTGGTGTCACTCTTTATAGAAAACTTTATCATATAAGGATGCAGAAGATCTTTGTAATGGAAGAAGTGGGGAAAAAAAACTGATTGTGACTCATAAATAATTACTATACTATACTACTATACTGAACCATTTGTCACTGTTTGCGCACTGTGAAATTAGACCTCTGCATTTAACTCATCCTTGCAGTGAAACACCCACATACATGCACACTAGTGAACACACACACTAGAGGGCAGTGTGCACACTTACCCGGAGCAGTGGGCAGCCCTATCTGCAGTGCTTGGGGAGCAATTGGGGGTTAGGTGCCTTGCTCAAGGGCACTTCAGTCACATGCTTTCATCCTTTTACTGTTTTACTCTAATTATCTTTTGACTTCTCCAGGCAAAGCATTTGTTTCTCCTACTGCTTCACCTGCAGGACCACTAGCTTTCTTTGCTAATGCTCCAGCTGAGTAGGAAACTTGGAAGCCTGCTGAATAGTCATCCTAAATGCTGGCACTCAAGCAGCTTGAGTAGACAGCAGAGGACCTGAATGTGGAGCAAGCACTGAATCAAGAGAGGGAACTGGCATAGGAGCTTCCCAGGGAAGCTCAGGAAGCCTATCCGTGTGTGGAGCCATCACAAGAGTTGCATAGGAAACCAGCACTGGAGGAGCAGCAGCTTGGGAAACTGGGACTGGATCAGGATGGAGAGCAGGCACAGTAGCTGCACAGGAAGCCTGCACTGAGGGAGCAGCGACTCTGGAAACTAGTATCAAATCAGGCTGGGGAACTGGGACAAGAGCTGCCTGGAAGACCAGCAGTGAAGCACCCTGGAGGACTGTAACAGGAAACTTGTGTGGAGCTGGAGCAATGGAGTTTCTTCCAGTTGTAGTTGCTACTCCATGGGAGGTGGCAAGAGGAGCCACCATAGGATAGGAGGTTCTGGGAGAAACCACATGGTAGCTTGGGTGGCATGATGAGGGCAGATGTCAAATAGCCAGTGCTCTTTGTAGCACTGGTTGGAGCTTTGAGGGCAGGCATCCACATCCCAGTGCTGTGTGTAGCACTGGTTGGAGCTTTGAGGGCAGGCATCCACATCCCAGTGCTGTGTGTAGCACTGGATGGAGAAGGGGCCAGCTTCAAAATGCCAGTGCTCTTTGTAGCAATGGGCAGAGTCTTGGAACCTTGTGCAGTCTAACACGCATTCTCTAGAGCTGTGGGCAATGCTGTGGAATCCAGTGCAGGCATGCAGGTGTTCTTTGAAGCTCTGGGCGTTGCTGTGTGTAGCGTCCCACCCCCCTAAAATAAATAAATAAATAAATCCCTTTGAGATCCTGGCCCTCTCTCAGCACCAGGCCAAAGTCAGACTTGAAGAGGCTCCTCAAATTCTCTACTGAGTGGGCCATCTCACTATGTGAGTCCCACACGTGAGCCACCCAGTCTAAGGCAGGCCCTCGCAGTAACAGGACCACAAAGTCCACTTTAGCATCCTCAGACTGGAGTGACTCGTTGAAGTGGACCAAATAGCAAAATGAATCTCCACAGAAGCAGGGACCACATGGCAGCTAATCTTTTCTACTGAATGTTTGTTCACACTTGTTTAAAATCCTGTTGTGTCGATTGAGCCAGTGCCTGTTCAGAATTGCTCCAGAGTTTTAGACAGTTGTATATTTATTTAAAGCAGCAGTAATTATTATTATTATTATTATTTTTTATTTTTAAATTTTTAATAGAAAAAGTTTTACAAAGTGAGGATGGAAAAACCATACTTTAATCTTGGAGCCATTCACTATTGTGAGTCACCCAGTAAAACATAAAATAATAAGTCAGAGATATCAGGTCAGATTTCACAAGTTTTTTCCAATTTTCTTCTAAATTTGGTCATTTTCAGTTCAACCCACTAGTTGAACTAATGAACTAGCTCAACTAATTAGACAGTATGGCTGATGCTAGGAGGTAGGAAGGGTGAAGGCCAGCACAAGCTTGATTTGACTTGACTTGAATTTTCCTCCATGCTGCTAATGCCTAGTTCACACTACACAATTTTAGCCCGATTTTTCAGTCGCCGACTGTTTTTTGTAGATCGCCGACAGAAACCTGTGGTCAGAGGCAAATCGGCGAGCACTTGGAGCTCGCTCAGTCGTGTAGTGTGAACGGCTGAAAGACGCTCGCCGAGCCGTCGCTGAGTGGTCACCAACTAATCGCAGACGCCTGGCAAATATCTAGCATGTTTAATATCTAGCCCAGTCGGCGACTGTGAGTCAAAAGCAGCGTGTAGCTACAGCCAATGGGAATGCATAGAGAGAGAACCGCGTCACCGTTGAAGATCTCTCTGCGCAACAGTTGAGGAGTACACAAATCGTGTGTTTAAACGGTAAAAAATAATAACGAAAATATGGAGTACATGTACATATACACATGCTTTTTCACTGTACAAACAGACAGGTATGTTTTCATTGATAAAATATTTACCTCTCTAATATTTATCTCTCTGCAGAATGGACAGTCCCTGCTGGCCCTGTGTCTTTATCCATCATCTCATCCATATTTGTTCCTTTTTCTTCTTTCTTTTCTCACTACAAATCAGCGCAGTGACAACTCGGATTCCTTGTTTTTTGACATCCATTTTGGAAATGACCTATCTTCTACGTGGTATTGCTAGTTCTCACGAGAGTTAAGTTTTCGTGTGTTCTTGTATTTTTGGACAGCAGCCAGATGAGTCGGCGATTCCCCAGGGTGAAAGTCGTTTAATTTGTGAGCCCGTGTCACCAATCAGTCATGTAGTGTGAAAGCCACAACAACTGAAATACTCATGATTACAGCACAACCAGTCATGTAGTGTGAACGGCACAAAAACCTGACGACTGAAAAAGTCATGTAGTGTGAACCAGGCATTCGACAACATTATTGTACACTTAGCGACAAATGCTTACTGCCAGTTCTGTAACGTCAACTAACAGAAAGCCTGTGCTGGCTTGCATCACACTAACTCGGGAATGCCATCCTACTCACATAGAGTCCAGTTATGCTTTCATGGACTCCTGGCCACTGATAGCTGTAGCATCACCATGGATCAAATCTGCCATCTCTTGATGGTAGAGCACTTAGACCATTGCACCACTGTTTGGTTTAATATACTACATATATCATTTATGCATGATTATGGTGATTGCAAAAATTACATTAAATTAACAAACAATGCAAAGTAGAAGAATATTCACTAGTTCTCTCAGAGTTTTGGATCCCAATCAATGTAATCAGAAAGATGCAAAAGAAAAGAAAAACCTTTAATAAAACATATTTCCAAAGCATTAAACATATACATTTTGTCCAAAAATCTACGTAATCAACAAGATGTGAAAATAATTTATTGAAAACAGTCTCATGTGAAATGTGCCATTCTAGGTGAACTTGCCAGTTTCTATCTTTAAACACAGATAATTTTTTATCTATTCATGGTGGAAAGAATACATTTTTTTCCTGCCCAAATTAAGTACTATTACTTTTTTAAACATTATGTGTAAAAAATCTTTTGGATTACAAATATTGTTTGTATTTTAGACATTGTGATCCTTGATTCCTTAGGATCATTTGACTATGGAGGAATTATTTTAAATATTAAAAGTTCTAGAGATTTCCCTTTAATGTAATTTGTTTTGAAATTTTAACAAATTAAAATCACAGTTATAAGATTTATTTAAAGCTATGATGATAGTGAACATGGAGCTCACTTAAACGGCACTTTACCCATAATTTGCTTTTTAGTGTTGTTTTCTGGTTTCATTATGATTATGTAACACTTTGGAAGAAAGATACAGAATAACAAACCAAAGCTTGAGGCCAAAATAGCAAATATCTCCACAGCTACAGTGAACTTTCCAGGAGAGCTGACATAAGCTGGGATGAAGGTGATCCACACTGCACAGAATATGAGCATGCTGAATGTGATGAACTTGGCTTCATTAAACTTATCAGGCAGCTTCCGAGCCAGAAAAGCCAAAATAAAACACAAAAGAGCCAGAAATCCTATATAGCCCAGCACAGCCCAGAAACCTATAGCTGAACCTAACTGACATTCTAGGATGATCTTTTCCTTGAAGTAGTTTAGATTTTTGAAGGGGAAAGGAGGGAATGTTGTCAGCCAAAGCATGCAAATAAGGACCTGTATGAGAGTGAAAGCAAGAACACTGAGTTTCTGCTGTAGAGGCCCAAACCATTTCATGACATTACTGCCTGGAAGTGTAGCTCTGAAGGCCATTAACACCACTATTGTTTTCCCCAGAACACAGGAGATGCAGAGGACGAAGGTGATCCCAAACACTGTGTGACGCAGCACACAGGACCACTCAGAGGGCCGACCAATGAAAGTAAGTGAACAGAGGAAACACAAAGCCAAAGAGAAGAGCAACAAGAAACTCAGCTCTGAGTTGTTGGCTTTGACTATTGGGGTATTTTTATGTTTGA
This sequence comes from Pygocentrus nattereri, assembly GCF_015220715.1. Taxonomy (NCBI): domain Eukaryota; kingdom Metazoa; phylum Chordata; class Actinopteri; order Characiformes; family Serrasalmidae; genus Pygocentrus; species Pygocentrus nattereri. The sequence goes on from NC_051217.1 coordinate 40,442,964, forward strand.
AGAATATAATTGCTATTATTATTGTCATAAAGGCACCAATAATTGAAACAGCTGTCAGCAAAATTCCCATTATTTCCTCATATGACAAGAATTCAATTTCCTTCTTTACACATTCATTCCTGTGTGCATTTGACCAATAGTCTTGATAGCATCGTTCACATTTAATTGCATCTGTCAGAGAGAAATAAATAACATGAAATTAGATGCATGAGTTAGATGCAGAGAGAAAGATGACTATTATTTATAAGGTTGACATTATCCCCTAACACATGGAGAAAAGCTTTTAGATTTCAATCAGGTTAAACTTAGTTATCACAAATATTGTAGAATATGTTCTAGTTAAAGGAGTAAAAGCCTACAATAGCAACTAATACCAACAATACTTTCTTTGTTTCAGCTTTTGTGAATGTTTGTACCTGTCATATTACTGATCTCTCCTTCGGCACATGGTATACAGTCAAAGCAGCAGATAGGCTTTCCTTTCTGCACAGCCTTCCTAGTTCCTGGAAGGCAGCTCTCACTGCACACAGACACTGGCACCTGTGATCAAAATCAATGTACAGTTACTTTAAAAATATTTGGCTATACATATTATTCACATTTTATATAAAGTATGCATGCTTTACTGAGACCAAAGTGCTGTTTTATCCTTGTACCTGATTTGTATTTTGTGCCCACACAATAGAGTTCATTTTTACAGCTAATCGATTGAGAGCAGGAAAAGAAGAGTCATAAAGTCCAACAGTGACAAAGTCATGATGATCTTCAACAGTTTGCCAGTTTATTATTTCATATTTAGCAACAGGGTCCCCATTTTTATCAAAATAAACATCTTCACCATCTTTGGTTTTGAAACGCACCCTTTTGAGATGTTCTAGAAACTGGTGGTGAAAAAAGAACAAAGTTTAAATTACAACATTTGAAAGATTATCACAATGTAGAATTTTGGCTGATATTTCTGAGTTAGTGCTACATACATGGCAACGTTACAAAACTTGAAATTTGAAATTTTTGTTCAAACAGACTTTTAACGTACAGTGAGAGGATCTGGCTGCTTCTTTGTAGGACATGTTTGCGTGCATCCGAGAAGGTCATGTAAGGTGTGGGCAACAGCATATACTCCCTTGTACACATTACAGAAAATGGGCATCAAAGACAAATCTGTGAAGGCGTTGTCCCTTTCAGACAGTTTCTCCTGTCCTGTGCACACTGTTGCATCTTCTGACTCATTCTGAACTGTGTATTTGCAGTTAAACAAAGCCTCCCAGAACTCAGTAAAAATGGCGCTGCCAGCAGACTGAAGTGGCATTATATCTAGAATGAAATCCTTCAGACCAGTTACCTTTGTTTGGGCTAAAGCTACCCCTATGGCTCCTTGCAGTATTTTGTGCTTATCCAGTCTGGCTACAGTTGAATCAGTAATCCAACCTTCAGTCCCCACCCACTGGTATCCAGTAATATTGTACTCATGAAATACATGCAGCAAAATTTCAAAGTCCCAAGAAGTGACAAATGCCACAATCACTCGAGAAGTAGAGCTTTTGATCTGCTGGATTATTCTCAGCACTTTTTCTTGTGAGTAAGTTCTAAAAAATGGAAGTGAATATTCTAGACAAACGCCCAGCTGTTCTGCAGCTTCAGTAAATGCAGCCATCCCGTTGTTACCATAATCATCATCTCTTCTTAATGCGCCCACCCAGGTCCAGCCAAACTGCTTGACCATCTCTGCCATTGCTCTGCTCTGGTAGTAATCACTGGGAACAGTGCGCAAAAATGAGGGATATTTCCTTTTGTCACTGAGACACTCGCAGGTGGCATCATGACTGATCTAAAAACAGATTCACACAATCATGTCAAATTTTATATTTAGTCAAAATTTTATGTCGGATATTAACAGGATTTAAAATTGAAAGCTAAGGTCAAGTGGTTTTGATATTGCTTACAAAAAACTGCTGAAATGCTTACTAAGGGAATGCTGAAAGGTCCTATGCTCTGTGCGATAGCCATTGATACTGATGAGTATGTCTCGCCAATTATGGCTTGCACCTGTGCTGGCTTTGTGCAGGGCTCATCTAACGTTGAGTTCTCATTTCCATTAGCAAGTGCCATAGCCATTCTGACCCCCATACCTGTGGAACTACATGTGTCATACATCTTGTATCCCAGTGAGACTCCAGGGAGTAAAGAGGAGCTGTTGTTGATCTCTTCTATTGCAAAAATCAAGGACTGTGAAAACTGGATGGTTCTGAAATCAATGCTTGATTTGAAAAAGACAGATATACACTCATAATTCAAGTATGACATCTAGAAACATCTGTATTACTACTTTCATATGTAACATAAAAACAATACATATTCAATTCATGTATGAAATTCTCACTATGTGACTGTTTTTTTCTTGCTGCTTACCTAACACAATTCAGTGGTAATGGTTTGATCCTATAAGACACGTCTGTTATTTTCCAAGTTCTGTGGAAGGGGAAAATCCCTCCAACTATGATATCACCATCCTTTGAAAGCTGGGGGTATACCCGCTCTCCTTGCAGGCTGCAGAAAGTTCCATCTGTTCTGGAAAAATTGATGATAGCCATTACCACATTCAACAGAGTAATGATAGACTCCATCCACCCATTCAGCTACTGAGTGCAGATAATGACTGAGTGTGTGCAAGGTCTGATTTATCACCTGGTTGAACACGAAAGGTTTGTAGTATTTATAGAGATGGAAATGCAAATCCTCCATGGTAATGTTACACTGCTGGCCCACAGTTGAAAGAGGTGTGACTTTTAGATGTGAGGTTTTTTCTTGTATAAGAATAAATAAATAAATAAATAAATATATATATATATATAGGTATCCAATTGTCCAACCTGTTCCTCTTAAATGATAATCAATAAATAGATAAATAACTGTTAAATGAAACAATTTAATCAACAATTTAAATCAGTTAAGGTTATGCAACTGAAAGTAAATTATTTATGTTTTTACCAAGGAGCTTGTGCTGGCTTCCTCAGATAGCTGCACAAGTTTATGTATTAGTCAAATATTGGCCATATTTCACATTTTTTCATGCACAATTTTCTTTACTGACCCTACATTCAAGCTCATAATGTGATCAGCTTTTTAATACCACCTTACCACTTGCTAAGCTTGAAAATTTGTGTACATAACAATACATTAACATAAAATACAGAACCCAGTTTTGTATAGTTTGTTCGTAAAACATTTGTTAAACAGTCAGGGTCAATGTCAATGAAAAGTGTGTGAACCTCTTGAAAAAGGTTAAAAACCTTTCAAAAAGGTTAAATGATGTTTATTTCAGCACCTCTGTTTATGAGTCCTTACAGACCTTGCTCTGTACAGGTAAAGAAGGTCTGTGTAAAATAAGAAATAAGTGGAAAAACTGATTCTGTGACTAAATGAGTTATTCCAGGATTTTGTTGTTTTATTGGTTTTATGTCTTGACTTGAACGTGGCCAAGTAAATGCTTTGGTTAGTCCAAATGCATACAGAATCTTTAGCCTTCTTTGCTTTTTTTGGTTAAAATTGACAGAAGTAGCTGTAGAACCTAAATTTGTTGCAGCCAGCACAAGGAGGCATAGAGCTCCCCCTTTGTAATCAACGCAACCAGCATCAGTTGTTAACATACTTACGTGGAGCTCTCACACTGCTCAGTGCTCTGAATTGTGTTAACCGACAATGTGCACATATCTCCAGACTAAGCTAGTAATTTCTGTTTTTCCTCTGCAATTGTTCTTGATCTGTCTCTGTGCATTTAGATGCTTTTTTTGTGTCATTCTGTGCCAACGTAAGAGATCCCTTCTCTTTTTGTTTTGAAAGTTGGGGCTATTATCAATGGCTACCTTCCTACATTTATTTTAAGACTCAGCAGAAGCACAGTACGAATTCCTAGGCCTCTCACCTTGGTTCATGCCACTAGTGGGGCAAGATTTCTTTGTCCTTTCTATATACTCTAAGTTACAGTTCCTGAGGTTTAGACAGCATTCAGCTTGTTCTTGTGTTACTTTGAGTTCTTTCAATAGTTTTCCTGAGTCTTAAGTTGCTCTGCCTTTGGTTCTATTCCTAGTCCTCAGGGGGTGGCTCACCCAGTTAAATGGGGCACTCTGTTCATCAAAGCCCTATTTCTAGCTGGTCCTGTGGTGCTTCATTATTTTACAGCAAGACTGAGCCAGTAACATGGACCCAGCATTTTAAGACTACCTTGGCCAACCAAGCATCATGCATGCAGAAAGTACCCGGGCCTGTCCAGACAGTGGCCTCAAATGGTGATCCACAGCCCTCCGAGGCTCTACATGGACTGTATGTTTCTGTAGTGGAAGTTAGCAATGTTAGTAATTGTTTAGCATTAGTGCTAATCATGGTTAGCATGATAACAGTGTTGGCTATGTGCCTGGTTTTGTGGAAATGGTGACATTAAATGGCCTTGTTTGTTAAATGAGCAGCTCATTTGTATTGTATTTTGTTGATTTTTTGGTTAATGTAGCAATACAAAATGAGGCTGTCATTTAGAAGGTTGAATTTGTGAGCAGCTAGTAGCTTTCCACAATACATTGATAGGTTTTGTATTTTTTGCCAGTGTATTGGGTTTGGCATAAGCTAGCTGTATTGTGTTGCAATATAGCTATTGTACTAGTGTCTTTGATATAGGATTAATAGAGTTACAATGGCTGAATTTGACCCAGAAAAGTTTTTGGAGCAGGAAGTAAACTGTGCACGTTTAGTCAGACTCTCAAAGCTTAACTTAATTAAATTAGTACATTTTTGTGAGATAGAAGTTCCTCTGGAAGCCAAGAAACACGAAATAATAAGTGAAGTGTTGTCTTCGAGTTCCAGATATGAAGGTAGAATCAGTTATGCGTAAAGAAGAGTTTCAGAAGGAAGATAGTCAAAAAGAGAGAGATTTGACAAGAAAGGAGAGGGAATTTGCATTAATCCAAAGGGACAGAGTAGAGGCAGTAGCATTTGTAAAGTTAGAATTAGAATTAGCTAAGACCCTGCTCAAGCAAGAGTATCCTGCAGTTTTTCCTTCCTCCGATGTCCAAGTATCCAGTCTGTTTGTCTGAGCCTCTCAAAATGTATCAGACTATATCATTAGATTAATCTCTTCCCCAGTCTGTGTATAAGTCTTCAGTTTAGATGTGATGTTCTTCTTAAAGAGCAAAACAGCAAGCCTGTCCTGTCTGACTTAAGAGCGACAGCAGCTTCAGTAGAAGAGAGTAAGGAGCTGTCGAAGGGTTATTATCACCAGGATGGTGTGCTTATGCTCAAGTGGAGGTCACCTGACCAGCATTATCAGATTGTCTCCTCAGCCTATCATCTGTGCTCACAGGAAGCAATAGAAATGTATCATCAGACTTTGAAGTCTATGATTAAAGCATATTCTATTTAGTTTCCTGAAGATTGGGATTGTGCCATGCCTTTTATTATGTTTGCTTTAAGAGATTCAGTGAATGATAGCACAGGTTTAACTCCATTCAAGTTAGTTTTTGGGCATGAGGTCAGAGGGCCCCTCAAGATGGCCAAAGAGAAACTTCTGGGACAGGAGGCAGGGGGCAGTCTTTTTCAGTTTGTGTGTTGTTTAAAAGAAAGGTTGTCTTCAGTATGTGAACTGGCAAGAGAAAATTTGAAAGGGGCACAGAAGCATATGAGGCATTGGAAAGAGCCTTTGCAATTGGGGACAAGGCTTTAATGTTAACCCCTGTGTGAGGTGACAGTCTTAATGCAGCTTTTATTGGGCCATATACAAATGTAAAGAAAGTGAGTGATCATATTTATGTGGTTAGCACTCCTGATGGTAGGAGAAAATCTAAACTATATCACATTAATCTGCTTAGGTCTTTTTAGATAGGCCTTGTCTTACCACATTAGTAGTGTATGATGTTGAGCTTGTTGATGTTTTACCTATTAAACAACACCCTTATAGACTGTCTCCATCCAAACTAAATATGGTTAAACGAGAGCTGACATATATGGAAGAGATCAGCAGAGGTTTGAGAAATTCAAGGATTAGCTGGCTACTCATGACCCACTCTTTGTCTCTTGGAGATCTATACAAGCTGACCCACAGACTGAACAAGTGCCTTGAGTAGCACAGTCAGGACCAAAAGTCAGATGCTGCCAGGCATCCTGCTGAGTTGCACACTACTGCTTGCCTTGTTTGCACCTTTTCTCAACCACCTGCTGAATTGCTTGAGCCTTGAGAACAGCCCGTTCAGTTGGTCAGTACCTGTATTTTCCACCAAGGATGGGACACCCATATGCAGGAGGGAAAAATACATCCATTATGGGTGCTTGAGTCACAGAAAGGGAGACCTGTGATGGACCCTGTTCTTTTCACCAGCAGTCAAGCATTTGTCTAGATACTACCCTCTCTGGGGGCATCAGCAAAAGTGCAATATCAGAGCTTTTTTCACTCTGGGGCAGCTGGTAACTAAGACACTTTCAAGGTCTTGACCCAAGCCCCTGACCTACTGCTTATCTTAATTTTTCCCTAGCTGCAGCAACAGTCTCTGGACTGACTTCCTGGCCAGCATGCCCTCTGATCACTAAGAGTACCTGGTGATGCCCTTCAGGTAAATGAATGTTGCATCTTCCACCTGGCTGATACTTCTGTTTATAGAAGGATATTAAACAAGCACATAGCCCAGGGTAGGTGAGTTTTCCAGCAAATTTTGAAAAAACACTTCTTTGTGAAACCTCTATTTTCTGTTTCACACACCATCTGTCTCCTGAGTTTGTTGTGTCCAAAAAGCAGTCTGCATTTTGATCCAGCCAAAATTAAGGTAGCCTTGGAATGCCTGTGCCTGTCTCTGGCTGGTTTAGTACTTCCTATGTTTTTTTTATCTTTGTTCCAGCAATTTCTTTGAAATTATAGGATAACAGCAGCTCCTAACCACCCTCAGTAATAAAATACCTGAAGTCAAGGAGGCATTTAAAGATATTAACACTGTCTGACGTACACACTGTTTGTCCAGTTGCTGAACCCCACTGCCCCATTGCTTGTGAAGATGGATGACTCTAAAGTGGGGGCCCTATGATGTCGGCAGCCATGAGCCTCTTGCTGTGAAGCTAACCCCCGAGAAGTGGAGACATTGAAGGGGTTAAATATCAGTTTCTAGTCTGCACATATCATTAAAAATTGTCAAGTATATGGAATGCCAAGTACTTCAACCACTACCAGCCCAGATAGGCTTTATACTTCAACTAGTTTAACCATGTCCTGTACTGACCCTCAAATTTGAAACTAATGGCTAGCACACAGACTCTAGCCCTGCAAAGAGACCTCCATTTGAGATGCCCTTCAACAGGATCCTGACCATGGAAGAGGTCCTGTAGTTATGATATATCTCCCAACATCTGCTTGGGCCCAGACTCTGCAATGAGATGCTGCATCCCCATTCTCAGAACACCCAGGGTTTACCCAGACTCTGGGCTAAATATGTCTACAATACAATGTGGCATTGAATGTCAGTTGGGAAACTTTTCCCATAGGTACCCAGAGAAGGAGGCTAATGTTGGGGTTTCCACAGCCGAGCACTTAATCTGTCCTTGCCATTATGTTTGGCAGATGGTCTGAACCACTATTTGGGCTACCTTGGACACTTAGAAATGGACTGCCATCTAGAGAAAGAGACTGAGGCCCACATTCCTCATGGCAAAGTGATTCTGGCTCTTCTCAAAGGACTTCTCTCATGTTTCGATACCTAAAAGCTGGCCTCTCGATGTGTGGGATACGTCAAGGTGGACAGGTGGGTCTTGAGCTGACCTGCCATGTGCACATATCTCCAGGACAAACCAGTAAGCTAGGTATTTCTTCTGAAGTTGTCTCTTGGTGTTTTGAAACCTTTTTCATTAAACCACACACTGTACCAGTACAAGTTTTAAAAGTATAAAAAAACTCCAGCAGTACACATTAACACATCACCACCATGTCAGTGTTACTGCAGTGCTCAGAATGATCCACCACCCAAATAATACCTGCTCTGTGAGGGTCCATGGAGGTCCTGACCACTGAAGAACAGGGTGAAATGGGCTAACAAAGTATCAGAGAAACAGATGGACTACAGTCTTTAACTGTAGAACTACAAAATGCACCAATATGGTATATAGTAGGCAATGAGCAGAGGAACAAGGTCTTAATGTTATGTCTGATCGGTGTGTGTATGTATGTGTGTGTGTATATATATATATATATATATATATATATATATATATATATATATATATATATATATATACACCGATGGCGTTCACTAGAAATGAAGAGACATTTTGTGTGTTAGAATATGCTTGAACACAGTCAAATGAGTGCAGTGTGCATTTTTGAGAAAATTCAATAAAAATGAGGTCCGTTATATCAAATGACATGGTGAACTGCAATTCTTGATTTAAATAAATTGATATTTTAATGAAAATGGCACAATGAATAATCTTTGGCTGTGTTTACACAGCAGGTAAAAGTGGCCCAAATCCGATCTTTTTCCTCATGTTTGACACAGATGTGTCATTTGTAAGTCAGTGTGAACAGCAAAAAACGCATTGAATCTCATATTGTGAGAGTTTTGATTTGAGGCGCTTTTATATGTGGTACTGAAATCTGATCCATATCCAATCTGCAGCAATGCGACTCTGAAACTGACTCTGAGTCTGAACAGCCAGATCAGAATTCATGCGACTTTTACATCAGTCCAACTCGACATTGGGTATAATTTCATGCTGTTGGGACTGAAGCTCCAGGAGCAACAGGCATTCACTGGCCGTCATGACCGTTTACGTCCAGAGGAGCCTCTTGAAGTATTATTCTTTTGCACATCTGGGTTGGTTTAGGACCTGATCTGTTCAGACTGATGTCGCATACAGATCACATTAAAAAGATAATGTGAACAGCCAAAAAAAAAAAAATCAGGCCACTTTTACCTGCTGTGTAAACAAAGCCTTTTTTGATATGTTTATTCAGTCTAAAACTCATTACCATTATGGATGAAATTAAAATGCTTATACTGAGGACACCAGAGGGATATTATACTGATGTTGATCCAAAAAATTATCCAAAAGGTTGTTTTTTTTATTTATTTATTTTTTATTGTTAAGTTAACCAATTAGAGTTACTATATATTCATTGTCTAAATGTTTCAATAATGAACAAGTTTCAAATAAGTGGATAAAAGTGTTATTTTAAGCAAGAAAACATTTTCTGGGTAAGGTAAAAAAATAAATAAATAAAAAACTCCAAGCGCATAAAATATACAGATTTTGACAAAATATCTAGAGTGCTTTCCAAAATCCTGAAAATCTGGGATTTCATTCATTTAAACATAAATATTTGAAAGCATAATAAACATTTAAAACAAACCAAATCTATTACATGTAAAATAAAAAAAGAAAAAAATTATTCAAGTGATCTTTTGACACTGATCATGTTACCACTTTACAAAAAGCTCTGCCTTAGATAGTCATTCTTCTCACTGAAGCTTGTCTTCTGATGGATAGATTTGGTCTACTTGTCAGAGTTCCTGTAAGCTTGAGTGCACGCTGTCATTAAAGCCAAAGTTTCTTTAAAATGTTCACATCAAACCACTCTCATTTTGATTACATCTCAGAAATTAAATTATACTGATTTTCTTAGAGAGTAAAATTCACATTTAAGAGGTTTTAAAATGGTAACTGACTAATAATTAAATTGCAAGCATCTTGTGTGCTTTATATTAAGGCATACTAATTGGGAGCATTCAGCTCACTTAACTGGCACTTTAATCAAAATTTGTTTTTTAGTGTTTTGTTCTGGTTTCATTATAATTATGTAACACTTTGGGAAAAAGATGCAGAATAACAAACCAAAGCTTGAAGCCAAAATGGCAAATATCTCCACAGCTACAGTGAACTTTCCAGGAGAGCTGACATAAGCTGGGATGAAGGTGATCCACACGGCACAGAATATGAGCATGCTGAATGTGATGAACTTGGCTTCATTAAACTTATCAGGCAGCTTCCGAGCCAGAAAAGCCAAAATAAAACACAGTAGAGCCAAAAGTCCAATATAACCCAGCACAGCCCAGAATCCTACTGCTGAACCTAACTGACATTCTAGGATGATCTTTTCCTTGTAGTGCTTTAGATTTTTGAAGGGGAAAGGAGGAGATGTTGTCAACCAAAGTACACAAATTAAGACCTGTATGAGAGTGAAAGCAAGAACACTGAGTCTCTGCTGTGGAGGCCCAAACCATTTCATGACATTACTGCCTGGAAGTGTAGCTCTGAAGGCCATTAACACCACTATTGTTTTCCCCAGAACACAGGAGATGCAGAGGACGAAGGTGATCCCAAACGCTGTGTGACGCAGCACACAGGACCACTCAGAGGGCTGACCAATGAAAGTAAGTGAACAGAGGAAACACAGAGCCAGAGAGAAGAGCAGAAGGAAGCTCAGCTCTGAGTTGTTGGCCTTGACTATTGGGGTATTTTTGTGTCTGAAGAATATAATTGCTATTATTATTGTCATAAATGTACCAATAATTGAAAATGCTGTTAGCAGAATTCCCATTGTTTCCTCATACGACAAGAATTCGATTTCTTTCTTCACGCATTCATTCCTGTGTGTATTTGACCAGAAGTCTTGATAGCATTGCTCACATTTAATTGAGTCTGTCAGAGAGAGAAAAATAACATAAATAACAAAAAAGTTAGAAGCAGAATTAAATGTTGCTAAAGGACTGTTTTATATATCTCTTAAAATGTGGAGAAAAGCTTCAAGATGAAACAGTTTACACTTTTAATTATTAAGTTATAAAAAATTACACTTTTAATTATCAAAAATATTCTACAATACTTTGTGATTAGCTGTAATACCAACAATACTCTGTTTCAGCTTTTTTTTATTTTTGTACCTGTCATATTACTGATCTCTCCTTCTGCACATGGTATACAGTCAAAGCAGCAGATAGGCTTTCCTTTCTGCACAGCCTTCCTGGTGCCTGGTGGGCAGCTCTCACTGCACACAGAGACTGGCATCTATAAACAAAATAAATGTTTAATAACCTAAAAGAACATATAATTTAGACATTTTTACAAATGTTTTATAAAATATACATGCTTTATTGAGACAGACATGCAGTTATATCCCTGTACCTTGCTTGTGTTTTGTGCCCACAAAATAGATGGCATTTGTACTGCTAATCTGTTATGAGCAAGTAAAGAAGAGTCATAATATCCAACAGTGACAAACTCATGGTGATCGTCAATAGTTTGCAAGTTTATTATTTCATATTTAGATGCAGGATCACCATTTTTATCAAAATAAACCTCTTCGCCTTCTTTGGTTTTGAAGCGGACCCTTTTCAGATGTTCTAGAAACTAATAAAATAAAACAAGTTTGAATGGCAACATCTGAACAATCTTAGGTTGATACTTTCAGATCTGTGTTTGACTTTTAACTCACAGTGAGAGGATCAGGCTGCTTCTTTGTAGGACATGTTTGCTTGCAGCCCAGAAGGTTGTGTAGGGTATGGGCAATAGCATATACTGCTTTATACACATTATTGAAAATGGGCATCATGGTCATGTCTGTAAATTCATTTTCTATTTCAGACAGTTTCTCCTGTCCTGTGCACATTATGTCTTCTGAGTCATTCTGCACTGTATATTTGCAATTAAACAAAGTCTCCCAGAATTCAGTAAAAATGGCACTGCCTGCAGATTTCAGTGGATTTATATCCAGTATGAAATCCTTAAGACCCGATACTGTTGTTTTGGGTATAGCTAGCCCTATGGCTCCTTGCAGTATTTTGTGCTTGTCCAGTCTGGCTACAGTAGAATCAGAGATCCAACCTTCAGTTCCCACCCACTGGTATCCAGTAATGTTGTGCTCATGAAATACATCCAGCAAGATCTCCAAGTCCCAATAAGTAACAAATGCCACAATCACTCGAGAAGTAGAGCTTTTGATCTGCTGGATTATTCTCAGCACTTTTTCTTGTGAATACGTTCTGATAAATGGAAGGGAATATTCTAAGCATATGCCCATCTGTTCTGCAGCTTCAGTAAATGCAGCCATCCCACTATTGCCATAAACATCATCTCTTCTGATTGCCCCAACCCAGGTCCAGCCAAACTGCTTGACCATCTCTGCCATTGCTCTGCTCTGGTAGTAATCACTGGGAACAGTGCGCAAGAATGTGGGATATATTCTTTTGTCACTGAGACACTCGCAGGTGGCATCATGACTGATCTAAAAACAGATTTATACAGTTATTTCAGGGATTCTGTTTATTCTTAATTTTATGCCAAACTTTTAATTTTATGCCAAACAAATTGCATTAAACATTAAAAGTAAGTTCACAAAATATTTTACTTAATGGTTATGTTGGTCTTATTATTGAAATTAATATTGATGAAATGCTTACTAAGGGGATGCTGAAAGGTCCGACAGTCTTTGCGATAGCCATTGATACTGATGAGTATGTCTCACCAATTATGGCTTGTGCCTGTGTTGGCTTTGTGCAGGGCTCATCCAATATTGAGTTCTCATTTCCATTAACAAGTGCCAGAGCCATTTTAACCCCCATACCCGTTGAACTGCATGTGTCATATATCTTGTAGCCCAGTGAGACTCCAGGGAGTAAAGATGAGCTGTTGTTGATCTCTTCTATTGCAAAAATCAAGGACTGTGAATACTGCATTGCTCTGAAATCAAGACTGGATTAGGGAAAACAAAGATATACAAAGACATTTTCAGGATAGCATGTCGAAGCCTCGTTTCTACTGTTTAATGAAATAAACTGCTTAAAATACTACCTATTCATTCAATGTATGAAAATCTCACATTGTCTTTCTGCTTACCTGACACAATTCAGTAGAGATGGCTTGACTTCATAGGAAATCTCTGTGTTTTCCCAAGTCCTGTGGAAGGGGAAAATCCCTCCAACTATGATATCACCATCCTTTGACAAAAGTGGATAAACTGGTTCTCCTTGCAGGCTACAAAAAGTCCCATTTGTTCTGAAAGCATTGATGATGACCATTACTACATGCACGAGATTAAAGATCGGCTCCATTCACCCATTCAACTACTGAGTAGGAATAATGAATGAGTTTGTGCAAGGATAGATGTGTCCGCTGGTTAAACAACTAATATTTCTGGTATTTATACTAAAATGCAAATCCTCTACGGTAGCATTACACTGATGAGTCACAGTCAAAGAAGGTGTGGCTTTCAAATGTTAGTAGCACTAATGTAAAAGAAGCTGACCTCACTTTCTTTTATTGCCTGTTTTACTTTTCTTTTTTTTTCTTTCCTTTTTGTGACATTAAGCTAAAAATTGTAAGTTTTTTATGTTATTATTTTTCACTGTTGATACTTTAAGATTTTCTCTGTAATTCTGTTTTAATTATTTCATGCTTATTTGCAAGACCAACAATTTATTAATAAATAAAATAAGGATTACTTATAAGGATAAAAATAAATAAAGGATTACTTTAATACATTTTTACATAGAGCCAAGTTTTGTATGTTGGAAATTGCCATTCCTGGATTGATGGCGGACGTGCTTGTATGGATCTTCAGAGCTAAGTTGTCTTGAGCAGTATGCTCCTGGTAGGGTTTCCCAAGCGAACAGGTTTGAAGTGAAGACCTAGTCTAACTCAATCCAAAAATCCTCCAAAGCCGGAAATCATGTACCCTTCCAGGGAGTGGGTTCTTTGGACCTACCAGCCCTAGGAGTAGTGTTCCTTGGTGAATGTCTCAAGAGTCTTTCTGGCTGTCATGCAGATGGAGATGAGAGGGTCTCCTCAATGCAAATTAAAATTGCAGGGAGGAAAACTCTGACTGTTGTGGGTGGTCATACATGAAACAGCAGTTCAGAGTATTCAGCCTTCTTGGAGAGAGTGGGCAGGGTTCTGGAAAGGGCCCCATGTACAGATTCTTCAGTTTTGCTGGGAAACTTCAATGCTCTTTTTGGCAGTGACTGGGGAACCTGGAGAGGGATGATTGGGAAGAACAGTCTGCCCACTTCACTTGAATGGTGGATTGTTATTGGACTTGTGCTAGGCATGGATTGTCCATAACAGGTGCCAAGTTCAAACACAAGGATGTTAATAAGTATACATAGTATCATAGCTCTTTGGGTCGAAGGTCAGTCTTGTCATTTCATCTGACTTGGGGCCATATGTTTTAGACACTTGGGTGAAGAGAGGTGCTAGGCTGTCAACAGATTACCATCTGGTTGTGAGTTAGATCAGATGGCAGGGAAGACTGATGGGCAGACCTGGTAGGCTCAAGCAAATACTGAAGGTGTTCTGGAAACAATTGTCAGAGGTCAATGTTTGGAATGATTTTAACTCCCATCTCCAGGAGAGTTTTTCACATGTTCTGTAAGAAGTAGGCATAGCATTCAATCTCTGTAATCCCAGAGGGAGATTTGTTAAATCAAGCTCATTCAGTGTTAGTGTTGGCCAAGTTTGTGCCTTGTCTCCTGTTCATGATGTTCATGGACAGGGTTTCAAGGGGTAGGCCAGAAGGTGGAGTCTAGGCTGTTTGCAGATGATGTCCTTTTGGCTGGATTGCATGGATGCCTCCAGTGCTCACTGGAGCAGTTTGCAGATTGTGACGTGCTTGGTATGCGAATCAACACCTCCAAGTCTGAATCCATGGCTCTAGCCCGGAAAAGGATGGCATGCCCACTCCAGGTAAGGGAAAGGACCTGCCCTAATTGGAGGAATTTGGTTTTGTTTATGACTGATTGGAAGAGGGATCATGAGATCAGTTGTAGGTTGGGACAGGTGACAGCAGTAATGCGGTCATTGTACTGGACTATAGTGATGAAGAGGAACCTGAGCCATGAGGCAAAGCTCTCTATTTACTGGTTGATCTACATCCCAACCCTCACCTATGGTCATAAGCTGTGGGTAATGTATCTTTGAAAAGTGATGCGCCACATTCTACATAATAAGTTAAGGAGCCCGTTCATCCAGGAGGAGCTTGGAATAGAGCTGCTACTCTTCTGCATTGAGAGGAGCCAGTTGAGTTGGTTCGGGCATCTGATGAGGATGCCCCCTGGACGCTTCCGGGTGTTGGTTTACCCGGCAATGCCTACTGAGTCATCTTACGATCCGCTGGAGGGATTATATCTCTAAGTTGGCCTGGAAGTGGGTTGGGTCCCCCAGAATGAGCTGGAGGAAGTTATGGGGGACAGTTTTGTCTGGGACTCTCTGCTCTCCCAACTGCTACCACAACCCTATCTGGTCTGAGTGGTTAATGATAATGATGATGATGTTGGAAATTCTGTTCCATTATGGTTCTATTATGATTGTTTAGAATTACTCCAGACCTCCAGTAATTTGACCCATTCATTGTTTATGTTAGTTTTTTTTTCCTTTCTCATCAGAATATTTCCAAAACAGGACATCTTCAGTTAGGTTATCTGGGCTTCAAGTGAGAGATGAGGTTTGCTTTGTTCGCTGATCCAATCATTTGTTTTCTTTGCTGTCCAAGGCACTCTCAGAAGTCTTTGCCAATGCCAGAGTTCACTTGTTTATTGTCCGGCTTTCACATTTATAACAGTATATTATGAATAGTATATAGTTCTGATCTTTGTTTGTAGGGACAATTTATTGCA
This sequence comes from Pygocentrus nattereri, assembly GCF_015220715.1. NCBI lineage: Eukaryota > Metazoa > Chordata > Actinopteri > Characiformes > Serrasalmidae > Pygocentrus > Pygocentrus nattereri. The sequence goes on from NC_051217.1 coordinate 40,458,593, forward strand.
TTTGAAGATCTTTCAAAGCTTCTTCATACTTAGTCTGCCATGTTTCAATTTGTGCTGGATCCTCAGTTGTTAATAATTGATCTGAGTAGGTAAAAGCTGTCCACAATTTCCATATCTTCTCCATCACTGTTAAAGTTAGCAGTTTTTTCTCTCTTCATAATCTTGTGTTATTCATGTTGAGCTGAAGTCTTATGTTTTTGAGTCTTCTGCAGCCTTCTTTAGAAGGGCCTCAAGGTATCTCAGATTTTCTGCTTTGGGTGTTGTATCATCTGTATATCCAAGCATATTGATGTTTCTTCATCCAATCATGAATACTTGATCATTGTCCTTGAGTCCTGTTTCGTTATGTATTTTGCATATAGGTTGAACAGACATGTTAAAGGATGCAGCTGTGTATTATTCTTTTTCCAATGTGGGTCTATTTGTCCATTTTCCATTCTGACCCTGGCTTGTTGATCAGTCTACTGATTTCTAGTCAGAATGATGAGATCTCCGATTTTCCTGTGAACATTCCATAAATTTATGTGGGGGGTGCAGTCAAAGGCATTGCTGTAATCAATGAAACACATGTTGACTTCCTTCTTAAATCCTTCTTCAGTTATCCAGCATACATTAACACAGCGTATATTCTTTAATTCTGCTTCCACACCTGACTGTTCTCTCACTGTAAGGCTTTATTCTGCCTTAAATAAGCATCATTTTACTGTCAATAAATATTAGGTTAATTGTGCAATAGTTTGCACAGTCTGTCTTGCCTTTTTTTCTTGGCATTAGGATTTAAACGGACCTTTTCAAAGTGCCAGCCATTGAGCTGTTTTTCAGATTTAATTTTGATGAAATCCATCTGGTGGTATCCACATGTAAATATGTTCTTTCGGTGCATGAAAAATATTGTAGTAATGACAATCACTGTACTTGCAAAAAGTGACTAGTCATTTTCCTGATTCATTCTTGTTTCCAAGGCTATGTTGCCTGACAGTATTTCCTTTCTTCTCGTTTATGATCTTAACATTCCAGTGTCCAACCACCACCATTATTGTCAATAGTGGAAGTATTGGCAGTACCACACCAGGTCCATGACAGACCAATCCAGTCTGCTATTATAAAAGGGCATGAGGCAGCCTTAACAAAAAAAAGCTTTGTGATATTCATTAAAAAAACGTACCGCCATAATTCTAGCTAAAGTATGCCATCATAGACAAATACAGGTCCAGCTCCTCCCAGCGGGCAGGATAGACCTGGAACAAAATGTCCCTATAGATGACGAAAGCAACAACAAACTCCCTAAAACAGGTTGCGCTGGAGCCAAGGATCGGATGTTTTAAGAAAAACAGAAACATCACCACAATCAACCATTTTCCGATCTATAGCTGGAGAGGGAAGGACATTAATCAGAAGCCAAGAAGCGGGGCTGACATACTGCTCAACGGCAACTAAATGAGACTCGAGGCTTCAAACATAGTGTGTGAGATCTTGAATGGCCTGAACCAGTTGGAGGTCTGGGGCAGTTGGAGCCTGAGGGACCGCAGACGGGGAGTGAGGAGAGGGGAGGGCAGTCCAAATTATTAGCAGAGAAACCGCTTGAAACTGGAATACTGTGATCACCCAGTAGCTCCAAAATCCTCTCAAATGGCCAAGGAGACGAAGGAGATATCCAGGTCTGAATGCGAGCATTCCTGGACGTAGATGTTGGTGGAGATGGGACTGCAAGCTCGTCTGAGTCAGAAACATGCAAAGTCAGAATTCCGGAGTGACACATGTTGTGATTTAGTTTAATATACATGAAGATAATGGGTGGACAAAGACATGACAGGGTGGACCAAGATTTGACAGGGTGAAGATGAAAATTCATATTTACAAGAACGGTAGGAGTTTCATTAGCACTGTGACCATAATAAATACCTATGCTTATATTTGACATTAGAGACTGGATTGGGTTATGTGAGTGGTAGAATGTGTCTGTGTTTTGGTCATACTCACAATGTAGGTGCCCTTGTGGAAATGTGAGGAGTGACAGGTGATAAAACTTTTTTACAATTGTGCAAAAACATGTATAATTTGAGTTAATAGGAACTACTATTTTATTAAAACAGCAAAAACGCTAAGAAAAAGGCATGTATGTGTTCAACCAGTCTTGTATGCATCCACCCAGTCATGGCAAGGTGTACAGTGCACAATTTATCTAAAACCAGCATTTGATGAACACAGGGTTAACATACTGCATATTGCAGACATGTTACAAATATTCAAGATGACCTTGTTTGTTTCAAATATAAATTATATTGCCAAAAGTATTCACTCACCTATCCAAATAATTGAATTCAGGTGTTCCAATCACTTCCATGGCGACAGTTATATAAAACCAAGCACCTAGGCCTGCAGACTGCTTCTACAAACATTAGTGAAAGAATGGGTCACTCTCAGGAGCTCAGTGAACTCCAGCGTGGTACCGTTATAGGATGCCACCTGTGCAATCGTGAAATTTCCTCACTGCTAAATATTCCACAGTCAACTGTCAGTATTATTATAACAAATTGGAAGCGATTGGGAATGACAGCAACTCAGCCATGAAGTGGTAGGCCACGTAAAATGACAGAGCGGGGTCAGCAGATGCTGAGGCGCATAGTGCACAGAAGTCACCAACTTTCTGCAGAGTCAATTGCTACAAACCTCCAGACTTCATGTGGCCTTCAGATCAGCTCAAGAACAGCACAGAGAGTTCCATGGAATGGGTTTTCATGGCCGAGCAGCTGCATCCAAGCCTTACATCACCAAGAGCAATGCAAAGCGTTGAATGCAGTGGTGTAAAGCGCCGTCACAGGACTCTAGAGCACTGTACTTCTCCGTCTGGCAATCCAATGGACAAGTCTGGGTTTGACAGTTGCCAGGAGAATGGTACTTTTCTGACTGCATTGTGCCAAGTGTAAAGTTTGGTGGCGGGGGGGATTATGGTGTGGTGTTGTTTTTCAGGAGTTGGGCTCGGCCCCTTAGTTCCAGTGAAAGGAAGTCTTAATGCTTTAGCAGATCAAGAGATTTTGGACAAATTCATGCTCCCAACTGTGTGGGAACAGTTTGGGGACGGCCCCTTCCTTACTGCGCACCAGTGCACAAAGCAAGGTACATAAAGACATGGATGAGCTTGTGTGGACGAACCTGACCTCAACCCGACAGAACATCTTTGGGATGTATTAGATTGGAGACTGTGAGCCAGGCCTTCTCATCCAACATCAGTGTCTAACCTCACAAATGTGTTTCTGGAAGAAAGGTCAAAAATTCCCATAAACACACTCCTAAACCTTGTGGAAAGCCTCCCGAGAAGAGTTGAAGCTGATATAGCTGCAACGGGTGGGCCGACGTCATATTAAACCATATGGATTAAGAATGGGATGTCACTCAAGTTCATATGTGTGTGAAGGCAGACGAGCGTATACTTTTGGCAATATAGTTTATAGCAAATATATATTGCTTGACCTCAGCTGATTATAAGACAAAAATATTAAATGAAATTAACTTATAAACTTACAAACATTGAAAATGAAGCTCATATGTTCAGCCCATTAAAGATTGAACAATATGGAGGTGGTAAAGTCATTGAGGTCAGTTTCTTAAAGGAGCTTTTATATCAAATGAGAGGGTGGACAGCAATTATTGGTTTAAATAGCTTGACATTTTAATAAAAATGGCAAAATTATTTACTAATGTCTTTAATGTCTATTTATTAATAATAATGTGTTTATATATATATATATATATATATGTATATATATCTTATGTCAGAATGCTATTCACAGATTTAACATGGATCTTCCGCATTTAACACCATCATCCTCCAGAAGGTTCTCAAACTGGACAGGCTGGGGCTGAACACTTCACTGGGCAGCTGGCTGTTAGACTTCCTGACTGGGAGACCACAGGCAGTACGGGCCGGCAACAACACATCCCACACCATCACACTGAACACTGGGGCCCCCCAAGGATGTATACTGAGCCCCGTCCTATTCACCGTGTGGTATGGTGCCTGCACCGTGTCCTGCCACAAGACACTCTAGCGCATCGTTAGAGCATCTGAGAAGATCATTGGCACCTCCCTCCCCTCCCTCCAAGAGATATACAGCTCCCGTCTCACCCAGAAGGCCCTCAGCATGGCAGGTGATCACATTCACCGACTACACAGCTTCTTCAGCCTGCTGCCTTCAGAGAGGAGACTGCAGAGTCTACGGGCCCAGACCAGCAGACCAGGGGACAGCTTCATCCACCAGGCTGCCAGGATGCTCAACTCTGTCCTTACTTTGCCCGCCCCCCCCACAACCTGCAATTACAATACACTGTATGTCCTGTACATATTGCAGTATTGACAATAAAGCTGACTTGACTTAAATATGTAGATTTTGAAAAATGTTTAGAGTTGTGCCCAAAAGCCTGAAACCACATTGAAAATCTGGGATTTCATTCATTTGAACATATAAATATGTAAAAGCATAATAAACATTTAAAACAAAGCACAAATACGATATGTAAAAATTTTAACAATTAAAAGTGAATGAAATATTCAAAATTCTGCACTGTCTAGCAATCTTTTGTGAATTTTTGACACGGATCATGCTACGAACTTTGCACAAAAAGATCTGGCTTTTATACGCTGTCATTAAAGCCAAAGTAAGTTTCTCTAAAAGGTTCACATCAAACCACTCTCATTTTGTATAAATTGATCTCAAAGATCAAATTATACTGATTTTTAAAGAGGTAAATTCCCTTTTAAGAAAATAAGTTTTAGAATGTTAACTAATTAATAATAAAATTGCAAAGGTCATGTGCTTTATATTAAGGTATACTAATGATGAACAGTCAGCTCACATAACTGGTACTTTATTCATAATTTGCTTTTTCACATTCTTTTCTGGTTTTATGATAATTGTGTAACACTTAGGAAAAAAGATGCAAAATAACAAACCAAAGCTTGAGGCCAAAATAGCAAATATCTCCACAGCTACAGTGAACTTTCCAGGAGAGCTGACATAAGCTGGGATGAAGGTGATCCAAACTGCACAGAATATGAGCATGCTGAATGTGATGAACTTGGCTTCATTAAACTTATCAGGCAGCTTCCGAGCCAGAAAAGCTAAAACAAAACACAGTAGAGCCAAGAGTCCAATATAACCCAGTACAGCCCAGAAACCTACTGCTGAACCTAACTGACATTCTAGAATGATCTTTTCCTTGTAGTGCTTTAGATTTTTGAAGGGGAAAGGAGGAGATGTTGTTAACCAAAGCACACAAATAAGGACCTGTATGAGAGTGAAAGCAAGAACACTGAGTCTCTGCTGTGGAGGCCCAAACCATTTCATAACATTACTGCCTGGAAGTGTAGCTCTGAAGGCCATTAACACCACTATTGTTTTCATTAAAACACAGGAGATGCAGAGGACGAACGTGATCCCAAACACTGTGTGACGCAGCACACAGGACCACTCAGAGGGCCGACCGATGAAAGTAAGTGAACAGAGAAAACACAGAGCCAGAGAGAAGAGCAGCAGGAAGCTCAGCTCTGAGTTGTTGGCTTTGACTATTGGGGTATTTTTATATCTAAAGAATATAATTACTATTATTATTGTCTTAACTGTACCAATAATTGAAACAGCTGTCAGCAAAATTCCCATCGTTTCCTCATACGACAAGAATTCGACTTCCTTCTTTACACATTCATTCCTGTGTTGATTTGACCAGTAGTCTTGATAGCATTGCTCACATTTAATAGAGTCTGTCAGAGAGAAAAAATAAAATAAAATAAGATAAATAACAAAAAAAGTTAGATGCAGAAGGAAAATTACTGAATGAATGTATTTTGTATAATGTTGCATGTGTCTTATCACTTAAAGTGTGGAGAAAAGCTTCTGGACTGGAAACAGTTGACACCAATATTCAATAATATTTTCTGATTAGCTGTAGTATAAACAATACAGTGTTTCAACTTGATGAATTTTTGTACCTGTAATGTTACTGATCTCTCCTTCAGCACATGGTATACAGTCAAAGCAGCAGATAGGCTTTCCTTTCTGCACAGCCTTCCTGGTGCCTGGTGGGCAGCTCTCACTGCACACAGACACCGGCACCTGTGATCAAAATAAATCTTTAATAATGTAAAAGAACATATAATTTAGACATATTTTACAAACTTAATTTGAAATATACATGCTTTATAAGACAGAAATAGAATTCTATCATTGTACCTGGCTTGTATTTCGTGCCCACACAATAGATGGCATTTGTACTGCTAATCGATTGTGAGCAGGGAAAGAAGAGTCATAATATCCAACAGTGACAAACTCATGTTGATCTTCAATAGTTTGCAAGTTTATTATTTCATATTTAGCCACAGGGTCACCATTTTTATCAAAATAAACCTCTTCGCCTTCTTTGGTTTTGAAGTGCACCCTTTTCAGATGTTCTAGAAACTGATAAAATAGAATGAAGTTTAAATGACAACATCTGAAGATTAACACACATTTAAAGGTTAAAACTCTAAAGATCTGTGCTTGACTTTTAACTTACAGTGAGAGGATCTGGCTGCTTCTTTGTAGGACATGTCTGCGTGCAGCCCTGAAGGTTATGCAGTGTATGGGCAATAGCATATACTGCCTTATACACATTACTGAAAATGGGCATCATGGACATGTCTGTGAATTCATTTTCTATTTCAGACAGTTTCTCCTGTCCTGTGCACATTATGTCTTCTGAGTTATTCTGCACTGTATATTTGCAATTAAACAAAGTCTCCCAGAATTCAGTAAAAATGGCTCTGCCTGCAGATTTCAATGGATTTATGTCCAGAATAAATTCTTTCAGACCTGTTACCTTTGTTTTGGGTATAGTTAGCCCGATGGCTCCTTGCAGTATTTTGTGCTTGTCCAGTCTGGCTACAGTTGAATCAGAGATCCAACCTTCAGTCCCCACCCACTGGTATCCAGTGATATTGTGCTCATGAAATACATCCAGCAAGATCTCCAAGTCCCAATAAGAGACAAATGCCACAATCACTCGAGAAGTAGAGCTTTTGATCTGCTGGATTATTCTCAGCACTTTTTCTTTTGAATACGTTGTAAAAAATGGAAGTGAATATTCTAAACAAATGCCCAGCTGTTCTGCAGCTGCGGTAAAAGCAGCCATCCCACTGTTACCATAATCATCATCTCTCCTTATTGCCCCCACCCAGGTCCAGCCAAACTGCTTGACCATCTCTGCCATTGCTCTGCTCTGGTAATAATCACTGGGAACAGTGCGCAGAAATGAGGGATATTTCCTTTTGTCACTGAGACACTCGCAGGTGGCATCGTGACTGATCTAAAAACAGATCCACACAGGTGTGTCAGAAATGTTTATTCATATGTTTATGCCAAATTTTAATTACATTTAACATTAAAGGTAAGTTCAGAAAATATTTTAATCATTTTAATCGTTTTAATATTGGTATTAATATTGAAATTAATATAGCTTAAATGCTTACTAAGGGAATGCTGAAAGGTCCTATGCTCTGTGCAATAGCCATTGATACTGATGAATATGTCTCGCCAATTATGGCTTGTACCTGTGCTGGCTTTGTGCAGGGCTCATCCAGTATTGAGTTCTCAATTCCATTAATAAGTGCCAGAGCCATTCTAACCCCCATAGCCCTGGAACTGCATGTGTCATAGATCTTGTAGCCCAGTGAGACTCCAGGGAGTAAAGATGAGCTGTTGTTGATCTCTTCTATTGCAAAAATCACAGACTGTGAATACTGCATTGCTCTGAAATCAAGACTGGATTAGGGAAAAAAGATATACACAGATGTTTAAGGATAACATGTTGAACTGTAATTGCTACTGTCTAATTTAAGTGCTGAAAATAGTACCTATTCATTCAATGTATGAAAATCTCACTTTGTCTTTGTACTTACCTCACACATTTCAGTGGTGATGGCTTCACCATATAGGACATATCTGTTATTTCCCAAGTCCTGTGGAAGGGGAAAATCCCTCCAACTATTATATCACCATCCTTTGAAAGTTGTGGATAAACAGGTTCTCCTTGCAGGCTACAAAAAGTCCCATTTGCTGTGAAAACATTGATGATAAACATTACTGCATGCAAGAGATTAAAGACAGACTCCATCCACCCATTCAACTTCTGAGTAGCGATAATGATTGTGCTTGTGTAAGGACGGATGTTCCAGCTGGTTGGACAGCAAGTTTTTGTGGTACTTATACAGAAATGCAAATTCTCTACGGTAATGTTACATTGATGAGTCACAGTCAAAGGAGGTGTGGCTTTCAGCTGTTAGCAGCTCTAATCTAAAAGAAGGTGACCTCACTTTCTTTTGTTGCCTGTTTTACCTTTGTTTTGTTTTTCTTGCTTTCCTGTTGCTTTTTGTGTAGTTTAGTTAAAAACAATTTTTTTTGCTTTTTTTGTTTCAGTTCATTATTTTTCAGTTTTGATACATTGAGAATTTCTGTGTAGTTATTTTTAATTACGTCATGCTTATTTGTAAGATCAGCAATTTTAGTCAAATATCCAAATGTCCAGCCAGTCATTCTCAAAGAAAAATAAATAGTTATCTAAATAACAATTTTTTTTTGTTTGATTTACTGCTAAAAGCAAATGACAGACAATTAAATGTTGTACGTTGGAAATTGATTCTGTTCTGATTGTGCCATGGAATTTATGCTGGCTTTCTCACTTAACTTAAGGTTCATTAAGCACAGTGCTCTGTAGATGCCATATTGGGCTTTATTGCTTACTGCAAAAGCCTGTATGTTGATTTTGCATAACAACTCTAAAGAAAAAAAGAAGGTGGGAAAAACCTGATTGTGTGATTGAGTGACCAATTCTAGATTCTTGCTGTTTTACTGGACTTACCTTGATTACTCTTATGTGACCAGTCATACGCTTTGGTTACTGCTAATATAACACTACTAGCCTGTTTATTTAGATGAACACTTGTGTCAGATCCTCTCCTGTCCAGTGAGTCTGTGCCTGTTTAGAATTACCCCAGTGATCCAGTAATGTGGCACATGTATTATTTAAAGTAGCTCTATGTTAGATTTATTTTTTTTTGTTAGAATTGAAAGATGTGCATTACTGTGTTGGGAGGGGATGTAGACATGCTGGAGTCTCGAAATTGGGGCATGAATCTGATTTGCCTGTTCACGTCAAAATCAGTTTGAAAATTCTCTGACTTAGCAGCACGCTGAAACTCCACCTCCAACTCTTTTAAATGAACCATAAGCGCTGGATCAGAAACTGATTGAAAAGGACTTACAGTATCTATGTCAAGAGATGCTGCCATTGCCTCAGCCTTCGTTGTGGCAACACCCGTGCCCTTGGTCACCGAGCACGGCTTCTCCAGTAGAATTCCCTGTTCGACTTGCTGTCGATACAAATCAGATTTAATTTCAGCCTTAGTCGCCAAAAACAGCTCATTTTAAGGCTTAAAAAAGTCAGCAATTAACAATGTCAGCCTTACGACACTCGTCAAATTGCTGAATATGGGTGGATGTGGATTTTTCAGAGCAGAGTTTTATTGTCCATTGTCCAGAGTAGGTTGTGTTTTTAGCTGTTAGTGCTGGCGAGGATGTGTTTCTTCTCACATTGTTTCCATAAATTAATAAATTAAAAATAAAGCTGCATTATGACTCGTAACTTCAAGTTGTCTGAGTTTTTTCTTAGAACCTTGAATGTTACAGTATTTTGCAGTTCAGCTTTATTGATAACCTAAATTGATGCAAAGACAAAAAATCCCAAAATTAAAAGCCAAATATCTGCCCAATGTACGACTGTTCAAAAAGTTGAATATACAACTTGTATTGTCTCAAACTAACAACATACACTCAACATTGGAGAATTCATAAAAAAAGCTTATGAGGGGAGCTTGACCTGAAGTTAGACCTTATTTGTGTAAAGAGGGGAGAGGAAAGGAACTTTAACTGGCATAAACATGCAGATGTGTTCCTAGTTTACACTGAAGACAACACATACTCTGTACAGCATTAATGTAGCATTTATGAAATAATGTTTCTTTTTAAGGGTTTGATTTAATATACTTATGTCATTTAAGACAAACTTTATATAAAATGATTTTTGAGTATTTTAATAAAAAAATACAACAGTTTAGTAATGTGATATTTTTAATGTGGTAAACACATGGTGTTTCATCCTAAGTGGTTTTGTAATAAGTGATCAGGCTTCAGGTTGAAAAAATACACATACATCTTTTGAACATTTTACAGATTTTCTGGGGAAAAGGGAAAAAAGGATCTAATGAAACGTACTTTAAAAACATAAAATATATAGATTTTGACAAAAATATATGTAATCAGCAAGATAAAAAAAACAAAATTTTTCACAGTGGTGGTGATAGGTACCACACACACACACATAAAACAGAAAGCTATTGCAAGAAACAGTTTTCAGTAAATTTCCTGATGCCTTAGACATTATTTTATAATTTTGAAACTGCATTTTGGCCATGAACATATTTATTAAAAAAAAAACTCACTTAACAGGCACCTTATTCATAATTGATTTTTTAGTGTTCTGCTCTGGTTTCATTATGATTATGTAACATTTTGGAAGAAAGATACAGAATAACAAACCAAAGCTTGAAGCCAAAATGGCAAATATCTCCACAGCTACAGTGAACTTTCCAGGAGAGCTGACATAAGCTGGGATGAAGGTGATCCACACTGCACAGAATATGAGCATGCTGAATGTGATGAACTTGGCTTCATTAAACTTATCAGGCAGCTTCCGAGCCAAAAAAGCTAAAACAAAACACAGTAGAGCCAGAAATCCAATATAACCCAGCACAGCCCAGAAACCTACTGCAGAACCTAACTGACATTCTAGAATGATCTTTTCCTTGTAGTGCTTTAGATTTTTGAAGGGGAAAGGAGGAGATGTTGTTAACCAAAGCAGACAAATTAGGACCTGTATGAGAGTGAAAGCAAGAACACTGAGTCTCTGCTGTGGAGGCCCAAACCATTTCATGACATCACTGCCTGGAAGTGTAGCTCTGAAGGCCATTAACACCACTATTGTTTTCCCCAGAACACAGGAGATGCAGAGGACGAAGGTGATCCCAAACACTGTGTGACGCAGCACACAGGACCACTCAGAGGGCCGACCAATGAAAGTAAGTGAACAGAGGAAACACAGAGCCAGAGAGAAAAGCAGCAGGAAGCTCAGCTCTGAGTTGTTGGCTTTGACTATTGGGGTGGTTTTATGTCTGAAGAATATAATTGCTATTATTATTGTCAGAAGTGTACCAGTGATTGAAACAGCTGTCAGCAAAATTCCCATCGTTTCCTCAAATGACAAGAATTCAATTTCCTTCTTTACACATTCATTCCTGTGTTGATTTGGCCAGTAGTCTTGGTAGCATTGTTCACATTTAATTGAGTCTGTCAGAGAGAGTTAACATGAATAACAACACAGTTGGATTTCCAGCTAAATTAAATGAAGGAAAGCATTCTATGTACTTTGTAGACATTGTCTTCTTTCAAAACATGGAGCAAAGCAGTTTAGACTTAATTATCCAAAAAAAACTTGCATATTTTTCAGTAATACCACCTATACTTTGTTTTTTTTGGCTTTTGTGGATGTTTGTACCTGTCATATTACTGATCTCTCCTTCAGCACATGGTATACAGTCAAAGCAGCAGATAGGCTTTCCTTTCTGCACAGCCTTCCTGGTGCCTGGAGGGCAGCTCGCACTGCACACAGACACCGGCACCTGTGATCAAAATAAATCTTTAATAACCCCGAAAAACAAACATTTCATACATATTATTCAAACATTACACAAAGTTTGCATACTTTATTGAGACCAATGTGCACTTTTAGGTAACACTTTATTTGGATTTGGATTGTGGATTTATTTAGCACTCTAGATGCTTTTTAGATACTTAGTATATCTTATATATGTAAGGAACATTCAACTAAACATCTATTAAATGCAACTGAAGTTGAAGTTGAGTATGGAAGGTTTTATTAAATCTATCCCTAACCCTAATCATAACCCTAACCTTAACCTCAGGGCAAAACCTACTCCTACTCCTAACCCTAAATATAACGCTGTTAATAATCAACTGAGCATCAGCAGAATGTTTGTTAATGACTAAAGTATCTGTGTCTACAGGGTATGACCCAGTTTAATCCCTGTACCTGATTTGTATTTTGTGCCCACACAATGGAGGCTGCATTTACTGCCAATCGATTGTGAGCAGGGAGAGAAAAGTCATAAAGTCCAACAGTGACAAACTCATGGTGATCCTCAATAGTTTGCAAATTTATTATTTCATATTTAGCCACAGGGTCACCATTTTTATCAAAATAAACCTCTTCTCCTTCTTTGGTTTTGAAGCGCACCCTTTTCAGATGTTCTAGAAACTGACAAAAAATTAAAATACAATCAGTTACAACATTCGAAGAACGTAACAGTCCTCCATAAAAATACAGCATTTTTACTAATTTCTGAATTAGTGTACACGCATTTGACAAAGCTTTAAAGTCTGTACTCAGTCAGACTTGAAACTTACTGTGAGAGGATCAGGCTGCTTCTTTGTAGGACATGATTGCATGCAGCCAAGAAGGTCATGTAGAGTATGGGCAACAGCATACACACCCTTATACACATTACTGAAAACAGGCATTAGTGTCATGTCTGTAAAGGCGTCTTCCATTTCAGAGAGCTTCTCCTGTCCTGTGCACACTGTTGTGCCTTCTGAGTCATTCTGCACTGTATATTTGCACTTAAACAAAGCCTCCCAGAGTTCAGTAAAGATGGTGCTACCTACAGATTTTAGTGGATATATATCCAGAATGAATTCCTTCAGACCTGTTGTTGTTGTATTGGGGATAACCAGCCCTATGGCTCCCTGTAGTATTTTGTGCTCATCCATTATGGCTACAGTTGAATCAGAGATCCAACCTTGAGTTCCCACCCACTGGTATCCAGTAATGTTGTGTTCATAAAAGACATTGAGCAAAATCTCCCAGTCCCAGTGAGTGACAAATACCACAATCACTCGAGAAGTAGAGCTTTTGATCTGCTGGATTATTCTTAGCACTTTTTCTTGTGAGTAGGTTCTAAAAAATGGAAGGGAATATTCTAAACAAATGCCCAACTGCTCTGCAGCTTCAGTGAATGCAGCCATTCCACTGTTACCATAAATATCATCTCTTCTGATTGCGCCCACCCAGGTCCAGCCAAAATACTTCACCAAATGTGCCAGTGCTCTGCTCTGGTAGTAATCACTGGGAACAGTGCGCAGAAATGATGGATATTTTGTTTTGTCACTGAGACACTCACAGGTTGAAGAGTGACTGATCTAAAAACAGATTCATATGGGTATGTCTTAAGTTGTTTTCAGTTATGTTTTTAAAGCCTCATTTTAAATAAATTTAATATTAAAAGTAACCTTAGGAATTATTTCACACAGTAATTATAAAACTGAAAAAATGCTTAAATGCTTACCAAGGGAATGCTGAAAGATCCAACACTGTTTGCAATAGCTGTTGATACTGATGAATATGACTCACCAATTATGGCTTGTACCTGTGCTGGCTTTGTGCAGGGCTCATCCAAGTTTGAGTTGTCATTTCCATTAATAAGTGCCATAGCCATTCTAACTCCCATCGTTGTGGAACTGCATGTGTCATAGATCTTGTAGCCCAGTGAAACTCCAGGGAGTAAAGATGAGCTGTTGTTGATCTCTTCTATTGCAAAGATCAAGGACTGTGAATACTGCATTGTTCTGAAATCAAGACTGGATTAGGGACACAAAGATATACACAGATGTTTAAGGATAACATGTTGAACTGTAATTACTACTGTCTAATTTAAGTGCTGAAAATAGTACCTATTCATTCAATGTATGAAAATCTCACTTTGTCTTTGTACTTACCTCACACATTTCAGTGGTGATGGCTTCACCATATAGGACATATCTGTTATTTCCCAAGTCCTGTGGAAGGGGAAAATCCCTCCAACTATTATATCACCATCCTTTGAAAGTTGTGGATAAACAGGTTCTCCTTGCAGGCTACAAAAAGTCCCATTTGCTGTGAAAACATTGATGATAAACATTACTGCATGCAAGAGATTAAAGACAGACTCCATCCACCCATTCAACTTCTGAGTAGCGATAATGATTGTAAGGACGGATGTTTCAGCTGGTTGGACAGCAAGTTTTTGTGGTACTTATACAGAAATGCAAATTCTCTACGGTAATGTTACACTGATGGGCCACAGACAAAGGAGGTGTGGCTTTCAGCTGTTAGCAGCTCTAATCTAAAAGAAGGTGACCTCACTTTCTTTTGTTGCCTGTTTTACCTTTGTTTTGTTTTTCTTGCTTTCCTGTTGCTTTTTGTGTAGTTTAGTTAAAAACATTTTTTGCTTTTTTTGTTTCAGTTCATTATTTTTCAGTGTTGATACATTGAGAATTTCTGTGTATTTATTTTTAATTATGTCGTGCTTATTTGTAAGACCAGCAATTTTAGTCAAATATCCAAATGTCTAACCAGTCATTCTCAAAGAAAAATAAATAGTTATCTAAATAACTAATTTGTTTTGTTTGCTTTACTGCTAAAAGCAAACGACAGAGAATTAAATGTTGTATGTTGGAAATTGATTCTGTTATGATTGTGCCATGGAGTTTATGCTGGCTTTCTCACTTAACTTAAGGTTCATTAAGCACAGTGCTCTGTAGATGCTTTAAAGAAAAAAAGAAGGTGGGAAAAACCTGATTGTGTGATTGAGTGACCAATTCTAGATTCTTGCTGTTTTACTGGACTTACCTTGATTACTCAACAATTACTAAACATCAGTCTGTCTTTTCACAGCATGAGGAGGACTATGGCTGCACGGAGACCATCTTACATGAGATCCCAACAAGTGATGCAGCCCCAATCAGACAGAGGTATCGACAGATCCCTCCAAATCTGTACAGTGAGGTCAAAGCTCTGATAAAATGAATGTTGGATGCAGATATAATCAAACCCAGCTCAAGTCCATGGTCTTCCCCTATAGTCCTAGTCCTAGTCCTAGAAAGAAGGATGGCTCCATTCGTTTCTGTGTAGACTATAGGCAGCTGAACCAGGTAACCAGAAAGGACTCATATCCCCTACCCCGGGTGGAAGAAGCGTTAGCCAGCTTAAAGAAGGCGCGCTGGTACTTGACTCTTGACCTTGCATCTGGTTACTGGCAAGTCAAAATGCACCAAAAGGATATGGACAAAACTGCTTTTACCACTCCTATGGGGCTATTCGAGTTCCAACGAATGCCGTTTGGTTTGTGCAAGCTTCCAACACCTAATGGAGAGCTGCTTGGGAGATCAAAACTATCAATCACTGCTGATTTATTTGGATGATATGATAATTTTTGCTGCAGACTTTAGAAGCCACCTTGACCGCCTTGATTTTGTCTTCTCTCGCCTTTCCCAGCAGGGTCTAAAGTTGAAACCAGACAAATGCAAGCTTCTCCGAAGCAGTGTCCAATATCTGGGTCATGTGGTGTCTGATGCTGGCATAGCTCCAGACCCTAATAAGGTGATGGCTGTTCAGCAGTGGAAGGTACCAAAGTCTGCTACAGAGTTGCAAGCTTTCCTTGGCCTGGCTGGGTATGTTCGTGAAGGGGTTCTCACAAATAGCAGCACCACTGCATAAGCTACTGGGGGGGCACCCTGCTAAGAAATCTAAGGCCAAGGCCTTATGCCCTCCTTGGAATTGGTCTAATGAATGTGGAGCAGCCTTTGAATCCCTAAAACAAGGCCTTGTGCAGGCACCAGTCCTGGCATTTGCAGATTTCACGCTACCCTTCCTGCTCTATACAGATGCAAGCCACAGAGGCTTAGGGGCCGTGCCCTCACAAAAACAGGGTGGACAGGAGAAGGTTATTGCTTATGCCAGTAGGGGTCTCCAGGGTGCAGAACGTAATGATGCTAACTATAGTTCTTTCAAACTGGAACTTCTGGCTCTTAAATGGGCCATTACTGAAAAATTCCACGAGTACCTCCTTGGCTCAGACTTCACTGTATATACTGACAACAATCCCCTTGCACATCTGGCCACAGCACGATCAGGGGCGGTGGAGCAGCGATGGGTGGCTCGGCTCGGCTGGCTAGCTATAGATTCCAGGTCAAACACCACTCTGGCAAATTAAATGTAAATGCTGATGTTCTGTCCCACTACCCAGTAGGTGCTGCAGTGGTGCCAGAGGACGACGATGGTATGAAGGTTCCCGGGTTCCAAAAGCTGACCGTTGGAGTGGTGCAAGCTTGCCTCTTAGGATCCAGCTCGGCGGCCTCTATTGGACCAGCACCAGACCTGCCACAGCCTTCTGGGGGCTCTAGAATAGGACAGGAAATGGAAAGATGGGCAGAAGTGCAGCAGCAGGACTCTGTAATTTCTCGGGTATTGCGTGTTTTCCAGAGAAAGACACCTTTACGGCGGGACGAACAACAACGGGAATGTACTGAGGCTGTTGAAGGAGCTGCCCCGCCTGCAGCTTCAAGAGGGGGACTATATCGTTGCACCCAAGACCCAAACACTAACATGCCACGGTACCAGCTCCTTCTCCCTCAGAGTCTTCAGAAGGAGGCATTTACCTGTTGTCATGACAAGATGGGACATTTCGCAAATGAAAAAACTCTGAAAACGCTGCAGATAAATTTCTACTGGCCACATATGGCTACTGATGTCCAGAAATGGTGCGCAGAATGCCAACAGTGCACCCTTAGGAAAAGGCCTGGCACCTCAGCTGTTGGCTTGACCCCTGTTGCTAGGTGGGCTGATTACTTACCCGAAATGCTGCATGCCTATAATAACACTGTCCATAGCTCCACAGGATATACACCATCCTACCTCATGTTTGGACAGCATGTCAGGACCCCCCTGGACGTGATGCTGGGGCACCCTGTGGATGAACAGAGCATTGTGGAGGAGTGGGTGAGAAGACACCATGAGCGCCTACATTATGCCTACAGGAGAGATGGGGAGTTGACGGGCAGGGCAACATCAAAAGAAACAGCATGACAATCAGGGTCTTCTGGGTCCTTTAATGGTGGGACAACGGGTGTTGGTCTGTAATGTTGGTCCCAAGGGACAGGGCAAACTGGCTAACTTCTGGAGCAGTATGCCCTATGTGGTGACTAAACAACCGAACCTTGACATACCCGTTTATGTTCTTAAGCCTGAAAAGGGGAGTGGGAAAGAAAGGGTTTTGCATAGGAAGTTGCTTCGGCCTTGTCCTCTGTCTTTACAGGACTCTGGGGAAGAAGTTGCGGCAGCCGCAGATGGACCTGGACCCCCAACCCCTTGGCTGTTTCCACCGACCTGGTTCCTACCACCTCTGACAACCTGCACTCCCTCTGCATGACCATCCACAGAGGATGGGGTTGCCCCTGATGCTGAGGGACCCCGTCGGTCACACCGTACCACCAAAGGCATCCCACCAGAAAGATATGGGGATGCTTGAAGTCAGCCTGAGGACAGGCTGCGGAAAAGTGGAGGGGGGTGTAACAGAATGGACTGTGTTCAGGGTGGGTGTAATGACTGAGCTGGGACAATAGGGGAGCTGTGGCGCTGAGTGACAGGAAGTGCCCAGCCCGAAATGATGGCTCCCCTTTAAAAGCAAGAAGTTGGAGGTGCTGAGGGCGTTTTGTTTTGTTGGTCTCTTTTGTGCAGGGGTAAGGTTGGTGGCATGCAGGTTTATTTCCTTCGGAGTGTCTGTGTTAGGTGTGTGAGATATTGAGTGTGTGTATGTGTTGAGGCTGTTTAACTTATCTGTGACTTGCCTGATCTCCTGTAGTTGGGTTTCGCTGATATTTGTGCGAGTGTATGGGTGAGTGCAGTTTCAACATGTGATTTGGTGCATGTTTGTGTGAGTGTGTGTGTGTGTTCACTTAATTTGGTTTTGTTTGTCTCAGACAGGGTGGCCAACCTGTACTGGGACACTGTGCGCCACCAATTACTTTGGCCAGCGGCCTAGTGTAGGCAGTAGTCTGGATTTGGTAATGTGTGTTGGGTTCATGCTTTTAGATATTGTTTAAGGTTAATAAAGGTAACTTTATTTTAATTACTTGGGTTTTAAGCTTGTACTTTGTGGGCCACTGGCTGGGGTGAGGAGTCTCGCTGTTCACTACAGGCTTATTTCAGGTTTTGTAGTGGTTTCATCCTGATGAGCTTGTAATGCTTTTAACCCTTTTCACACCAAACTATTGTGTGGTTTTGTAGTGGGCTTTGTAGTTGGTTTGTATGATTGCTGTGTTCCCTGTTTGCAGTGTTACCCCTGTAGGTGAGCAGCTACCCCTCCAATCCCCCCATTTGTCTTATTTGCTTTAATAAACCCTCAATTATGTTGATCTGTCTTATTGCTCTTCTGTGGTGTTGACAACCTACTGGTGTCTGAACCTTGTGTTACACTTATGTGACCAGTCATACGCTTTGGTTACTGCTAATATAACACTACTAGCCTGTTTATTTAGATGAACACTTGTGTCAGATCCTCTCCTGTCCAGTGACCCTGTGCTTGTTTAGAATTACCCCAGTGCTCCAGTAATGTGGCACATGTATTATTTAAAGTAGCTCTGTTAGATTTTTGTTGTTGTTGTTGTTGTTGTTGTTGTTGTTGTTGTTGTTGTTGTTGTTGTTGTTAGAATCGAAAGAAGTGCATTACTGTGTTGGGAGGGGATATAGACATGCTGGTGTCTTAATGCCTTGTGCTGTTGCAAGTCACCTTGTAACACTTGAAATAGTACTTTAAACATCAGCGATCTGAGTCAACTTTAGCTGTTTTTCGAAGCCCATCAAGTCTTTATGTATAAATGTCATTGATCATTGCCTCAGAAACTCTGGCTCAGTGTTTCACAAATTTCACAAATGCAAAATAAACATTATCAAAGTAAATACGTTCACCTGTGTAATCAGAAGACACCACCTTCATTAAGATTTGACTGAGTTCTCTTTGAATACTCTTTCATTATGCTGTTTTTCCACACGTTGCTTGCAATTACACATTTCCACCAGAGAAGCCTTTTGAATGATGTGCTTTACCACCAAATAAATACATAAATATTCATTTATTTATTAAAACAGCCAAATGCATAACAAATAAACATTTTTTTTCTTGTAAATTTAATAATTTTTGTTTAGAATCTAAAACATTTACATTTTCAGAAGTCTTCAAAAGTACTTAAGATTTTCAAAAGTGAACTAAATAAAACAGGGATGTTTTTGAAACCTTTGTTTTGTTAGATCAATTCAAGAAACCTATGCAACATTTGCATAATACTATAAAACAACCTTTATTTAGGCTTAGTTGTTTAATAAAATTAAAATTTGTCACCTGCTTCTGCTTTTTTACAGAGGTGCACCATGTGCTGTCAAGATTTGTCTAGCCTGATAACACTGAGGAGGCTATCATAAAACCTCAGATACTGGCAAAATCTCTAATAGACTCACCATGACTTAAAAAATGCATATTAAGTTTGTTTACTTAACACTGATTGTTCACCCCAATTTGTATTGTGGAGGTGTTACTGAAGAGCTTATGAAAAAGTGTTTATTTGATCTGATTGGATTCATATACTTCATGCATCATTTAAAACAAACTTAATAAAATGATTTTATAATACACTGCTCGAAAAAATAAAGGGAACACTTAAACAACACAATATAACTCCAAGTAAATCAAACTTCTGTGAAATCAAACTGTCCACTTAGGAAGCAACACTGATTGCCAATCAATTTCACAGCTGTTGTGCAAATGGAATAGACAACAGGTGGAAATTATTGGCGATTAGCCAGACACACTCAATAAAGTAGTGGTTCTGCAGGTGGGGACCACAGACCACTTCTCAGTACCTTTCTGCTTTCTGGCTGATGTTTTTGGTCACTTTTGAATGTTGGTGGTGCTTTCACACTCGTGGTAGCATGAGACTGACTCTACAACCCACACAAATGGTTCAGGTAGTGCAGCTCATCCAGGATGGCACATCAATGCGAGCTGTGGCAAGAAGGTTTGCTGTGTCTGTCAGCGTAGTGTCCAGAGACTGGAGGCGCTACCAGGAGACAGGCCAGTACACCAGGAGACGTGGAGGAGGCTGTAGGAGGGCAACAACCCAGCAGCAGGACCGCTACCTCTGCAAAATGACCTCCTGCAGGCCACAAATGTGTATGTGTCTGCACAAACGGTTAGAAACTGACTCCATGAGGATGGTATGAGGGCCCGACATCCACAGATGGGGGTTGTGCTCACAGCCCAACACCGTGCAGGACGCTTGGTTAGTGTAGTGGTTAACACCTCTGCCTTGTAGACTGGGGTTCAATCCCCACCTGGGTAAGCACCCTACACTACACCAATAAGAGTCCTTGGGCAAGACTCCTAACACCACATGTGTAAAATGATCAAACTGTAAGTCGCTCTGGATGAGAGTGTCTGCCAAATGCTGTAAATGTAAATGATCATACAACTTTTCGATTTCTCTCTTGCTTGCGTTTATTCTATCCATCTTAGCTCACTTAGCTTAGTTCCTGTTTAAACCCTACAAATACACTCAACA
The DNA here is from genome assembly GCF_015220715.1 of Pygocentrus nattereri. NCBI lineage: Eukaryota > Metazoa > Chordata > Actinopteri > Characiformes > Serrasalmidae > Pygocentrus > Pygocentrus nattereri. The sequence continues at coordinate 40,479,184 of NC_051217.1, forward strand.
GCAGAAGAGTGATGAGAAAGCTTAGATAGTGTCTTAACCTGGAGTTTACCTCAGGAAAGAAGAGGAAAGCAACTTAAACTGTGTTACGAGCCCGTTCTACTGCCCATACTGGATTTAGTCTAGACTGGGTAAAAAGAGGAACATAGCAACATAAAAACAAGTAGACCAGCACACCTACTTAATGCTCTTGTCACAATTGACTTCTCCCAGTCCTGTCAATGTGCTTTTGTTTTGGTTTTGGTCTGGTCCATGTGCTTTTGTTTTGCTTCCTTCCTGGTCCTGTCCCCTTGTTTCCAGACCCTGCCCTTGATTGTTTTCACTTGTTACTCTCTTGTTAACCACCTGTGTCTCATTACCTTTCCCTGTATTTAAGCCCTGTGTTTTCCCTAGTCTCTCGCTCATCTTTGTTTGAAATTGTTTGGTGTTTGTTTCTTCTGGCCTCCGTTGTGTTTATCCTGTGTTCCTTGTCATGTCTGCCTTCTGATCTATCCATGTTGGCTCCCTGACACTGGACTGTCTTGACCCTGAAAATGGATTTACCCCCACTAAATCTCCCACATGTTACAGCTCAATTGAATAGATTGTATTATGTTTAAAGGCAAACAGTCACAAACGTGTTGACTTTTGGACTGATGGCATAATAACAAACAAAAACCTCTAAACGTGTACAAATTAGTCAGTATCACTGCGCTTAGTCTCAGGACCTGAAAACTTTGCTTCCAATGATTAGCCAGAGAGAGGCAATACAACTAAAACCTGGTTGCCTGGCTGCCTCCCTACACTTAAGTAGGGAAGGGTCACATTTCTGCTCTGAACTAAATTGCTCACTAGTAGCATAACAGCCTAAAATTGAGATTCTGTCACATGAACTAAAAGAAATAACAACTGTGTCTGAAGATTTGTCCCTAGGCTGATTATCAGCAGAGGAATCAGAATGCAAAAATGTGTCTGACAAAGCAGTTACATTTTGCACTGAGTGTGAATTACGACATAAGCTGGAAAGGTCATCTAAACGTTCATCTATATCATTCTGAAGCTTGGATTTTATAGTTCACAAAGGATCAGCCACAACCTCTGGAACAGGAAGAACCACCTGCTAAACCATTCCCCAGGAAAAAAGTTACACCTGCAACTGGCAACTGCGGACACACTCCAACCCCTGAAATCAGGTCAGATTGTACGTACACTGAATGCAACGGAACAGTGATGTACCCTTGGCCTATGCCCTGAACTACTCTGCCCCACAGTTTGTCTCAGTAGAAAAAGGAAGAATATTACTGGGTCTATCTTCCATAGTTGATATTGGATACAAAACTTTGTAAAAGAGAAGGCTCGAACATTCTGCATCTGTCTAAAACCTCCATCACTTGACACGTCAAGGGTAAAAACAGACTGTATTAACGCTACCCCTTTAGGTGACAATGAACATAGTTTTTTCTTTAAAGCTCTTTTAACACTAACAGACTGCATCTCTTTAAGGCGAGTTACATCTAGCTTCTTGATCCTATCATTGTGGTGTACCAAAGGGAATACAGTTTTATGTGTTAACACAAACTTGTCAGCTGCAGCAGAAAGGGTTACAAACATTTCCTCATTCAAATTAACTGCTAACTTCTCAAATACACGGCTCCTAAAATCCTCTAAAAGCATTAATTCTCTAAGCTGCTTAAACATCGTCACCTTGCTAGTTTTACACCATTTGACAAATAAAACTGTTTTCTCATGGACAAACTCAAGATAAGTTTGATTGGCTGTTTGCATACATGTGCAAAAATTCTGTCAGTATGCCTTGGGCACTAATTCATATCTCGTAATCTAAGCTTTGACTGATAGGCAAAGCAGAAACACCTCCTAAGCCTTACCAGTTAACCTACACTAGAGCAAGAGGCCAAACCATCTTCTGCCATTTCAGAAAAGTAGCAATGTGTTCAAAAGTTTCAAAATAGGAGTCTCAAAATTGGGGCATTAATCTGATTTGCCTGTTCACATCAAAATCAGTTTGAAAATGCTCTGACTCAGTGCGGTGCAACTCCAACTCCACCTCCAACTCTTTTAAATGAGCCATAAGTGCTGGGTCAGAAACTGATTGTAAAGGACTTACAGGATCTATGCCAGGAGACGCTGCCGTTGCCTAAGCTTCCACTGTGGCAACACCAGTGCCCTTGGTCACTGAGCAGGGCTTCTCCAGCAAAATTACCCATTCAACTTGCTGTTGATACAAATCAGATTTAATTTCAGCCTTAGTCGCAAAACAGCTCATTTTAAGTCTAAAAAAGGCAGCATTTAACAATAAGTCAGCCTTACGACACTGGTCAAACTGCTTTAGCAAAGGCTCACAAGTAAAAGTCTCTAAGTCAAATATTGTAGCAACTAACCACTTTCCTTACTGTATTTCAGGCACATCATACATCTTTATTTCTTCTTTTTCCTAAGCGGTAGGAACAGTAAACATCTTGGAACAAAAATTTTAATACAAATACTTTTCACGTTTATATATAAAACTACTTAATTATAATGGTTTGTTACCTGTTGAAGAGTTACTGATTGATTTTAATAAAACATGAAAATAACAGGTGGACAAGGACATGACAGGGTGGACCAAGATATGATAGGGTGAAGTAGAAAATTCCATCCATCCATCCATCCATCCATCCATTATCTTCCGCTTCTCCGGGGTTCGGGTCGCGGGGGCAGCATCCTAAGCAATGAAGCCCAGACCTCCCTTTCCCCAGCCACTTCCACCAGCTCTCCAAGGGGGATTCCGAGGCGCTCCCAGGCCAGCTGGGCGATATAGTTGCACCAGCATGTCCTGGGTCTTCCCCGGGGTCTCCTCCCAGGTGGACTTGCCTGTGACACCTCCCGAGGGAGGCGTCCAGGAGGCATCCTAACCAGATGCCCGAACCACCTCAGCTGGCTCCTCTCGACGTGAAGAAGCAGCGGCTCTACTCCGAGTCCCTCCCGGATGACTGAACTTCTCACCCTATCTCTAAGGGAGAGTCTAGACACCCTGCGGAGGAAACTCATTTCAGCCGCTTGTATTCGCGATCTTATTCTTTCTGTCATTACCCAAAGCTCATGACCATAGGTGAGGGTGGGAACGTAGATCGACCGGTAAATCGAGAGCCTTGCCTTATGGCTCAGCTCTTTCTTTACCACAACAGACCGGTAAAGAGCCCGCATCACTGCTGACCCAGCACCAATCTGCCTGTCAATCTCCCGCTCCCTTGTACCATCACTCGTGAACAAGACCCCGAGATACTTGAACTCCTCCACTTGAGGCAAGAGCCTAACCCCGACCCAGAGAGGGCTCTCCACCCTTTTCCGCCTGAGAACCATGGTCTCGGATTTAGAGGTACTGATTCTCATCCCAGCCGCTTCACACTCGGCTGCAAACAGATCCAGCGAAAGCTGAAGTTCGCGGCCTGATGTCCCCAATAGGACCACATCATCTGCAAACAGCAGCGATGTGACCCTGAGGTCACCAAACCGGACACCCTCCATCCCTTGACTGCGCCTAGAAATTCTATCCATAAAAATTATGAATAGAATCGGTGACAAAGGGCAGCCCTGACGGAGTCCAACTCTCACTAGGAACGAGTCTGACTTACTGCCGGCTATGCGAACCAAACTCCAGCTTTGTTTGTACAGGGCCTGAATGGCTCGTAGCAAAGAGCCATGTACCCCGTACTCCCGAAGCACCTCCCACAGAATACCCCGGGGAACACAGTCGAATGCCTTCTCCAGATCCACAAAGCACATGTGGACTGGTTGGGCAAACTCCCATGAACCCTCCAGAATCCTGGAGAGGGTGAAGAGTTGGTCCAGTGTTCCACGACCAGGGCGGAACCCGCACTGTTACTCCTGGATCCGAGGTTCGACTATAAGCCGGACTCTCTTCTCCAGTACCCCTGCATAGACCTTACCAGGGAGGCTGAGGAGTGTGATTCCCCTGTAGTTGGAACACACCCTCCGGTCCCCTTTTTTAAAAAGAGGCACCACCACCCCAGTCTGTCAATCCAGTGGCACCGCCCCCGATGTCCACGCAATGTTGAAAAGGCGTGTCAGCCAAGACAGCCCCACAACATCCAGAGCCTTGAGGAACTCAGGGCGGATCTCATCCACCCCTGGAGCCTTGCCACCAAGGAGCTTCTCAACTACCTTAGCGACTTCGGCCTCAGTAATGGACAAGCCTATTCCCATGTCCCCAGACTCAGCCTCCTCACTGGAGAACGTGTCGGTGGGATTGAGAAGGTCCTCAAAGTATTCCTTCCACCGCCCAATGACGTCTTCAGTCGAAGTCAGCAGCACACCATCTCCACTATATACAGTGCTAGTGGCACACTGCTTTCCCCTTCTGAGTCGTCTGACGGTTTGCCAGAATCTTTTCGGAGCCGACTTAAAGTCACTTTCCAAGGCCTCACCAAACTCCTCCCATACACGGGTTTTTGCCTTGGCGACAACTGAAGCCGCAGATCGCTTAGCCTGTCGATACCTGCCAGCTGCCTCTGGTGTCCCACAGGCCAACCATGCCCGGTAGGACTCCTTCTTCAGCTTGACGGCATCTCTCACCTGGGGTGTCCACCACCGGGTTCGAGGATTACCGCCCCGACAGGCACCAACTACCTTACGGCCACAGCTACAGTCAGCCGCTTCAGCAATGGAGGAGCGGAACATGGCCCATTCTGAGTCAATGTCCCCCACCTCCCCCGATAACTGGTCAAAGTTCAGACGGAGGTGTGAGTTGAAGATCAATCTGACAGGTTCTTCTGCTAGACGTTCCCAGCAAACCCTCACTATACGTTTGGGCTTGCCTGGTCTGACCGGCATCTTCCCCCACCACCTGATCCAACTCACCACCAGGTGGTGATCAGTTGACAGCTCAGCTCCTCTCTTTACCCGAGTGTCCAAAACACATGGCCGCAAGTTCCCCGTTCCCCAACCCGAAGGCGTAGGGAAGCTACCCTCTCGTCCACCAGAGAAAACCCCAACATACAGGCACAGAGTCGAGGGGCTATGAGAAAGCCCACACCTGCCCGCCGCCTCTCACCATGGGCAACTCCAGAAAAGAATAAAGTCCAGCCCCTCTCAAGGAGATTGGACCCAGAGCCCAAGCTGTGTGTTGAGGTGAGCCCGGCTATATCTAGCCGGTATCTCTCAACCTCGCGCACCAACTCAGGCTCCTTCCCCGCCAGTGAGGTAATGTTCCAAGTTCCAAAAGCCAGTTTCAGCAACCGAGGATCAGAACGCCAAGGCCCACGCCTTCGGACACTGCCCGATCCACAACGCACCGAACCCCTACTACTGCCCCTCCCATTGGTGGTGGGTCGATGGGAGGGGGGACTCATGTAACTCCTTCGGGCTGGGCCCGACCATGAGTAAATGCCCGGCCACCAGACGCTCGCTGGCGAGCCCCTCCCAGGCCTGGCTCCAGGGTGGGGCCCCGGTAACCCTGTTCCGGGCAGGGTACACAAGTCCCGTTTTTGTGTCTTCATAGGGGTTATTATGAGTAGAGTTAATTATGAGTAATAAGTAGAAAATTCATATTTACAAAAATGGCAGTAGTTTCATTAACACTATGACCACAATAAATATCTATGCTTATATTTGACATTAGAGACTGGCTTGGGCTATGAGTGGTAGAAAGTGTCTGCGTTTTGGTCATGTTCACTATGTAGGTGCCCATGTGTAAATGTGATAAGTGACAGGAGATAAAACAAAACTTTTTTACAATCTTACATAAAAATTTGAGTTTAAAGTAACTAGTATTTATTTAAATAGCAATAAAACCAAAATAAAAAAAAAGTCATATGTATGTTCAGCGAGTTGTGCATGCATCCACGACGGCAAGGGGTATACAGTGACAGAGTGGACAATTTATGTAAAATAAGCATTGGATGATCACATCGTTAACCTCCAAATGCAGACATGGTAAAATAGTAAAATGACCTTGTTTTGTTTTTAAAAATAAAGAAATAAAAAGGAATATATATATATATATATATATATATATATATATATATATATATATATATATATATATATATATATATATATTTATATATATATGCTGATTTTTGATATTTTAAGGGTGAAATTCCCTTTTAAGATAATATGCTTTATAACCTTCACTAAATAATAATGGCAAGGGTCATGTGCTTTATATTAAGGCACACTAATCATGAATATTCATCTTATTTAACTGACATTTTACTCATAATTTGCTTTTTCATGTTTTGCTCTGGTTTCATTATAATTATGTAACACTTAGGAAGAAAGATACAGAATAACAAACCAAAACTTGAAGCTAAAATGGCAAATATCTCCACTGCTACAGTGAACTTTCCAGGAGAGCTGACATAAGCTGGGATGAAGGTGATCCAAACTGCACAGAATATGAGCATGCTGAATGTGATGAACTTGGCTTCATTAAACTTATCAGGCAGCTTCCGAGCCAGAAAAGCTAAAACAAAACACAGTAGAGCCAAAAGTCCAATATAACCCAGCACAGCCCAGAAACCTACTGCTGAACCTAACTGACATTCTAGGATGATCTTTTCCTTGTAGTGCTTTAGATTTTTGAAGGGGAAAGGAGGAGATGTTGTTAACCAAAGAACACAAATTAGGACCTGTATGAGAGTGAAAGCAAGAACACTGAGTCTCTGCTGTGGAGGCCCAAACCATTTCATGACATTACTGCCTGGAAGTGTAGCTCTGAAGGCCATTAACACCACTATTGTTTTCCCCAGAACACAGGAGATGCAGAGGACAAAGGTGATCCCAAACGCTGTGTGACGCAGCACACAGGACCACTCAGAGGGCCGACCAATGAAAGTCAGTGAACAGAGGAAACACAGAGCCAGTGAAAGGAGCAATAAGAAACTCAGCTCTGAATTGTTGGCTTTTACTATAGGGGTGGTTTTATGTCTGAAGAATATAATTGCTATTATTATTGTCAAAAATGTACCAATAATTGAAACAGCTGTCAGCAAAATTCCCATCGTTTCCTCATACGACAAGAATTCGACTTCCTTTTTTACGCATTCATTCCTGTGTTGATTTGACCAGTAGTCTTGGTAGCATTGTTCACATTTGATCGAGTCTGTCAGAGAGGAATAAAATAAAATAAATAAAAGAAAAGTTAAATGCGAAAGGAAAGTAACTGAAGGAATGTATTTTACATCATGGTGCATTTGTCTTCTTATCCACTTATCATGAAGAAAAGCTTCTAGACTGGAAACAATTTTTGTACCTGTCATATTACTGATCTCTCCTTCAGCACATGGTATACAGTCAAAGCAGCAGATAGGCTTTCCTTTCTGCACAGCCTTCCTGGTGCCTGGAGGGCAGCTCTCACTGCACACAGACACTGGCACCTGTGATCAAAATAAATGTTTAATAACCTAAAACAACATATAATTTAGACAAGTTATACAAACTTGATATGTAATATACATGCTTCATTTAGACCAACGTTCAAGTCTCTCTGTACCTGGCTTGTATTTTGTGCCCACACAATGGAGGGCATTTGTAGTGCTAATCGATTGTGAGCAGGGAAAGAAGAGTCATAATATCCAACAGTGACAACCTCATGTTGATCTTCAATAGTTTGCAAGTTTATTATTTCATATTTTGATACAGGGTCACCATTTTTATCAAAATAAACCTCTTCGCCTTCTTTGGTTTTGAAGCGCACCCTTTTTAGATTTTCTAGAAACTGATGAAATAGAATGAAGTTTAATCGAAAACATCTGAAAACAGTTTAACACATACTTGACGTTTGAAACTTTAAGATCTTTGTTTGACTTTTAACTTACAGTGAGAGGATCAGGCTGCTTCTTCATAGAACATGTTTGTGTGCAGACCAGAAGGTCATGCAGAGTGTGGGCAATAGAATATACTGCTTTGTAAACATTGTTGAAAATAGGCATCTGGGTCATGTCTGTGAATTCATTGTCCATTTCAGAGAGCTTCTCCTGTCCTGTGCACACTGTAGTATCTTTTGAGTCATTCTGCACTGTATATTTGCAATTAAACAAAGTCTCCCAGAATTCAGTAAATATGTCACTGCCTGCAGACTGCAGTGGATTTATATCCAGAATGAAGTCCTTCAGCCCTGTCACCTTTGTTTTGGGTATAGCTAGCCCTATGGCTCCTTGCAGTATTTTGTGCTTATCCAGTCTGGCTACAGTTGAATCAGAGATCCAACCTTGAGTTCCCACCCACTGATATCCAGTAATGTTGTGCTCATAAAATACATCAAGTAAAATCTCCAAGTCCCAATAAGCAACAAATGCCACAATCACTCGAGAAGTAGAGCTTTTGATCTGCTGGATTATTCTCAGCACTTTTTCTCGTGAGTAGGTTGTAAAAAATGGAAGGGAATATTCTAAACAAACGCCCAGCTGTTCTGCAGCTGCAGTAAATGCAGCCATTCCGTTGTTACCATAGTCATCATCTCTTCTTATTCCGCCCACCCAGGTCCAGCCAAGCTGCTTGACCATCTCTGCCAGTGCTCTGCTCTGGTAGTAATCACTGGGAACAGTGCGCAAAAAAGTGGGATATATTCTTTTGTCACTGAGACACTCGCAGGTGGCATCGTGGCTGATCTAAAAACATATTCACAAAGGTATGTCAAGGATTATGTTTATTCATATTTTTATGGCAAATTTTAATTACATTTAACGTTAAAAGTAAGTACAGAAAATATTTTACCATATACTTTATATCAAAACTTATACTGTATATAAATATTTTATTGTATACTAATCAGTATAATATTGGTCTTAACATCGTAATTAATATTGATTAAATACTTACTAAGGGAATGCTGAAAGGTCCAATAGTCTTTGTAATTGCCATTGATACTGATGAGTATGTCTCACCAATTATGGCTTGTGCCTGTGCTGGCTTTGTGCAGGGCTCATCCAGTATTGAGTTCTCATTTTCATTAAGAAGTGTCAGAGCCATTTTAACCCCCATAGCCGTGGAACTGCATGTATCATAGATCTTGTAGCCCAGTGAGACTCCAGGGAGTAAAGAGGAGCTGTTGTTGATCTCTTCTATTGCAAAGATCAAGGACTGTGAATACTGCATTGCTCTGAAATCAAGACTGGATTAGGGAAAAAGATACACACAAACATTTTCAGGATGACATGTCGAAGCCTCATTACTACTGTTTAATGAAATAAACTGCTTAAAATACTACCTATTCATTTAGTGTAATAAAATCTCACATTGTCTCTCTGATTACCTCACACAATTCAGTGGTGAAGGCTTGATTTTATAGGACACTTCTGTGATTTCCCAACTCCTGTGGAAGGGGAAAATCCCTCCAACTATAATATCCCCATCCTTTGAAAGTTGTGGATAAACAGGTTCTCCTTGCAGGCTACAAAAAGTCCCATTTGTTCTGAAAACATTGATGATGAACATTACTGCATGCAAGAGATTAAAGACAGACTCCATCCACCCATTCATCTTCTGAGTAAGGATAATGATTGAGTTTGTGTAAGGACGGATGTTTCAGCTGGTTGGACGGCAGGTTTTTGTGGTATTTATACAGAAATACAGATCCTCTATGGTAATCTTACACTGATGGGCCACTGACAAAGGAGGTGTGGCTTTCAAATGTTAGCAGCACTAATGTGAAAGAAGCTTTTATTGCTTGTCATACCTTATTTTTGTTTTTGCTTTCTTGTTCCTTTTTGTGCAGTTTAGTTAAAAATTGTCACTTTTTTGTTGTTATTGTTTTAATTCACTATTTTTACTGTTGATATTTTAAGTGTTGTTTTCTTTTATGTAATGCTTATTTGCAAGACCAACAATTTTAGTCAAATATTGAAATGTCCAACCAATCCTTCTTTAAGGATTTTTCTCTGCTGCTGAAAATAAATGGCAGACAATTAAGTTTTGTATGTTGTAAATGTATTCTGTTATGATTGTGCCATGGAGTTTGTGCTGGTTTACTTCCTTAAATGCATATGTTCACTAACAGTCATCACAGTGTTCTTGAGAGGCCATATTGGGTTTTAGTCCTTCCTACAACAGGCTGTATGTTGATTTTGCATAATGGCTGTAAAGAAAAAAGAAGGTGGAAAAAACTCATTGTGTGACTGAGTGATCAACTCCAGATTATTGCTGTTTTACTGGAGTTACCTTGACTGTTCTGACTACTATTTAGAATTACTCCAGAACTCCAGTATTTTGACTCCCTGCATTATTTAAAATAATTATATTTTAGATGTTTTTTTTCTTGTTAGAATCAAAAAATGCAGTATTACTGTTTTGGGAGAGGTGATGTTGAGTTGACTTTCACAGTACGTTTTCCATCCACATCATAAGTCTTTACATATACTAAATATAAGAAGTCACTCACCCATCCAAATCATTGAATTCAGATGTTCCAATCACTTCCATGGCCACAGTTGTATAAAACCAAGCACCTAGGCCTGCAGACTGCTTCTACAAATATTAGTGAAAGAATGGATCACTCTCAGGAGCTCAGTGAATTCCAACGTGGTACCATGATACCATGATGCTACATGTCAGGCCATGCCAACAAGACCAGTAGTGAAATTTCTTTGCTACTCAATATTTCAGTCAACTATCTGTGGTATTATAACAAAGTGGAAGTGATTGGGAACGACAGCAATGTAAGATGATAGAGCTGGGGTCAGCGGATGCTCTAAACTTTATGTGGCCTTCAGATTAGCTCAAGAACAGTTTTTTTTATTTACATTTATTTATATTTTACAGAGTCCCAACTTATTTTGGAATTGGTGTTGCAAAATAAGTGTCACACCTACTGGCCATTCCATCAGCTTCTCTGGAATATTGAGAGCTGACTCCTCCCACACTCACACTCCTGCCTACAATCTGCTCTTCAGCCACCCTTTATAACCAGGACTCTCACTCTGCCACTCTGGTATTGTCACTCTTAGTGTCTTTATTGAGCCGTTATCCTGTATTTTGGTATTTTCTGTTTTTTTGACTCTTTGCCTGTCTGTACTCTGATTTTTTGCTCTGTGGATTGTTCAGTCAGTTTTCTTGAGTCAGTTTGTTTAAAAAAATCACTGAGATTGTGAACTTCAAAACTCAATAAATTAGTGTCATGTTTCAGAAACATTCATGTTATTGTTACATCAGGTCTCTAACCTGTACGTTTTTTCAGGCCTCATAGTTCTGAGGGGATTATCATAAAACTTCAAATAATGGACAATTTTCTGATCGAAGTTAGACTCACCTTCACTTATGTCACTTTCTTGGCTGGAGATTCCCGTCCCCTACTTCATAGGTCAGTCTCTCCTGAGTTTCAGTGGCTGGATGTTTTCTCATTACGCTCCCTATATGTAGCTTATGTTTTGGCTATGGTCTTTGTGAAGTCTTGCCAGATCTTTTCTTGTAATTCTGTGCCTTATTACTCAGTATTCTTGGTGTTCTTATATTCATGGACCTACTGCGTGGCTTCTGGGTTTTTCTTTTTTTTTTTTTTGGCCCTGTGGATGAGAGGGTCACCTCATTGCAAATTAAAAGGGGAAAACTCTGACTGTGTGTGCTTATTCACCAAACAACGGGTCAGAGTATTCAGCCTTGTTCAGGGTTCTGGAAAGGGACCGACCTACAGATCCCATAGTCTTACTGAGAGACTTAACCGCTCATGTTGGCAATGACTGGAAAGAACATGATTGGAAAGAACAATCTGCCTGCTCTAAACCTGAGTGGTGAATTGTTATTGGACTTCTGTGCCAGGCATGGATTCTCCATAATGAACACCAAGTTCAAACAAAAGGATGTTAATAAGTGTACATGGTACCAGAGCTCCTTGGGTCAAAGGTCAGTGATCGACTTTGTCATTTCATCTGACTTGAGACCATATGTTCTGGACACTCATGTGAAGAGAAGTTCTGATCTGTCAATGGATCAACATCTGGTGGTGAGTTGGATCAGATAGCAGGGAAGACAGATATTCAAACCCAGTAGGCCCAAGCGAATAGTGAGGGTGTGCTGGGAACAACTGTCAGAGGCCCCAATTCAGAATGATTTTAACTCCCACTTCTCACACTTTTATCCTGTCCTGGAGGAGGTAGGTGATACCGCGTCTGAATGGACCCTGTTCAAAACCTCCATTGTGGAAGCTGCCAGACATAGCTGTGGCCAAAAGCTTGTGTGTGCCTGTCAGGACAGTACGCCAAGAACCATCTAGTGGACACCAGTGGTGAGGGAGGCCATCAGGCTGAAGAAGAGGCCTTTAGGGACTGGATGGTCTGGAGGACTTATGACTCAGCAGATAGGTACCGGCAGGCAAAAAAGGTAGCAGTGGCAATGGTGGCGGAAGCAAAATCCAGGTCATGGGAGGAGTTTGATGAGGCCATGAAAAAAGACTTTTGGTCAGCCTTGGGGCGCCCAACCTGTAATTTGGCAGTCTGAGAAACTCTGACTTCAAATGAGCATATTGTGGGTTGGTGGAAGGAGCACTTTGAGGAACTCCTTAAACCAGGAGACATGCCTCCCTCACAGGAGTCAGGACCAGAAGCTACTGGCGTGTCAAGCTCCATTTCCCTGGTGGAGGTCACTGAGGTAGTTGGCAAGCTCTTCAATGGCAAGGCACTGGGGGTGGATGGGATTCGTCTGGAGATGCTTAAGGATATTGTGGGGCTGTCATGGCTGACATGTCTCTGGAATATTGCATGGACCTCTGGAACAGTACACTTGGACTGGCAGACCAGGGTGGTGGTACCTATTTTTTTGTGGACTTGCTGTATCTGTGTCATACATTCTGTATCTGTGTGCATGTGCTGAAGTTATATTTTAGACTGCCTATTTGTCTGATAATGTTTTCATCGTCAGAGCAGATGAACAGTTATACACACATATAGTCCCATCTAGTTTGGACAGTATCAAAAGAAAGTGCCTGTTCATTCAGATAAAATACGTTCCCTAGATGAGAAGTTAAATATGTAATTCTGGCAAATAAGCAGAGAGCAAACTTGCAAAACATGTCTTAATGCATGCTGCCTCCAAAGCAAAATAGGCCTGTGGAAGTATAAACATAAGGAAAGGTTGATGCTTTAAAATAAGTCTAGAACAACCTTGTCTGATACAGTGATTGTGACTAACTCCCTGGAAAGTTCAGGGTTGAGTTTCAGATGCAACTGAAGCTGTTTTAAAAAAAAGCTCAATATTGCACTGACCTCTGCCCTGTACTGGGATCTGTGGAGGTTTTATGGTTGTACTGTGTTGCCATGGTGGCATTAGGTGTCATCTATCAGGGTAAGGTCTTATAGTTTTATTTTTATGCCGGAATGGGTCCAAATCTCTTGGAGATTGTGACTAACTAAAAGTTGAACATGTCAACCTGAATGGGTTTTTCTTGTTAGAATACCTACATTCTTTTGGACACATAGACACATCCATTCCCAGTATTGACAGATATATCAGAGTAGCAAAGCTCATTAACCCTTGTCAATCTAGATGGGCAGTGTTCTTTACTCATGCATAGGGATTTCACAGTAACCTATAGACGAGGGTCTAAGAACACTAAAGCCGACAATTTATCTAATCAGTTTGATACTGATTCCATGTCACAACATCCTGACCTCTCTCCTGTGTTGTTGCTCCCATCCCCATATTACGGAGAAAATAGAACAGGCTCAGATATCTGGTGCATTACCTCCTGAATGCCCTTTGGAGACAGTATATGTACTCTTTTGTGTTAGACTATGTTTACTGCAATGGATCCACACCTCACTGATTTCAGGGCACCCTGACATTCAACGCACTATTTCTTTAGTGAGAAATAGGTTTTGGTGAACATCTTTGAATGCAGTTGTTGCAACATTTGTCAATGAATGTGATATCTATTTCCAGTCCAAATCTCCTTGACAGAATCTTAACTCTTCTATTGAAATGTGTTCATAGGATTTTCATATAAATCTGATCTACTCATTAGGGATGGAGCCAGTCAGACCCATCTCAAGACCACTGTTTTTCAGCATATATGTGTATATTTTGGCCTGCTAAAATTACATCAATAATGCATCAATGGTTCATATCCAGAAGGTCACAAAAGAGAGTAAAACTTTGTCTTCAACAAATGCAATAAAACACTTAAATGCTACATTTTGTTTTTATTCATGTTGTCTTACATTAAAATTTGTTGGATGATCTTAAATATTTAAATGTGTCAAATTAGCAAAAATAGAAGAAATCGGGTGAGGGGTATCGGCACTGTAAGCAATGTGACTTCACAAGGGAGCCTGAATAGCCATTGCTGAGCAGAAGGTTTGGCAGAGACCAACTTTATTAAGGAACTATTTTATCTATGTTATTTGTTTAAAAAGGTCATGTTATTAAACTTTCAAAGCGAGCAAACATGGCTCAACAACAGCCGAGAAAACTGTTGGGACTTCAGTGTTGTGCTAAATGCAAACAATCACTTTCATTTCACCATTATTATTAAATGGAAAGGCTGGATCTACAGTGGGGCAAAAAGTATTTAGTCAGCCACTGATTGTGCAAGTTCAATGCTGAGATTTTCATTGGGAGTGACAAGGATGGACAAGATTAGAAATGAGCAGATCAGCGGGACAGTGAAGGTGGAGCAGTTTGGAGATAAAGCCAGAGAGGCCAGGTTGAGATGGTTTGGACATGTGTTGAGGAGGAATAGTGGATATATTGGTCAAAGAATGTTGGAGATGGAGCTACCGGGTAGAAGGAGAAGAGGTAGACCTCAGAGAAGGTTTATGGATGTAGTGAAGGTGGACATGGAGATGGTTGGTGTGAAAATAGAGGAGGCAATGGATAGGGCAAGATGGAGACAGATGATCCGCTGTGGTGACCCCTAAAGGGAGCAGCCGAAAGAAGAAGAAGACTGATTGTGCAAGTTCTCCTACTTAGAAAGATGAGAGAGGTCTGTAATTTTCATCATAGGTTCACTTTAACTATGAGAGACAAAATGAGAAAAAAAATTATGGTGGAAAATAATTATTTGGTCAATAACAAAAGTTCAACTCAATACTTTGTAACATAACCTTTGTTGGCAATGACAGAGGTCAAACGTTTCCTGCAAGTCTTTACCAGGTTTGCACACACTGTAGCTGGTATTTTGGCCCATTCCTCCTGCAGATCTCTTCTAGAGCAGTGATGTTTTGGGGCTGTCGCTGGGCAACACAGACTTTCAACTCCCTCCACAAATTTTCTATGGGGTTGAGGTCTGGAGACTGGCTAGGCCACTCCAGGACCTTGAAATGCGTTTTACGGAGCCACTCCTTCGTTGCCCGAGCAGTGTGTTTGGAATCATTGTCATGCTGGAAGACCCAGCCACGTTCCATCTTCAATGCTGTCACTGATGGAAGGAGGTTTTGACTTAAAATCTCACAATACATGGCCCCGTTCATTCTTCCCTTAACATGGATCAGCCGTCCTGTCCCCTTTGCAGAAAAACAGCTCCAAAGCATGTTTCCACCCCCATGCTTCACAGTAGGTATGGTGTTCTTGGGATGCAACTCAGCATTCTTCTTCCTCCAAACACAACGAGTTGAGTTTTTACCAAAATGTTCTATTTTGGTTTCATCTGACCACATGATTTTCTTCCAATCCTCTTCTGGATCATCCATATGCTCTCTGGCAAACTTCAGATGGGCCTGAACATGTACTGGCTTAAGCAGGGGGACACGCCTTGCACTGCAGGATTTGAGTCCCTCTCGGCGTCGTGTGTTACTGATAGTAGCCTTTGTTAGTTTGGTTCCAGCTCTCTGCAGGTCATTCATCAGGTCCCTCCGTGTAGTTCTGGGATTTTTGCTCACCGTTCTCATGATCATTTTGACCCCATGGGATGGGATCTTGCGTGGACCCCAGATCGAGGGAGATTATCAATGGTCTTGTATGTCTTCCGTTTTCTTACAATTGCTCCCACAGTTGATTTATTCACACCATCCTGCTTGCCTATTGTAGATTCACTCTTCCCAGCCTGGTGCAGGTCTACAATTTTCTTCCTGTTGTCCTTCGACAGCTCTTTGGTCTTGGACATGGTTAAGTTTGGAGTCTGACTGTTTGAAGCTGTGGACAGGTGTCTTTATACAGATAACGAGGTCAAACAGGTGCCATTAATACAGATAATGAGTGGAAGACAGAAGAGCTTCTTAAAGAAGAAGTTACAGGTCTGTGAGAGCCAGAAATCTTGCTTGTTTGTGGGCGACCAAATAATTATTTCCCACCATAATTTACAAATAAATTCTTTAAAAATCCAACAATGTGATTTCCTGGATTTTTTTTTCTCATATTGTCTCATATTGTCTAAATTTACCTATTATGAAAATTACAGACCTCTCTCATCTTTCTAAGTAGGAGAACTTGCACAATCAGTAGCTAACTAAACACTTTTTTGCCCCACTGTATGTCTATTAAAAATATTCAGGCCATTACATCAGTGGATTTGTTCTCCTGAAAAACCTGTGTTGCATTTTCGGTTGCAGTAAATCACAAGATAGATCTGGCTACATACTGCAATATTTTGCTGGAGCAGTTTGTCATCCTGGGGAAACTTTGTGTTGGTTTCATAATGCATACTGCTTACCATTTTTAGGTGCAATCAGTATGTGACCAGTGTGTAGTACGCTAATTTAAACACAGCCAAAAATACTACTTTTTCACTTTCACAGCTATGCTGACAATGTAATTTGCAGTGAAATGTTTTATATTAAATTAGAAAACAAAAAGTATATATTACTTTGATTTTAGACTTTTTACCCCCACTGCATTTAATCAGTAAGATGTGAAAAAAAAATTGTAATAATGAAATTCAGAGTGATGTGATGTGAAGAAAGCTATTGCATGAAAGACACTGACTCACTGGTTATTTTGAATAGCAAAAGTTTTATAATTGTGCTTTAGAAATTGTGAACCCGGGTTCAAAGCACCATTATATTAAGAAAAAAAATCATAATAATCAGTCAGTCACTTACTCTGTAAAATTCACATCAAACTCCTGTTATGAATTTTGTTTACATAATAAAGATTATTTTGATTATATTTCTTAATCAATGGTAGTCCCATTTAACATCTTTTAAAATGTTAATAAATTAAGATTACAATTGCAAGGCGCATGTACCTTAAATACAGCCACATGAATAGTGAATGTGCAGCTCATGTAACTGGTACTTTACTCATAATTTGCTTTTTAGTGTTTTTTTCTGGTTTCAGTATTAATATGTAACATTTTGGGAGAAAGATACAGAATAACAAACCAAAACTTGAAGCCAAAATAGCAAATATTTCCACAGCTACAGTGAACTTTCCAGGAGAGCTGACATAAGCTGGGATAAAGGTAACCCACACTGCACAGAATATGAGCATGCTGAATGTGATGAACTTGGCTTCATTAAACTTATCAGGCAGCTTCCGAGCCAGAAAAGCTAAAGCAAAACACAAAAGAGCCAGAAATCCTATATAACCCAGCACAGCCCAGAAACCTACTGCTGAACCTAGCTGACATTCTAGAATGATCTTTTCCTTGTAGTGCTTTCGATTTTTGAAGGGGAAAGGAGGAGATGTTGTTAACCAAAGCACGCAAGTAAGGACCTGTATGAGAGTAAAAGCAAGAACACTGAGTCTCTGCTGTAGAGGCCCAAACCATTTCATGACATTGCTGCCTGGAAGTGTAGCTCTGAAGGCCATTAACACCACTATTGTTTTCCCCAGAACACAGGAGATGCAGAGGACGAAGGTGATCCCAAACGCTGTGTGACGCAGCACACAAGACCACTCAGAGGGCCGACCAATGAAAGTAAGTGAGCAGAGGAAACACAGAGCCAGAGAGAAGAGCAGCAGGAAGCTCAGCTCTGAGTTGTTGGCTTTGACTATTGGGGTATTTTTATATCTGAAGAATATAATTGCTATTATTATTGTCATAGATGTACCAATAATTGAAACAGCTGTCAGCAAAATTCCCATCGTTTCCTCAAACGACAAGAATTCAAGTTCCTTCTTCACACATTCATTCCTGTGTGGATTTGACCAGAAGTCTTGGTAGCATTGTTCACATTTGATGGAGTCTGTCAGAGAGAGAAAATAGCATGAAAAAATAGCAAAGTTGAATTCACAGGGAAAATAATTGAAGGAATGCATTGGTTATATTGTTGGTATTTTAGTCTGTCTCCTAAACCATGGTGTAAACTTCTAAACAGATTAAACTTCAGTAAAAATGTTCTGGAATATTCCGTAGTTACAACAGTAACTTATAACCTTTTTTCAGCATTTGTGATTTTCTATTTATTTATTTAGTTTTGTACCTGTCATATTACTGATCTCTCCTTCAGCACATGGTATACAGTCAAAGCAGCAGATAGGCTTTCCTTTCTGCACAGCCTTCCTGGTGCCTGGAGGGCAGCTCTCACTGCACACAGACACCGGCACCTGTGATCAAAATAAATCATTAATAACCTGAGAATTATACATTCAGTTATTACATCAAATCTTTATTGAGTCCAAAGTTTAATTTTACCTTAGTTGTATTTTGTGCCCACACAATAGAGACCATTTTCACTGCTAGTCGATTGTGAGCAGGAAATGAAAAGTCATAAAATCCAACAGTGACAAACTCATGGTGATCTTCAACAGTTTGCCAGTTTATTATTTCATATTTAGCCAAAGGGTCACCATTTTTATCAAAATAAACCTCTTCGCCATCCTTGGTTTTAAAGCGCACCCTTTTCAGATGTTCTAGAAACTGATGTAATAGAATAAAGTTTAAATTACGACATTTGAAAGAAACAAACATTTCCTTCTCCTTAAATGTACAGCACTTTAACTGATTCTTCTGAATTAGTGCTACTCACTTGTGCCAAAGCTCTGAAATGCTAAATTTAACATCTGTGGTTGAACAGACTATTAACTTACAGTGTGAGGATCAGGCTGCTTCTTTGTAGGACATGTTTCCGTGCAGCCAAGAAGGTTGTGTAGGGTATGGGCAACAGCATACACTGCTTTATACACATTAATGAAAAAAGGCATCAGCGACATGTCTGTGAATTCATTTTCTATTTCAGACAGTTTCTCCTGGCCTGTGCACACAGCTGAATATTGTGAATTGTTCTTCGTTGAATATTTGCATGTAAACAAAGTCTCCCACAATTCAGTAAAAATGGCACTGCCTGCAGACTGCAGTGGATTTATATCCAGTATGAATTCCTTCAGACCAGTCACTTTTGTATTTGGGATACCTAGCCCTATGGCTCCTTGCAGTATTTTGTGCTTATCCAGTCTGGATACAGTTGAATCAGAGATCCAAGCTTCAGTTCCCACCCACTGGTATCCAGTGATGTTGTGCTCATGAAATAAATTCAGCAAAATCTCAAAGTCCCAATAAGTGACAAATGCTACAATCACTCGAGAAGTAGAGCTTTTGATCTGCTGGATTATTCTCAGCACTTTTTCTTGTGAGTAGGTTCTAAAAAATGGAAGTGAATATTCTAAGCATATGCCCAGCTGTTCTGCAGCTGCAGTAAATGCAGCCATTCCACTGTTACCATAATCATCATCTCTTCTTAATGCGCCCACCCATGTCCAGCCAAACTGCTTGACCATCTCTGCCATTGCTCTGCTTAGATAGTAATCACTGGGAACAGTGCGCAAAAAAGAGGGGTATATCCTTTTATCACCAAGACACTCGCAAGTGGCTGCGTAACTGATCTGAGAACAGATTCACACACAGATTATGTTTAATCTTATGCCAGATATTAACTAGTTTTAATATGAAAGGTAAAATCTGGAGTGATTTTACCTATATGTTAAAAAAAAAAACTTGCTTAAATTCTTACTAAGGGAATCTTGAAAGGTCCAACACTCTTTGCAATTGCCGTTGATATTGAGGAGTGTGTCTCGCCGATTATGGCTTGCACCTGTGCTGGCTTTGTGCAGGGCTCATCCAATGTTGAGTTGTCATTTCCATTAAGAAGTGCCATAGCCATTCTAACTCCCATAGCTGTGGAACTGCATGTGTCATAGAGCTTGAAGCCCAGTGAGACTCCAGGGAGTAAAGAGGAGCTGTTGTTGATCTCTTCTATTGCAAAGATCAAGGACTGTGAAAACTGTATGGCTCTGAAATCAAGACTGGATGAGGTAGAAAAACAGACATATACAGACATTTTAAACATTACCTCTAGAAGCTTAATTGCTGTTATGTAATACAACTGTTGAAAATAATATGTATTCATTGAATGTATGAAAATTTCAGTTTGCATTGCTACTTACCTCACACAATTCAGCGATGGTGGTTTGACTGCATAGGACACATTTCTGATTTCCCAAGTTCTATGGAAGGGTAAAATCCCTCCAACTATGATGTCCCCATCCTTTGACAGTTGTGGGTATACCGGCTCCCCTTGCAGACTACAGAAAGTCCCATTTATCCTCAAAAAATTGATAATGACCATTACCACATGTAAGAGAGTAAAGATAGACTCCATCCACCCAAACTACAGAGCAGAGATAATGATAGGGTGTGTTCAAGATCTAATGTTTCAGCTGGTTGGATGTAAAGCGTTTGTAGTATTTATACAGACAGAAATTCAAATCCTCTACGGTAATGTTACACTGCTGGGACACAATCAAAGGAGGTGTGACTTTCAGAGATGAACAGCACTAATCTGACAAAAGTTGGCTGAAAATCTTGCCTGTTTTACCATTGTATTAGTATATTTCCTTTACCTTTGTGGCCCACTTAGGAAAATAAATGAAAAAATAATTTTAAAACTTCTTGTGATACTGAGTGATTAGAGTTTCTTACTTATTTTTACTGGAATTCTCTCTTGACTACTCCAGGATATGGCCAGTCATATGATTTTGTTAATCCTACTGCGTCCCACGCAGCACTACTACCCTTCTGTTTTGCTGACTGTGTCATGTCTGGTCCTGCCCTGTAAGCCTGTGACTGTTCGTGATTGCTCCAGAGCTCTGGAATGTTGTATAAAAGGAGGTCAATGTAACACACGCACGCACACACACGCACACACACACACACAGACATATGTATAAGTTGATGTGTGATGTTTGATTTTGTGTTTGTGTGTGTATATATATATATATATATATATATATATATATATATATTTTTTTTTTTTTTTTTTTTCCCAAAAGTATTCACTCACCCATTAAGTCATTTAATTCAGGTGTTCCAATCACTTCCATGGCGACAGGAGTGTAAAACCAAGCACCTAAGCCTGCAGACTGCTTCTACAAACATTAGTGCCAGAATGGTTTGCTCTCAGGTGCTCAGTGAATTCCTGTGTGGTACCGTGATAGGACACCACCTGTGCAACAAGTCCAGTCGTGAAATTTCCTTGCTTCTAAATATTCCACAGTCAACTCTCAGAGATATTACAACAAATTGGAAGTGATTGGGCCTCTCCATGGATCACCACCTTATCGTGGTGGAGGGGTTTGCGTGCTTGAATGATCCTAGGAGCTATGTTGTCTGGAGCAAAAGCTCCTGGTAGGGTCTCCCAAGGCAAACTGGTCCTAGGTGACAGGTCAGACAAAGTGTGATCCAAAAAATACCCTTATGAAAATAAGAAAACAGGACTTGTGTACCCTGCTCGAATTAGGGTCACCGGGGCCCCACCCAGGAGCCAGGCCTGGGGGAGGGGCACGCCAGTGAGCGTCTGGTGGCCGGGCATTTACTCACAGTGCCCAGTCGGGCCCAGCCCGAAGGAGCTACATGAGCCCCCCCCCCTTCCATCGACCCACCACTGATGGGAGGGGCAGTAGTAGGGGGTCGGTGCTTTGTGGGCCTTGGCATTCTGATCCTCAGTTGCAGAAACTGGCTTTTGAAACTTGGAATGTTACCTTACTGGTGGGGAAGGAGCTTGAGTTGGTGCGTGAGGTTGAGAGATGCCGGCTAGATATAGTCGGGCTCACCTCAACACACATCTTGGGGTCTGGGTCCAATCTCCTTGACAGGGGCTGGACTTTATTCTTTTCTGGAGTTGCCAATGGTGAGAGGTGGCGGGCAGGTGTGGGCTTTCTCAAAGCCCCTCGACTCGGTGCCTGTATGTTGGGGTTTTCTCCGGTGGACGAGAGGGTAGCTTCCCTATGCCTTTGGGTTGGGGAATGGGTCCTGACTGTTCTCTGTGGTCATGCACTGAACAGCAGTTCAGAGTACCCAGCCTTCTTAAGGTCCTTGGGAAGGGTGCTTGAAAGTGTTCCTCCTGGGGACTCTATTGTCCTACTTGGGGACTTCAACGCTCATGTGGACAATGACAGTGAGACCTGGAGGGGTGTGATTGGGAGGAATGGCCTCTCTGATCTGAACCCAAGTGGTGTTCAGTTTTTGGACTTCAGTGCAAACCACAGTTTGTCCATCACGAACACCATGTTCGAACACAAGGATGTCCATAAGTGCACATGGCACCAGGACACCCTAGGCCGCAGTTCAGTGATTGACTTTGTAGTCGTGTCATCGGACTTGCGGCCATGTGTTTTGGACACTCGGGTAAAGAGAGGAGCTGAGCTGTCAACTGATCACCACCTGGTGGTAAGTTGGATCAAGTAGTAGGGGAAGATGCCGATCAGGCAAGCCCAAACGTATATTGAGTCAGAACCTGTCAGATTGTTCTTTAACTCACATCTCCGTCAGAACTTTGACCAGATATCGGGGGAGGTGAGGAACATTGACTCAGAATAGGCCATGTTCCACTCCTCCATTGTTGAAGCGGCTGACTGTAGCTGTGGTCGCAAGGTAGTTGGTGCCTGTCGGGGCGGTAATCCTCGAACCCGGTGGTGGACACCCCAGGTGAGAGATGCCGTCAAGCTGAAGAAGGAGTCCTACCGGACATGGTTGGCCTGTAGGACACCAGAGGCAGCTGGCAGGTATCGACAGGCCAAGCGATCTGCGGCTTCAGTCGTTGCCAAGGCAAAAACCTGGGTGTGGGAAGAGTTCGGTGAGGCCTTGGAAAGTGACTTTAAGTCGGCTCCGAAAAGATTCTGGCAAACCGTCAGGCGACTCAGAAGGGGAAAGCAGTGTGCCACTAGCACTGTATATAGTGGAGATGGTGTGCTGCTGACTTCGACTGAAGACGTCATTGGGCGGTGGAAGGAATACTTTGAGGACCTTCTCAATCCCACCAACACGTTCTCCAGTGAGGAGGCAGAGTCTGGGGACACGGGAATAGGCTTGTCCATTACTGAGGCCGAAGTCGCTAAGGTAGTTAAAAAGCTCCTTGGCGGCAGGGCTGCAGGGGTGGATGAGATCCGTCCCGAGTTCCTCAAGGCTCTGGATGTTGTGGGGCTGTCTTGGCTGACACGCCTTTTCAACATTGCGTGGACATCAGGGGTGGTGCCACTTGATTGGCAGACTGGGGTGGTGGTGCCTCTTTTTAAAAACTACAGGGGAATCACACTCCTCAGCCTCCCTGGTAAGGTCTATGCAAGGGTACTGGAGAAGAGAGTCCGGCTTATAGTCGAACCTCGGATTCAGGAGGAGCAGTGCGGGTTCCGCCCTGGTCGTGGAACACTGGACCAACTCTTTACCCTCTCCAGGATTCTTGAGGGTTCATGGGAGTTTGCCCAACCAGTCCACATGTGCTTTGTGGATTTGGAGAAGGCATTCGACTGTGTTCCCCGGGGTATTCTGTGGGAGGTGATTCGGGAGTACGGGGTACATGGCTCTTTGCTACGAGCCATTCAGGCCCTGTACAAACAAAGCAGGAGCTTGGTTCGCATGGCCGGCAGTAAGTCAGACTTTTTCCCAGTGAGAGTTGGACTCCGTCAGGGCTGCCCTTTGTCACCGATTCTATTCATAATTTTTATGGATAGAATTTCTAGGCGCAGTCAGGGGATGGAGGGTGTCCGGTTTGGTGACCTCAGGGTCACATCGCTGCTGTTTGCAGATGATGTGGTCCTATTGGGGACATCAGGCCGTGAACTTCAGCTTTCACTGGATCGGTTTGCAGCCGAGTGTGAAGCGGCCGGGATGAGGATCAGTACCTCCAAATCCGAGGCCATGGTTCTCACGCGGGAAAGGGTGGAGAGCCCTCTCTGGGTCGGGGATGAGCTCTTGCCTCAAGTGGAGGAGTTTAAGTATCTCGGGGTCTTGTTCACGAGTGATGGTACAAGGGAGCGGGAGATTGACAGGCGGATTGGTGCTGGGTCAGCAGTGATGCGGGCTCTTTACCGGTCTGTTGTGATAAAGAAAGAGCTGAGCCATAAGGCAAGGCTCTCGAGTTACTGGTCGATCTACGTTCCCACCCTCACCTATGGTCATGAGCTTTGGGTAATGACCGAAAGAACGAGATCGCGAATACAAGCGGCTGAAATGAGTTTCCTCCGCAGGGTGGCTGGACTCTCCCTTAGAGATAGGGTGAGAAGTTCGGTCATTCGGGAGGGACTCGGAGTAGAGCCGCTGCTTCTTCACGTCGAGAGGAGCCAGTTGAGGTGGTCCGGGCATCTTGTTAGGATGCCTCCTGGACGCCTCCCTTGGGAGGTGTCACAGGCAAGTCCACCGGGGAGGAGACCCCGGGGAAGACCCAGGACACGCTGGCGTGACTATATCGCCCAGCTGGCCTGGGAGTGCCTCGGAATCCCTCCCAGGGAGCTAGTGGAAGTGGCTGGGGAAAGGGAGGTCTGGGCTTCATTGCTCAGGATGCTGCCCCCGCGACCCGAACCCCGGAGAAGCGGAAGATGATGGATGGATGGATGGATGGATGGATGGATGGATGGATGGATCTCCTCATGTATGATGAGTGAATCAGATTCATGACAGAACCCCAGGCTGCTAAATTAAACTTTTAATTCAGCTTCAAGGTTTTATTCAGACTGCAGCACTAACATAGAGACAGTTAGCTGACTTACTAATTAATCTGAGCTAATCAGGTATGGCCTTCTTGTAAAATGTATGTTTTACCGTGTTGTTTCAGAATTATAAGCACATGTTTGTGCTTTATTAAATGTAAAGCTGCTGCTGATGTTCTGAGTGCATGCTAGCTAGCTAGTTAATTTAGCTAATGTGAGCTAAGCTAAAAGGAAGTAAAGCTCTATGCGTCAGATATTAAACAGAAAGATATGTAATTATGTACTAGAAGAATATACTGTGACCAGCCTCAGCTCTCAGACTTTCTCCTTCAGTAGTAATGACAGATTTTAATTTCATTTTGATTGGGTGTATTTTCAGTTATATAGCTAGCTAACTCAGGGGTATTTTCACATTTGGATTGTTCACAAATAAAAAAAGACTCAACAAACAATTTATTTAGTCTTACTTTTTTTCAAAAACTCTTTAATGATACTTATAAATGATATAGTTCAATTTATAATGTTGGTCCTGGTCATTATTAACTCCCAGTTCATTAATAGTGAGTTACAACGTGTTTCACTTTATAGTACTGTTCCTGATCATAATGAACTCCTAGTTCATTAATAGAGAACTTCCATGTTTTCATTTTATAATACTGTTCCAGATCATCATTAACTGCGAGCTCATGAATAATGAGTTACAATGTGTTTCACTTTATAATACTGTTTCTGATCATCAACTCCTAGTTCATTAGTAATGATTTACCATGTGTTTTGCTTTATTCTGTTCTTGATAATCAATAGCTCCTAGTTCATTAATAATGAGTTACCATTGTTTCATTTTATAATGTCCCTGATCATCATTAACTGAACATCATTATCTAACAGACAGTAATTGCCTAATCACTTGGTAATATGTAGAGCCAAGTGAATGTGAAGGCAGGACACATACACATTCAGATATCTCCATGAGCCCTCACTTCAACTCACCTTACCCTCAAGAGGACTTTAAAGGAGAAATTCTGTTCAGAAGAAACACTGGCACACATGTTCCTGCAGAAAAGAAAGTTGTTTTCTTTTCTAAAGATGAGAATTAAGCATACTGGTCTACTGAATACTGTAGTATTTTAGCAGTTGTCCCATTTGTAGGCTAATGTGCAAATTGGTTCACATTGCCAAATATGAGGATACATTAGCCTTTTAAGGTTTCTGATCAAAACAAACACATGAGGGACACTAGTCAGTACAGTGTGGTGTGATGCCCCAGCCTCTCTCTAAGAATACTTGTTTCTGTGAATAGAAATAGAGGGTATAATCCATTATATTGTATAAACTGCACACTATGTAGTGTATTTCACTGCTCTTAGAAGTGTTATAATATGCTACATCAGTTAGCAGTTCAGCATGAACCTTTTCAGACTCAGCTATTGAGCATGTAATGTTGAATTGATTGGTAATTTATGGGTAGTTATTCTAAGAAACCATAGTAACTAAGTAATTCTCTGAGACTCAGTATTTATTCTTCAGTTAATAGTGAGCTACCCTAAGCACCAGTTCACTATTAGCTACTGAGTTGTTAACTAGTAGTCCATGTTCATTCCTGATTAGTTACTTGTTAAGTACAAAACTGTATTTTAAAGTGTTACCCTTGACTTTTAACTTACAGTTAAAGGATCAGGCTGCTTTTTTGTAAAGGATGTTTGCATGCAGTCAAGAAGGTTGTGCAGTGTATGGGAAATAGTGTATACTGCTTTATACACATAACTGAAAATGGGCATCATGGTCATGTCTGTGAATTCATTTTCTATTTCAGACAGTTTCTCCTGTCCTGTGTACACTGTAGTATATTTTGAGTCTTTCTGCACTGTATATTTGAAATTAAACAAAGCCTCCCAGGATTCAGGAAATATGGTAATGCCTGCAGATTTTGGTGGATTTATGTCCAGAATGAATTCATTCAGACTATTGTGTATCTATATTCAGACTGGGTACAGTTAGCCCTATGGCTGCTTGCAGTATTTTGTGTTTATCATTTCTGGCTACAGATGAATCAGAGAGCCAACCATCAGTTCACAACGATTGGTATCCAGTAATATTGTGCTCATGAAACACATCCAGAAAAATCTCCAAGTCCCAATAAGAGAGAAATGCCACAATCACTTGAGAAGTAGAGCTTTTGATCTGCTGGATTATTCTTAGCACTTGTGAATACATTGTAAAAAAAATGGAAGTGAATATTCTAAACAAACGGCAAACTGTTCTGCAGCTTCAGGAAATGCTGCCATCCCCCTGTAGCCATAATCATCATCTCTTCTTATTGCGACCACCCAAACTGCTTTCTGTCTTCCATTACTCTGGTAGTAATCACTGGTATTGTGACTGATCTAAAAACAGTTTCACACAGGTATGTCAGAGATGTTTATGCATATTTTATGATGTAAATTCATATTTAATTGCTTTTAACATTAAAAGTAATAAAAGATCAGGCATCAAATGAATGAAAAAGTGTACATGTATTTTTTGTACATTGCAACATTTTTGTATCATGTTTCAAAAGTTTATTCAAAAGCATGTTTCAAAATGCTGAGCAGAACTTTTATTACCAACTATATTAAATAACTATTTTAACTACGTTATCTGTGAAAAAAGGTAATGTTATTAAATATTCAAAATGAGCAAACATGCATCAACACCAGCAGAGAAAACTGTTGGGGCCTCAATGTTGCCCTTAATGCAAACGGATGTCTTTTATTTCACCGTTATTATTAAGTGGAAAGGCTGGACCTTAGTCTATTAAAAATATTCAGGCCATTACATCAGTGGATTTTTCCTCCTGAAAACAACCGTGTTGCATTTTAGGCTGCAGTAAATCACAAGATAGATCTGGCTGCATACTGCAGTATCTTGCTGGAGCAGTTTGTCATCCTGGGGAAAATTTTGTTGGTCACATAATGCATACTACTTACTGTTTTTAGGCACAATCAGTATGTGACCAGTGTGTAGTACACTACTTCAAACACAGCCAAAAATATTGCTTTTTCACTCTCACAGTTATGCTGATAATGTAATTTGCAGTGAAATGTGTTATTAAATTAGAAAGCATTGCAAAATAAAAGCATATTTTACTTAGATTTAAGACTTTTTGCCCAAACTGCATTCAAATAATAAGATGTAAAAAGAACCCCAAAAACTAGTAATAATAAAATTCAGAGTGATGTGAAGAAAGGTATTGCATGAAATACACTGGCTGACCCCTGGTTCATAATACCATTTTTTATACATACATATATATATATATATATATATATATATATATATATATATATATATATATATATATATATATATATATATATATATATATATAATATATCATTCAGTCTCTTTGTAAAATTCACATCAATCTACTCTTTTTCATTTTGTTTACATCAAGATTATTTGGATTATATATTTCTTTAATTAACGGTGTTCCCCTTTACCATCTTTTAAAATGTTAATAAAGATTAAGATTACAGTTGCAAGGAGCATGTGCTTTAAACACAGGCACATTAATAGTGAATGTGCAGCTCACATAACTGGTACTTTACTCATCATTTGCTTTTTAGTGTTTTTTTCTGGTTTCATTATGATTATGTAACATTTTGGGAGAAAGATACAGAATAACAAACCAAAGCTTGAGGCCAAAATAGCAAATATCTCCACAGCTACAGTGAACTTTCCAGGAGAGCTGACATAAGCTGGGATGAAGGTGATCCACACTGCACAGAATATGAGCATGCTGAATGTGATGAACTTGGCTTCATTAAACTTATCAGGCAGCTTCCGTGCTAGAAAAGCCAAAATAAAACACAAAAGAGCCAGAAATCCTATATAACCCAGCACAGCCCAGAAACCTACTGCTGAACCTAACTGACACTCTAGGATGATCTTTTCCTTGTAGTGCTTTAGATTTTTGAAGGGGAAAGGAGGAGATGTTGTTAACCAAAGCACACAAATAAGGACCTGTATGAGAGTGAAAGCAAGAACACTGAGTCTCTGCTGTGGAGGCCCAAACCATTTCATGACATTACTGCCTGGAAGTGTAGCTCTGAAGGCCATTAACACCACTATTGTTTTCCCCAGAACACAGGAGATGCAGAGGACGAAGGTGATCCCAAACGCTGTGTGACGCAGCACACAGGACCACTCAGAGGGCCGACCAATGAAAGTAAGTGAACAGAGAAAACACAGAGCCAGAGAGAAGAGCAGAAGGAAGCTCAGCTCTGAGTTGTTTGCTTTGACTATTGGGGTATTTTTGTGTCTGAAGAATATAATTGCTATTATTATCGTTATAAATGTACCAATAATTGAAACAGCTGTCAGCAAAATTCCCATCGTTTCCTCATACAACAAGAATTCAATTTCCTTCTTCACACATTCATTCCTGTGTGGATTTGACCAGAAATCTTGGTAGCATTGTTCACATTTAATTGAGTCTGTCAGTGAGAAAAAAAATAATAGCATGAATAACAAACAAAGTTAAATGTAATGGGAAAATAATTGAAGGAATGCATTGGTTATATTGTTGGCATTTTAGTCTGTCTGCTAAACCATGGGGTAAACTTCTAAACAGATTAAACTTCATTAAAAATGTTCTGGAATATTTTGTAATTACAAGAATAATACCAAAAATATTTGGCTTTTTTTCAGAATTTGTGATTTTTTCTATTTATTTTTTTGTACCTGTCTTGTTGCTGATCTCTCCTTCAGCACATGGTATACAGTCAAAGCAGCAGATAGGCTTTCCTTTCTGCACAGCCTTCCTGGTGCCTGGAAGGCAGCTCTCACTGCACACAGACACCGGCACCTGTAATCAAAATAAATCATTAATAACCTGAGAATTATACATTCAGTTATTACATCAAATCTTTATTGAGTCCAAAGTTTAATTTTACCTTAGTTGTATTTTGTGCCCACACAATAGAGACCATTTTCACTGCTAGTCGATTGTGAGCAGGAAATGAAAAGTCATAAAATCCAACCGTGACAAACTCATGGTGATCTTCAACAGTTTGCCAGTTTATTATTTCATATTTAGCCAAAGGGTCACCATTTTTATCAAAATAAACCTCTTCGCCATCTTTGCTTTTAAAGCGCACCCTTTTCAGATGTTCTAGAAACTGATGTAATAGAATAAAGTTTAAATTACAACATTTGAAAGAAACAAAGATTTCCTTCTCCTTAAATGTAGGGCACTTCAACTGATTCTTCTGAATTAGTGCTACTCACTTGTGCCAAAGCTTTGAAATGTTAAGTTTAAAATCTGTGGTTGAACAGACTATTAACTTACAGTGTGAGGATCAGGCTGCTTCTTTGTAGGACATGTTTCTGTGCAGCCAAGAAGGTTGTGTAGGGTATGGGCAACAGCATATACTGCTTTATATACATTAATGAAAACAGGCATCAGCGACATGTCTGTGAATTCATTTTCTATTTCAGACAGTTTCTCCTGGCCTGTGCACACAGCTGAATATTGTGAATCATTTTTCGTTGAATATTTGCATGTAAACAAAGCCTCCCACAATTCAGTAAAAATGGCACTGCCTGCAGACTTCAGTGGATTTATATCCAGTATGAATTCCTTCAGACCCGTCACTTTTGTATTTGGGATACCTAGCCCTATGGCTCCTTGCAGTATTTTGTGCTTATCCAGTCTGGCTACGGTTGAATCAAAGATCCAAGCTTCAGTTCCCACCCACTGGTATCCAGTAATGTTGTGCTCATGAAATAAATTCAGCAAAACCTCCAAGTCCCAATAAGTGACAAATGCTACAATCACTCGAGAAGTAGAGCTTTTGATCTGCTGGATTATTCTCAGCACTTTTTCTTGTGAGTAAGTTGTAAAAAATGGAAGGGAATATTCTAAACAAATACCAAGCTGTTCTGCAGCTTCAGTAAATGCAGCCATTCCACTGTTACCATAATCATCATCTCTTCTTAATGCGCCCACCCATGTCCAGCCAAACTGCTTGACCATCTCTGCCAGTGCTCTGCTTAGATAGTAATCACTGGGAATAGTGCGGAAAAAAGAGGGGTATATCCTTTTGTCACTGAGACACTCGCAAGTGGCTTCATAACTGATCTGAGAACAGATTCACACATGGATTATGTTTAATCTCAAGTATTTTTTTGCATTTTTTTTGTTTTCCAGATAACTGCTTTTAATATGAAAGGTAAGATCTGGAGTGATTTTAGCTATATTTAAAAAAAAAACTTGCTTAAATTCTTACTAAGGGAATCTTGAAAGGTCCAACACTCTTTGCAATTGCCGTTGATATTGAGGAGTGTGTCTCGCCGATTATGGCTTGCACCTGTGTTGGCTTTGTGCAGGGCTCATCCAATGTTGAGTTGTCATTTCCATTAAGAAGTGCCATAGCCATTCTAACTCCCATAGCTGTGGAACTGCATGTGTCATAGAGCTTGAAGCCCAGTGAGACTCCAGGGAGTAAAGAGGAGCTGTTGTTGATCTCTTCTATTGCAAAGATCAAGGACTGTGAAAACTGTATGGCTCTGAAATCAAGACTGGATTAGGTAGAAAAACAGACATATACAGACATTTTAAACATTGCCTCTAGAAGCTTAATTGTTAGTATGTATTCCAACTGTTGAAAATAATACGTTTTTATGCGAAAATAATATATATTAAAATTTTAGTTTGCATTGCTACTTACCTCACACAATTAAGCAATGTTGGCTTGGCTTCATACGACATGCTTCTGATTTCCCAACTTCTATGGAAGGGTAAAATCCCTCCAACTATGATGTCCCCATCCTTTGACAGTTGTGGGTATACCGGCTCCCCTTGCAGACTACAGAAAGTCCCATTTATCCTCAAAAAATTGATAATGACCATTACCACATGTAAGAGAGTAAATATAGACTCCATCCACCCAAACTACAGAGCAAAGCTAATGATAGGGTGTGTTCAATATCTATTGTTTCAGCTGGTTGGATGTAAACAGATTGTAGTATTTATACAGATAGAAATGCAAATTCTCTACGGTAATGTTACACAGCTGGGACACAATCAAAGGTGTTGTGAGTTTGAGAGGTGAACAGCACTAAATCTGAAAAAGTTGGCTGAAAATCTTGCCTGTTTTACCATTGTATTAGTATATTTCCTTCACCTTTGTATCCCACTTAGGACAATAAATGAACAGAATGAACTCAAATGTCAAATAATTTTAAAACTTCTTGTGAGACTGAGTGATTCCAGTCAGGATTCAAGGCACATGATTGGTCTGATAATGTATTCATTGTCTGAGTGGGTGAAGAGTTATGTAAACACAGACTTATCTAGGTTGGACAAATAGTATCAAAAGAAAGTGCCTGTTCATCCAGATAAAATATGGTCCTTAGATGTAAGGCTACACTATTCATAGAGCTGTCAGGTGTAATACCCATCTTAGTCACCAGTGGTCAGCCTCACCTGAGTACTGACTTGCTTCCTAGTGACACCTTATCCTTGTTTACCTGCACTTCATTAACCTCTCTTTATAAGAACCTCAACTATCACTGGATCTCTGCGAAGTATTGCCAGTTCATCTGCGTATCAAGCCTTGTTTCTTCACATCTGTTGGATTTTTTGGATTGCCTGAACTTTTTCTGAACTCTGGATGAATGCTTTTTGAAATTCCGTTGGTACCTTTGCTGTGTGATCTATTCTGTTTTTGACTGATTTTTAGACTCATATTCTCTTTTTTTATTTTTATACTGTGTAAACAGGAATTATGGATTTGACCCCATCCAGGGAGTCTTCATTACAGAATACTTTGTGCACCCAGATTCCAAAAGACCTGTTTAATCTCTTTAATCTCATTCTGCAGTTTTGGCTCAAGGCCAACTATTGTATTTCCATGCACAACAGTGATTGCACCTCTTTAATACCTTCAACGAAGTGTTCCATGTGGTTCATAACCTACAGGTTCCTGCTCCTCTGTCTGCTCAAGCCACCCTGCCTGCTCAAGTCTCTATGCAATCTCACTCCCTTACTCCACTCCCTTCTGCTAAGATGGCCCTTCCTGATAAATACAATGAGTTCCATGGTCTGTGTAAGGGATTTTTTAATACAGTTCTTGATTTATTTTTCTCATGCCCCTGTTGTTTTTCCCACTGATTCATCCAAGATAGCTTTTGGGCTATGGCTATGTTACAAGCTCAAGTACCCGATTCCTCCACATACACAAACATTGAACGTGTGCTCTGGGAGGTTTTTGATCCAGTTAGCACTAAAAGAGAGCTTTTACTATCCCTCAAACAAGGGAACAATACAGCAGGTGAGCATGCTTTGCACTTCTGAATGATTGCTGCAGAGGCCAAGTGGGACGAAACGTATTTAAAAGCAGCTTACCAGCGAAGTGTTAATGAAGCCCTACAGGAAAAATTGGCATGCAGGGACAGTGACAAAAGCCATTTGGATTTGATACAATTATCCATCTCTTTGGATAATCTCATTAATTCCAGAAGCCATCCTGCTCCTCTGTGATGCCTTCTGTTGTGGAGTCTACCTCTGAGCCAATGGAGATTGGTTGTGTGCAACTTACCCCAGAAGAACGGCTAAGGTGGATGCGTGAGGGGCTTTGCCTTTACTGTGGCCAGAAGGACAGTTCAAAGGTGACTGCCCCACTCTCAAAAACCTCAAATGGGTAAGTGAGGCCATATATATTCTAATAAACACTAATTTGGGTTTTTCAATGTCTTTCTCTCCCAGCGCTGATTGATTCTGGTGCTCTAAATGTTAAAGGACTGGATAGGAAACCCTTTGGTTCTGGTCAGATTATATTGGTCATCACAGAACTCTTGCACTGAGAGAGCATGTCACTAATAGCCATTCCCTCTCTTGAAAATCCCATTGTTCTTGGGTTCTGCTGGCTATGCACCTCACAACCCCACACTATCCTGGTCCAACAGAGAATTAGAGAAATGACGTTTGTTCTGTTTTACCCACTACATGACTTTGCCATGTTAAATGACTTTCAAGTCCATCCATCCATCCATCCATCCATCCATCCAACCATCCATCCATCCATCCATCCATCCATTATCTTCCCCTTCTCCGGGGTTCGGGTCGCGGGGGCAGCATCCTAAGCAATGAGGCCCAGACCTCCCTTTCCCCAGCCACTTCCACTAGCTCTCCAAGGGGGATTCTGAGGCGCTCCCAGGCCAGCTGGGCGATATAGTCATGCCAGCATGTCCTGGGTCTTCCCCGGGGTATCCTCCCAGGTGGACTTGCCTGTGACACCTCCCGAGGGAGGCGTCCAGGAGGCATCCTAACCAGATGCCCGAACCACCTCAGCTGGCTCCTCTCGACATGAAGCAGCGGCTCTACTCCGAGTCCCTTCCGGATGACCAAACTTCTCACCCTATCTCTAAGGGAGAGTCCAGACACCCTGTGGAGGAAACTCATTTCGGCTGCTTGTATTCGCGATCTTATTCTTTCGGTCATTACCCAAAGCTCATGACCATAGGTAAGGGTGGGAACATAGATCGACCGGTAAATCGAGAGCCTTGCCTTATGGCTCAGCTCTTTCTTTACCACAACAGACCAGTAAAGATCCCACATCACTGCTGACCCAGCACCAATCCGCCTGTCAATCTCCTGCTCCCTTGTACCATCACTCGTGAACAAGAGCCCAAGACACTTGAACTCCTCCACTTGAGGCAAGAGCCAATCCCCGACCCAGAGAGGGCACTCCACCCTTTTCCGCCTGAGAACCATGGTCTCGGATTTAGAGGTACTGATTCTCATCCCGGCCGCTTCACACTCAGCTGCAACCTGAACCAACCGAAAGCTGAAGTTCACGGCCTGATGTCCCCAATAGGACCACATCATCTGCAAATAGCAGCGATGTGACCCTGAGGTCACCAAACTGGATACTCTCCATCCCCTGACTGTGCCTAGAAATTCTATCCATAAAAATTATGAATAGAATCGGTGACAAAGGGCAGCCCTGACGGAATCCAACTCTCACTGGGAACGAGTCTGACTTACTGCCTGAATGGCTTATAGCAAAGAGCCGTGTACCCCGTACTCCCAAAGCACCTCCCACAGAATACCCCGGGGAACACAGTCGAATGCCTTCTCCAGATCCACAAAGCACATGTGGACTGGTTGAGCAAACTCCCATGAACCCTCCAGAATCCTGGAGAGGGTGAAGAGTTGGTCCAGTGTTTCACGACCAGGGCGGAACCCGCACTGCTCCTCCTGGATCCGAGGTTCTATTATAAGCCGGACTCTCTTTTCCAGTACCCCTGCATAGACCTTACCAGGGAGGCTGAGGAGTGTGATTCCCCTGTAGTTGGAACACACCCTCCGGTCCCCTTTTTTAAAAAGAGGCACCACCACCCCAGTCTGCCAATCCAGTGGCACCGCCCCCGATGTCCATGCAATGTTGAAAAGGCTTGTCAGCCAAGACAGCCCCACAACATCCAGAGCCTTGAGGAACTCAGGGCGGATCTCATCCACCCCTGGAGCCTTGCCACCAAGGAACTTCTTAACTACCTTAGCAACTTCGGCCTCAGTAATGGACAAGCCTATTCCCATGTCCCCAGACTCTGCTTCCTCACTGGAGAATGTGTCGGTGGGATTGAGAATAACCTCAAAGTATTCCTTCCCCAATGACGTCTTCAGTCGAAGTCAGCAGCACACCATCTCCACTATATACTGTACTAGTGGCACACTGCTTTCCCCTTCTGAGTCACCTGACGGTCTGCCAGAATCTTTTCGGAGCCGACTTAGTCACTTTACAATGCCTCACCAAACTCCTCCCACACACAGGTTTTTGCCTTGGCGACGACTAAAGCCGCTGATCGCTTGGCCTGTCAATACCTGCCAGCTGCCTCTGGTGTCCCACTGGCCAACCATGCCCAGTAGGACTCCTTCTTCAGCTTGATGGCATCTCTCACCTGGGGTGTCCACCAGACGTTCCCAGCAAACCCTCACTATACGTTTGGGCTTGCCTGGTCTGACCGGCATCTTCCCCCACCACCTGATCCAACTCACCACCAGGTGGTGATCAGTTGACAGCTCAGCTCCTCTCTTTACCCGAGTGTCTAAAACACATGGCCGCAAGTCCGATGACATGACTACAAAGTCAATCATTGAACTGCGGCCTAGGGTGTCCTGGTGCCATGTGCACTTATGGACATCCTTGTTTTCAAACATGGTGTTCGTGATGGACAAACTGGTTTCCAAAAAATGAACACCACTCGGGTTCAGATCAGAGAGGCCATTCCTCCCAATCACACCCCTCCAGGTCTCATTGTCATTGCCCACGTGAGCATAAAGTCCCCCAGTAGGACAATAGAGTAACCAGGAGGAGCACTTTCAAGCACCCTTCCCAAGGACTCTAAGAAGGCTGGGTACTCTGAACTGCTGTTCGGTGCATAAGCACAGAAGGCAGTCAGGACCCAACCCGAAGGCGTAGGGAAGAGATAAGATAAGATAATCCTTTATTAGTAAAACAGCAGGGAAATGCACAGTATTACAGCAGCAGCAGAGTAACAGGAGTAAGGCACTCAGTAATAGAAATGGGAAACAGTATAAACATTATCAACATTATAAATAATAAAAATTCAAGCTAAATCTCTAGACTATTTACAGGAAAAATAAGGATAATAATAAAATAAAATAAGAGTTGCTACCCTCTCGTCCACCGGAGAAAACCCCAACATACAGGCACCGAGTCGAGGGGCTATGAGAAAGCCCACACCTGCCCGCCGCCTCTCACCATGGGCAACTCCAGAAAAGAATAAAGTCCAGCCCCTCTCAAGGAGATTGGACCCAGAGCCCAAGCTGTGTGCTGAGGTGAGCCTGACTATATCTAGCCGGTATCTCTCAACCTTGCTCACCAACTCAGGCTCCTTCGCCACCAGTGAGGTAATGTTCCAAGTTCCAAAAGCCAGTTTCAGCAACCGAGGATCAGAACGCCAAGGCCCACGCCTTCGGACACTGCCCAATCCTCAAAGCACTGAACCCCTACTACTGCCCCTCCCATTGGTGGTGAGTCGATGGGAGGGGGGACTCTTGTAACTCCTTCGGGCTGGGCCCGGCTGGGCACCATGAGTAAATGCCCAGCCACCAGACGCTTGCTGGCGAGCCCCTCCCCCAGGCCTGGCTCCAGGGTGGGGCCCCGGTAACCCCGTTCCGAGCAGGGTACACAAGTCCTGCTTTTGTCTTTTCATAGGGGTTAGTATGGATCACACATTGTCTGACCTGTCACCTAGGACCAGTTTGCCATGGGAGTGTTGATAAGTTGGTGATCCATGGAGAGGGACTTTCAAGTCCTGATACTGAAATTAAAGTACCACTTCCCATTGAATATGCGTAATTTTTTTTTCACTTTTCAGTAAAACTAAGGTTGTAGCCCTTCCCCCTCAAAGAGATATAGACAGAGCCATTGACCTTCCAGGTACAATGCCCCTAAGAGTTGAATTTACCCCTATCTTTTCCAAAGACTCAAGCCATGGAAGATTATGTAGGGGAAGCTCTAAAATTAGGATACATATGCCCTTCTACTCCTCCCGCCACAGCAGGTTTCTTCTTTGTTGAAAAAAAATATGGAGGATTAAGGCGCTGTTTAGACTATAAAGGGCTCAATGTAATAACAGTGAAATACTGCTATCCATTACCTTTAGTCCTGTCTGGCATTGACAGCTCAGAAGAACCACCATATTCACCAAGTTGGACCTCTGTATTGCTTGCAATTTGATACATATTAAGTCAGGTGATAAATGGAAAACAGCTTTTAGTATAACAACTGGCCATTATGAGTACCAGGTGGTCCTGTACACCGGTACAGGTCCTGTACCCCCTTCTTGTGTTGTTGTTCCGATCTCTTGGGATTGTATTGTAGAAATTAGAAAAACACAAATCACTGACCCAGAACCCCCAATGTGCCCTGCTGACAAAGTTTACGTCGCCATTGCCCTTTGCAATAATGTGATCCAGTGGGTGCACTCATCCTGTTTGTGCTCAGAGTAAAATACTGTGTCAATGCCCCTCAGGGCACTATATTCCCCTTCCTATCCCACATCAACCCTGGTCTCACATAGCTGTGGATTTCCTGACAGGCCTACCCACTCTAACGGAAACACAGCCACAGAGGTAGTCATAGATTGATTTTCCAAAGTCTGCAGCTTAATTTCCTTCAAAATGCTTTGATTTGCCTTGCAAACAATGGAGAGGCTCTTTCATGAATTATTTCTTTTTTTACAGGTCACCTTTTCAATGTGTACTAGACTATCAACCCCAATTATTTTCCTGGTCAGGTGAATCATCTGAAGGGCCAGCAGTTGACGACCAGATGAAAAGGAGTGAGCACTTTTGGATCCCACTTTTAGTCCAGGTCAAAAAGGTAGGGCTGTCCACACTGGATTTAAAACTACGACTGCCCTGCAAAAAGTCCTAGGTATGTTGATTCTTTTTCTGTCTTATGAAGAGTTAACCTTGTCACCTACCATCTTGAATTACCTGAACATTACTGTATCTCACATCTTTCCATGTGCCTTCCCTGAAGCCTGTCTCCTGTACAGGTGATGTGCTGACCGCTGACAGTGAACGGAGGGTAAGAATGGTGGATGGAGACGGTGGATGGAGGGTAAGAATGTATACTGTCTGTTCCCCCTTGAATTCTTGTCACCCTGAACACCAGATGTGGTATCCTGTCAGGGATAGGGGGGTTCTGTCAGGTGTAATACCCACCTTCATCACCAGAGGTCAGCCTCACTTGAGTACTGACTTGCTTTATAGTGATACCTTAACCTCTCACACATGCAGCTCATTAACCTCCCTTTATAAGGACCCACACTGATACTGAATCATCTGCTTACCAAGCCTTCTTTGAACTCACAATCATGGTGACAAAGAGAGGTCAATGTTTTGATCCTCTGCTAAAATAGACACAGTGGCGCTTGGAATGTCACCTTGCCTGAGAGCAATCTAGGAACCAATCTGTGTGTTTTAGCTGTTGCTCCTATTTTTATGGATCAGGTTCTCACTGAAATGTCCAACCTGGGTTTCCTCTTTGCTCTTAAATGGCAGGATTGTTTTAGTGACAGCATAAAGGTGAGGTAACTGGCTTGCTGGTTTTAACTGCCACTAATATAGTGATCAAAGGGTCATCTCTAAATGTTATTTGCAGTCATTTGGTGGAATTGGAATTTGATTCGGCTGATCATGACTGTGAAACGCTGATTTCTAGGTCTGCGCAAAGTATGTATGCTAAAACACCTCTGTCAAATGATGTTATTCACAAATGGCTCTTCATGCATCCTTAATGACAGACAGTGCACCTCCTCAGTTCTAAAATGTAATTTCAGGAAAACAACAATGGGACACATGATGATGGTGATGGCTAGCACAGAGTTAAAATGAGTGACTTTGGTTGGGAGATGCTCTGAGGAGGATCTGTGATGTGTAAGTCACAGGGGTTAACCTTAGAATGAAGATTCCTTAATTTCCCATTTGAGGTTAGCACACGATGACTTCCACCAGAGGCCAAGACCCATAGTAGGTAGGGAAAGAAGACATCCATTACAAAGGCTAAAAGTTGCATGAGAGTATACAGCACTGTTTTTGTATAATAAAAATATGATGCTGCCGCTGTGTCTGTGTTTTGTTTTTAGGACATGCCACAGCAGACCTGAGACAGTGACAGATTGGTATCAGATAGTGCTTTGCCCACCAATCAGGAACCTAACATCAAAGCCTATCTAGGTCCCTGGACTTTGCTCTGTAAGCTGTGTGGACACATCAACACTTGTTCCCTCTTTTTTGAAGTACTACTTCTATTGAATCTCAAAACAAGAAGAGAAGATGGCTGCCACTGCAGCAAGCAGTTAATAAAGACCTTTACTAATTAAACACCAGTACTAATAGATATTGTTATTTATTTTTACCTCAAATTCTGTTAGGTGTTTAATGACCAAACTACACTAGTGTAGGCATTCCTTATAAACATGTCTTTTTCTCTATTGTCTATGTGGAATGGAATATATGAGGGAAGGGGGAAGAAAAGGAGTGATTAATTAAAATATGTGAAGATACAATTTATGGTATATTCTAAGGGGTAATGAATAAATGAACTGCTATGCAATATGTTTAGTTTAGAACAGCTTTCTCCAAGATTTCAGAGTGTGTCTGCGGCAAAGCATTTGTGAGATCAGGCACTGATCTAGACAAGTCGGCCTCGCTTGCAGTTTTCGTTCTAGTTTATCTCAAAGGTATTTGATGGGGTTGAGGTCAGCCATCACCCAACTCACCTTTATGGACCTTGCTTTGTACATTAGGGTACAACCATGCTAGATCAGGAAAGGGTCTTCCCCACACTGTTCCTACAAAGTTGGAAGCAACCAATGGTCCAAAATGTTATGCTCAAGCACTGAGATTTCCTTTCATAGGAACTAAGGGGCCTAGGCCAACTCTGGAAGAAC
Source organism: Pygocentrus nattereri (assembly GCF_015220715.1). Classification (NCBI taxonomy): domain Eukaryota; kingdom Metazoa; phylum Chordata; class Actinopteri; order Characiformes; family Serrasalmidae; genus Pygocentrus; species Pygocentrus nattereri. The sequence continues at coordinate 40,519,438 of NC_051217.1, forward strand.
TACCCCATAGCATTCCTCCTCCAAGAAACTTTACAGTTCGCACAATGCAGGCAGCCAGGTAATGTTCTCCTGCCATTCGCCAAACCCGAACTCGTCCATCAGATTGCCAGGTGAAGAAGCGTGATTCATCACTCCACAGAATACTTTTCTACTGCTCCGAAGTCCAGTGGCAGCATGTTTAACCCTTAACCTATCCTTAACTTTTAAAAATTTAAGGCTTATGTTTTTTCTATTATCTATCTTGTTGCTGCTCATCCTCTTACTCTTTTCCCTTTTATGCTTTCAAGCATAGTGATCTTTTCCAAGTAATTGATTCTTCTCAGAATATATGGATGGATATGGATGTTAGTGTGTTTGTTTAACCATTTCCAAGCCTCTCCTCGAGGAAGCCCGGTATTATATGTAGTCAAAAAGCAACTCCTGGTTTGACCAATCAGTGTTCAGTAAATTGAGCTCATGATGTAATTGATTATATTAACAAGTCTCAAGGAAAAATATGGACCCAAGAAATTCTTGTTACTTTTTATTGTTTCTGTTTATTTGAATTATGAATATGACTTTATTCTAATGTATATTGTGATAAACTCACTGCTGAGGTAAATTGTTTAAAATTTGCTTAGATGCCTAAAACTTTTGCACAGTACTGTATCTAAATTGAGGAGGCTTCATCTTGATTATTTTTACCTCAAATGTGCTACATACTCTGTTATTAATTGATCTAAGTAGGCAAAATCTGTCCTCCATGTCCACATCTCCATTACTGGTAAAGTTAGCATTCATTCTTGTTTTGATAACTAGTTTTCTTTGTGTTGAGCTAAAATATCTTCACTCTGTTCTTTACCTTTAAACTTCTTTACATGGACTTTCAGGTCTTCCAGATTTTCCGCTCTGAGTGTTGTGTCATCTGCATGTCAGAGGTTATTGATGTTTCTTCATTTTTAAACTATGCATCTTTGTTTAATTCTATTGCCAATGTGGATCCAGACTGTCTGTTTATTTTCTGGCCTAACAGTGATGTCTTGTTCAATATAGAGATTTTTCACTAGAATGACAACATGCTCTGATATTGTCATTTTTCTGAGAACATTCCATTATTGTATGTGGTCAGTGCATTCAATGGCTTTCTTGACTTTCTTACTGATGCCTTGACTTTTTCTTTTATCCAGCACAAATCCACAATAATATTTCTTGTTCCTCTGCCTTTCCTGAATTCTGCTTCCTTACCTGGCAGTTCTCTTTCTGTGTAAAACTGTAGTCTGTATTCAATGATCATAAACAAAATTCTTCTGGTGTGTATGAAGGAAATTGTATGATAGTTTGCACATTCTTTCTGGTCACCCTACCTTGGGCCTGGGATATAAACTGACCTCTTCTAGTCTGCCAGCCATTAAACTGTTTTCCAGATTCATTGGTATAATTTGGTCAGAACTTTAACTGAAAACACTTATAATAATCTGTAAAGGAATATAACCCAGTAAATGAACAAAATAATGTTTTTGTAATTTTTCAACATTTTAAACTAACCAAAAATAGGACATGTAAATTGATTAATAAATTCTGTCACTATTCAAATACAAGCAAATTTATGACATTGACCACATTAAGGCATTTGTACAAAAAGGTATGATTTTATTTTTAGTGTTTTAGTCTTCCATGACTTCATGCTTTTGCTCTTTGGGAGTTCATTACATTCTGAGAGATGTGAAATATTTCATTATAAACAAACTTACAAATTTAGAATTATTCACAATGTTCATAATAGGAATCAGACTTCCAAAGCATTTAATGCCTCTAAAAGCTACCTCCCTGAAAGCTAATGCATTTAAATAATTTCAAGTATATTACTTGATGTCTGAGAAATTGTTTGACTATAATTTTTATATATTTTTTAGTTATATAGGCAAGGTGTTTGAAGGCAAAATAGTATCCAAAGAAAACTTTTTTTTCTAATTTAGGAATATTACTATCAACATAACATGTAAAAAATATTATTAAAAATGTTCAAAAATTCAGTCTATTTTGCTGAAATGTTTACTTCAAACCACTCTTACAGATTTTGTTTACTTTTCAAAGATTTGTGATTTGTGACATTGAGATTTGTTCTAAAATGTTAGCAATTTAAGATTTTAAGAAGTTTCATGTGCTTTATGTAAGTCCATATTAATTGTGAATATGCAGCTTACTTAACTGGCACTTTACTCATAATTTGTTTTTTAGTGTTCATTTCTGGTTTAAGTATTATTATATAACACTTTGGGAGAAAGATACAGAATAACAAACCAAAGCTTGAGGCCAAAATGGCAAATATCTCCACAGCTACAGTGAACTTACCAGGGGAGCTGACATAAGCTGGGATAAATGTGATCCACACTGCACAGAATATGAGCATGCTGAATGTGATGAACTTGGCTTCATTAAACTTATCAGGCAGCTTCCGAGCCAAAAAAGCTAAAATAAAACACAGTAGAGCCAAGAGTCCAATATAACCCAGCACAGCCCAGAAACCTATAGCTGAACCTAACTGACATTCTAGAATGATCTTTTCCTTGTAGTGCTTTAGATTTTTGAAGGGGAAAGGAGGGGATGTTGTTAACCAAAGCACACAAATTAGGACCTGTATGAGAGTGAAAGCAAGAACACTGAGTCTCTGCTGTGGAGCCCCAAACCATTTCATGACATTACTGCCTGGAAGTGTAGCTCTGAAGGCCATTAACACCACTATTGTTTTCCCCAGAACACAGGAGATGCAGAGGACGAAGGTGATCCCAAACGCTGTGTGACGTAATACACAGGACCACTCAGAGGGCCGACCAATGAAAGTAAGTGAACAGAGGAAACACAGAGCCAGTGAAAGGAGCAATAAGAAACTGAGCTCTGAGTTGTTGGCTTTAACTATTGGGGTATTTTTGTGTCTGAAGAATATAATTGCTATTATTATTGTTATAAATGTACCAATAATTGAAACAGCTGTCAGCAAAATTCCCATCGTTTCCTCAAATGACAAGAATTCAGTTTCCTTCTTTACACATTCATTCCTGTGTTGATTTGACCAGTAGTCTTGGTAGCATTGTTCACATTTAATTGAGTCTGTCAGAGAGAGAAAATAGCATGAACAACAAAAGAGTTAGATGCACAAGAAAAGTAATTGAATGAATACATTATATGTAATACTGCGATTGTTTCTTATCTCTTAAAACACAGAGAAATACTTCAGCTGAAGTTAAGTTTTCACAAATATTCTATAATATATTCAGGTAACTTAACAGAATTTATTGTATCAGTATTCATAATTTGTGGATGTTTGTACCTGTCATATTACTGATCTCTCCTTCAGCACATGGTATACAGTCAAAGCAGCAGACTGGCTTTCCTTTCTGCACAGCCTTCCTGGTGCCTGGAGGGCAGCTCTCACTGCACACAGACACCGGCACCTGTAATAAAAAAAACGTACAGTAACATGAAAAATATTTACTTTACATATTATACAAACTTTCTATAATGTATGCGTGCTTTACAGAGACCAAAGTATAGTTTTAGCCTTATACCTGATTTGCATTCCTTGCCCATGTAATTGAGGCCATCTCTATTAATAATCGATTGTGAGCAGGGAAAGAAGAGTCATAAAGTCCAACAGTGACAAACTCATGTTGATCTTCAATAGTTTGCCAATTTATTATTTCATATTTAGCCACAGGGTCACCATTTTTATCAAAATAAACCTCTTCACCATCTTTTGTTTCAAAGCGCACCCTTTTGAGATGTTCTGCAAACTGACAAAATAGGATAATGTGTATGTTACAACATTTGAAAGAGCATAGCACTTTTCCATAAATGCATGCTACATGCATGTTTCGAATCTATGAAACTTTAAAATCTGTGCTTAAACCACATTTGAACATACAGTGAGAGGATCAGGCTGTTTCTTTGTAGGACATGTCTGCATGCAGCCAAGAAGGCCATGTAGAGTATGGGCAACAGCATATACTCCTTTATACACATTGTTAAAAATAGGCATCAAGGTCATATCTGTGAATTCATTTTCCATTTCAGACAGTTTCTCTTTGCCTGTACACATTGTTGTATTTTCTACATGATTCACAACTGTATGTTTGCACTTAAACAAAGCCTCCCAGAATTCAGTAAAAATGGCACTGCCTGCAGATTTCAGTGGATTTATATCCAGAATGAATTCCTTCAGACCTGATACTGTTGTTTTGGGTATTGCTACCCCTATGGCTCCTTGCAGTATTTTGTGTTTATCCAGTCTGGCTACAGTAGAATCAGAGATCCAGCCTTCACTTCCAACCCACTGGTATCCAGTAATGTTGTGCTCATTAAATACATGCAGCAAAATCTCCAAGTCCCAATAAGTGACAAATACCACAATCACTCGAGAAGTAGAGCTTTTGATCTGCTGGATTATTCTCAGCATTTTTTCTTGTGAGTACGTTTTTAAAAATGGAAGTGAATATTCTAAACAAACGCCCAGCTGTTCTGCAGCATCAGTAAATGTCGCCATCCCTCCATTACCATAATCGTCATCTCTTCTTATCGCTCCTACCCAGGTCCAGCCGAACTGCTTAACCATCTCTGCCAGTGCTCTGCTCTGGTAGTAATCACTGGGGATAGTGCGCAGAAATGAGGGGTATTTACTTTTGTCACTGAGACACTCACAGGTGGAATAGTGACTGATCTATAAACATATTCAAAAGGGTATGTCAAGGATTGCATTCAATCACATTTTTATGCCAGAAATGATATACATTTTACATTAAGTAATAATATTGACAAAAATGCATAAATGCTTACTAAGGGAATGCTGAAAGGTCCAACACTCTTGGCAATAGCCATTGATACTGGTGATTGGGTCTCGCCAATTATGGCTTGCACCTGGGCTGTCTTTGTACATTGCTCATTCAAGGTTGAGTTCTCATTTCCATTAACCAGTGCCATAGCCATTCTCACCCCCATAGCCGTGGAAGTGCATGTGTCATAGATCTTGTATCCCAGTGAAACACCAGGGAGTAAAGAGGAGCTGTTGTTGATCTCTTCTATTGCAAAGATCAAGGACTGTGAAAACTGGAATGTCCTAAAATCAACACTTGATTAGGAAAAAAAAAATATATACACAGACATTTTAAAGATGAGATGTAGAAGTTTACTGTTACTGTGTTTTTGTACAACATAATCTGATAATGTAATGTAATTTAAAATTACAATACCTCGTGCATTTTAGTGGTGATGGTTTAACCGTATAGGACATATCTGTGAATTCCCAAGTCCTATGAAAGGGGAAAATCCCTCCAACTATGAAATCCCCATCCTTTGAAAGTTGTGGGTATGCAGGCTCTCCTTGCAGGCTACAGAATGTTCCATTTGTGCTGGAAAAATTAATGATGGCCATCACCACATGCAAGAGAGTAAAGAAAGACTCCATCCACCTTTTCAGATATAGTTGAGTAGAGATAATGATTTAGTGTGCGCAAGGTTTGATGCTTCAGCTGGTTGGACAGGCAGGGTTTGTAGTATTTATACAGATAGAAATGCAAATTCTCTATGGTAATGTTACACTGTGGGGCCACAGTCAAAGGAGGTGTGACTTTTTCAATATGAGCAGCAGTAATCTGAACGAATTAGGCGTATTGTTTTCTCTTTTTCTTATTTTGCTATAGCTCTGTTCCTGACAAACAATTTTTATTATATGTCCAAATGACCAAACAATTCCTCTGAAAGTAAAGTAAATGAGTAGGTAACTGACAAAACATGTTGCTTTATCAGGTAAAACAAATCACAGTGGTATACAGTGGAAATAAAATTTCTGTTGTGATGGTGCCTTGGAGCCTGCATTGGCTTTCTCACTTAGCTGCTTATGTTTATTAATCAGAGTGGTCTATATTAGCTGCATTGGTGGTTATTTTCTTCCTGCAAAAGCCGGTATGCTGACCTTGCATCCCCTAATGTGGTCAGCTTCTCCACACCACCTTTCAGCTTGTGAGGCATGACAAATTTTATACTTAACAACCAACACCCAGTATTGCTTAGTATCTTTATTGAACATTAAATAAACAGTCAAGATCATTGACTACAAAGATTGTAAACTTCTTCACTAAGTATCTCGAATAAAGGCTAACAAGTCATTTTGTTTTTTATCCTCTGGCTATCAGTCGTCACAGAACATTTGCCAGTTTTATTCTCATTACGTTTTGACTTCTCCAGGACGTGGCAAATCATATGCGTTGATTTCTCCTACTGCTTCCCATATAGCATGGCTACCTTTCTCTGCAAATGTAACAAGGTTCAGACACCAGTAGGTTGTCAACACCACAGAAGAGCAATAAGACCGATCAACATATTTGAGGGTTTATTAAAGCAGATAAGACAAAGGGGGGGGGGTTGGAGGGGTAGCTGCTCACCTACAGGGGTAACACTGCAAACAGGGAACACAGCAAATCATACAAACCAGCTACAAAGCCCACTACAAAACCACACAATAGTTTGGTGTAAAAAGGGTTTAAAAGCATTACAAGCTCATCAGGATAAAACCACTACAAAACCTGAAATAAGCCTGTAGTGAACAGCGAGACTCCTCACCACAGCCAGTGGCCCACAAAGTACAAGCTTAAAACCCAACTACTTAAAATAAAATTACCTTTATTAACCTTAACAAACAGTATCTAAAAGCATGAACCCAACACATTACCAAATCCAGACTACTGCCTACACTAGGCCGCTGGCTAGAGTAATTGGTGGCGCACAGTGTCCCAGTATAGGTTGGCCACCCTGTCTGAGCCAAACAAATTAAGTAAACACACACACACACACACACACACACACACACACACACACACACACACACACACACACACACACACACACACACACACACACACAAACATGCACCAAATCACATGTTGAAACTGCACTCACCCATACACTCGCACAAATATCAGCGAAACCCAACTAAAGGAGATCAGGCAAGTCACAGATAAGTTAAACAGCCACAACACATACACACACTCAATATCTCACACACCTAACACAGACACTCCAAAGAAAATAAATCTGCATACAAGAGACCAACAAAACAAAAGCCCTCAGCACCTCTAACTTCCTGCTTTTAAAGGGGAGCCATCATTTCAGACTGGGCACTTCCTGTCACTCAGCACCACAGCTCCCCTATTGTCCCAGCTCAGTCATTACACCCACCCTGAACACAGTGCATTCTGTTACACCCCCCTCCACTTTTCTGCAGCCTGTCCACAGGCTGACTTCAAGCATCCCCATATCTTTCTGGTGGGATGCCTTTGGTGGTACGGTGTGACCGACAGGGTCCCTCAGCATCAGGGGCAACCCCATCCTCTGTGGATGGTCGTGCAGAGGGAGTGCAGGTTGTCAGAGGTGGTAGGAACCTGGTCGGTGGAAACAGCCAAGGGGTTGGGGGTCCAGCCGCACCTGCAGCTTGGGTTGAGGGTCCAGGTCCATCTGCGGCTGCCGCCGCTTCTTCCCCAGAGTCCTGTAAAGACAGAGGACAAGGCCGAAGCAACTTCCTATGCAAAACCCTTTCTTTCCCACTCCCCTTTTCAGGCTTAACAACGTATACAGGTATGTCAAGGTTCGGTTGCTTAGTCACCACATAGGGCATACTGCTCCAGAAGTTAGCCAGTTTGCCCTGTCCCTTGGGACCAACATTACGGACCAACACCCGTTCTCCTACCATTAAAGGACCCAGGAGACCCTGATTATCAAGTTTCTTTTGATGTTGCCCTGCCCTGTCCGTCAACTCCCCAGCTCTCCTGTAGGCATAATGTAGGCGGTCATAGTGTCTTCTCACCCACTCCTCCACAGTACTCTGTTCATCCACAGGGTGCCCCAGCATCACATCCAGGGGGGTCCTGACATGCCATCCAAACATGAGGTAGGATGGTGTATACCCTGTGGAGCTATGAACAGTGTTATTATAGGCATGCAGCATTTCGGGTAAGTAATCAGCCCACCTTTGTTTCTTCTCATCCACCAGAGTTCCCAGCATTCCAAGTAGAGTCCGGTTGAAACGCTCTGTGAGGCTGTTACGCTCAGGATGTTAGGGAGTGATATGACTCTTTTTACAGCCATATAGTTCACAGAGCTGCTTCACCACTGCTGCCTCAAAATTTGGACCCTGATCTGAGTGAAACGAGGATGGACAGCCAAAGTACTGTATAACCTGCTGCCACATAACCCTCACCGTGGTGGCAGCCATTTGATCTCGGGTGGCTGCTGCCCAAGCAAACTTGGTGAAGTGATCAGTCAGTACCATGATGTTTTGAAAGCCCCCAACTGCAGCTTCAAGAGACAGAAAGTCCATTGTGACCAGTTCGAGAGGGTAAGAGGTAGCAACAGGGGTCAAGCCAACAGCTGAGGTGCTAGGCCTTTTCCTAAGGGTACACTGTTGGCATTCTGCACATCATTTCTGGACATCAGTAGCCTTATGTGGCCAGTAGAAATTTATCTGCAGCAGTTTCAGTTTCATTGCAGAGTTCTTTACATTTACAGCGTTTAGCAGATGCTCTTATCCAGAGCGACTTACAAGAAGTGCTTTGTCAATCTAGAGAAAGTATCTTTGCTAGTTACCAATAGCTTAGAGAAAAAGACAGACCTGAGCTCAGATACTGCTAGAAACAAATGTCACTGCAGACACCAAGAGAAAAAGAAACAGAGTTGAACGCAGAACTCTGTGCCATTCAATGCAATACAATAACAATAAGATACAATAAATAAAATAAGTGCAGCTTATAGTTCAATGCTCATTCAAGTGCTGTGTAAAAAGTTTTTTCAGTTGCGAAATGTCCCATCTTGTTATGACAACAGGTAAATGCCTCCTTCTGAAGACTCTGAGGGAGAAGGAGCTGGTACCGTGGCATGTTAGTGTTTGGGTCTTGGGAGCAACGATATAGTACCCCCTCTTGAAGCTGCAGGCGGGGCAGCTCCTTCAAAAGCCTCAGTACATTGGGGGCTTCCTGTTGTCATTCGTCCCGCCGCAAAGGTCTCTTTCTATACCTGAGAGATTACAGAGTCCTGCTGCTGCACTTCTGCCCACCTTTCCGTTGTCCTGTCCAGAAGGCTGTGGCAGGTCTGGTGCTGGTCCAATAGAGGCCGCCGAGCTGGACCCTAAGAGGCAAGCTCGCACCATTTCAACGGTCACCTCTTGGAACCTGGGAACCTCCATACCATCGTCATCTTCTGGCACCACTGCAGCACCTACTGGGTAGTGGGACAGAACATCAGCATTTACATTTAATTTGCCAGAGCGGTGTTTGACCTGGAATCTATAGCTAGCCAGCTGAGCCACCCAACGCTGCTCCACCGCCCCTAATCGTGCTGTGGCCAGATGTGCAAGGGGATTGTTGTCAGTATATACAGTGAAGTCTGAGCCAAGGAGGTACTTGTGGAATTTTTCAGTAATGGCCCATTTAAGAGCCAGTAGTTCCAGTTTGAAAGAACTATAGTTAGCATCATTACGTTCTGCACCCTGGAGACCCCTACTGGCATAAGCAATACCTTTCTCCTGTCCATCCTGTTTTTGTGAGAGAACGGCCCCTAAGCCTCTGTGGCTTGCATCTGTATAGAGCAGGAAGGGTAGCATGAAATCTGCAAATGCCAGGACTGGCGCCTGCACAAGGCCTTGTTTTAGGGATTCAAAGGCTGCTCCACATTCATTAGACCAATTCCAAGGAGGGCATAAGGCCTTGGCCTTAGATTTCTTAGCAGGGTGCCCCCCCAGTAGCTTATGCAGTGGTGCTGCTATTTGTGAGAACCCCTTCACGAACCTGCGGTAGTACCCAGCCAGGCCAAGGAAAGCTCGCAACTCGTAGCAGACTTTGGTACCTTCCACTGCCGAACAGCCATCACCTTATCAGGGTCTGGAGCTATGCCAGCATCAGACACCACGTGACCCAGATATTGGACACTGCTTTGGAGAAGCTTGCATTTGTCTGGTTTCAACTTTAGACCCTGCTGGGAAAGGCGAGAGAAGACAAAATCAAGGCGGTCAAGGTGACTACTAAAGTCTGCAGCAAAAACGATCACATCATCCAAATAAACCAGCAGTGATTGATAGTTTTGATCTCCCAAGCAGCTCTCCATTAGGCATTGGAAGCTTGCCAGTGCATTGCACAAACCAAACGGCATTCGTTGGAACTCGAATAGCCCCATAGGAGTGGTAAAAGCAGTTTTGTCCATATCCTTTTGGTGCATTTTGACTTGCTAGTAATCAACATTTAATATCAGCAATTCTCCCAATTTTTGGTACGGATACACAGCCAATGGTGTAGTACTGATATTTCGAACACGCACCTGCATCTGGCCATTTTTCACATTCACCAAGGTACGAGCCACCAGCAGACCATCTCTTATGGGTAGCGGCTCCATGAGGGCTTCATAACTTCGACCACAAGGTCCGTTTCTAGCTCTGCAGTTCAACAGCACCTCGCTATTACCTGGCACTGTTACAGGGGCTAACACAGGGGCTGTAAAAGGTTTCAAATGCAAAGTGGCTATTTTAGGGACATTCCAATACTCCAGTGTCCATACAGTGTCCATACAACATGCAGGACTTAAAACCAAAGGCAATAGCTTGATCAGAATTCATATTAACAAACCAAGAGAGATAGCAAGGATAAAATCAGGAGAACAATACAAAAGAAACTGAATCAGAGCTCTGTAGAAATCTTAGAGACTTTGCAAACACAGATGTCAAACAAAAGGGTATTTGTGAGGCAATTAATGAGTCCAAGATCACTTGAAGGTGTGCGTGTTGGAGGAGCCAAAGAGAGTCCAAGATGAATCTCCACTGAGGGGGGAGATCACATGACAGAAGCACCCCTTAAGCCGAGGCTTCTGAAGCATATGATTGAGTGTGGGCCCAAACTATGAGAAAACACAACCAGAACTGGTAAAAAGTCCAGAGGGGAGTTAATCACCTGGGTCACAGGAACCGGGCAGGACATGCAATGTGGACCATGTGAATGGACCACTGAGGAGCCATCCTAAAAGCCATCACTTGGCCAGCTTGGGGAGCAAGCAGAGCAGCTGCACATGGCGCCAGCACAGAATCAGGACAGGGAACTGGCACAGGAGCGTCACAGGGAATTAGAGGAGCAGCAGCTCTGGAACTTGCAACAAATCAGGATAGGGAACCAACACAGGAGCTACCTGAAGAACCAAAACTGAAGCAGCCTGTAGAACTGTAACAGGAGCCTTGTGTGGAGCTGGTATTAGAGCACTGTGTGGAGACATTCAGGGTGCAGGAACTGGAACCATTTGCAGCACAGGAAATGGAGCACTGCACATTAAATTAGCAAACAATGCAAAATGATGAGGCCCAACCTGGCATACCTGTGGACTCCTCTACTTAAGACCGTGGCAAACAGCAGCGCTTTGTCACACCTTTGTAGAGGGGTGACCGTTATGGTTCTTAGCCCAGATGGGTATATAAACTAAAGGAAAAGTAAAGTAAAGCAAAAAGACAAGAAAAAAAAAAGATTGTCCCAAAACTATGTAAAAGCCCAAAAAGAATGCTTAAACAAGAAATGGCACCAAGACATACAAAGTGTTTGTTCCATAAACAGTACACAGGTGAAACATAAAGCAGATAAACTAGCCACCTGGGGCTCCATTTTGACACCCGCATACATCAGAAAGACTTGGACTAGAGAGACGTGGATACCACTCCTGTGCTCATGCCTCCCGTCTCCCCTGTCGCCCCTATTCAGCCTATTCACCTACTAGGGACCTGCCCATACAGGCAGTGCTGGCTTGCTGGCTTTACGCAAGCCCCCCATTTACAACTGGTCCACACAGTCTGTATATGCATTTATATACCTTTCAGGAGTCCCCAGAGACTAGTGGGACCTCCGGGAGTTTTTCAGTAAAGGCCCAGGTTCTGCCACACCACAGGGAATTTGATTGTGCCCTTAACCTGCTCCCAGGCACCACACCTCCATGGTCAATTGTTGCATATATTTGGACTGGAAACAAATGCAGACCAGGGGAGAACATACAAACTCCACACAGAAAGAATCCTGGTCGCTTGGCTGGGAATCAAACCCAGGCCCTTTGCAAGCAAGCAAAGTTTACTTATATAGCGCTTTTTACCACAGGTGTTGTCACAAAGCAGCTTTACTGAACAATCAGTATTACAGAAAGAAAGAAAAAAATCTGGTCAAGGCCCCCATGAGCAAGCCAGTTTCAACAGGGGCAAGGAAAAACTCCCTAAAAGAGGAAGAAACCTTGAGAGGAACCAAGACTCAGAAGGGGAACCCACCCTCTTCAGGTTGACACTGCATAGCAGACATTGTTACTATGAAGTATAGAACAAAGTGGGGAAAAAAGAAAGCAGTGGCTAATTTGATTAGCTTATGATAATGTAGCAGCAACAACAGCGGTGGTCAAGCTGATGACTGGTGAGCAGTGGCACCCGATCAGGGCAGAAGGGCCAACAACATCAGATGCACAGGATGGGCAGCTGTTCAACTTGGCAAAGAGAAGAAGAAAAAAGAGTGGCTGATCACAGATTACAGTATAATAGAGCAGCAGAGACTCCGGCAGGTCTCGATCTGACAGGGAAGACTAATCACTGAAGGCTTGACTTTACAAGTAAGTTTTTGGCTTAGACTTAAAAACTGAGGCTGTGTCTGAGTCCCGAACATTAACAGGAAGATTGTTCCAGAGCTGGGGGGCTTTGTATGAGAAAGCTCTCCCCCCTGATGTAACTTTATAATTCTAGGTACCAGTAGTAAGCCAGCACCTTGTGATCTAAGTAGGTGTGATGGTTCATAGTAGGAGAGAAGTTCACTCAGGTGCTGAGGGGCGAGTCCGTTTAGAGCTTTATAAGTCAATAATAGAATTTTATAATCAATGCAAAATTTAACTGGTAACCAGTGCAGGGTTGATAAAACTGGGCTAATATGGTCAAATTTTCTGGTTCTTGTGAGGACTCTGGCTGCAGCGTTCTGGACTAGCTGAAGCTTGTTGAGGCATTTGCTGGGACATCCAGACAGCAGGACATTACAGTAATCTAGCCTTGAAGTAATAGCGCTACCCACTTAGGTGTATTAAGTGAAATTAACTGAAACTTAGTTTAAATTGCTTTATTTTTTCTTGATTTTTTTTTTATGAAAATGTCACAGTGCAAAATCAAAATGGCTAAATTATTAACAAATTTCTTTTTTTTCACATAAACAAACATTCCCATTTATTCATAATAATGTGTTCATTCATTGTAAAACTTTAATTGCTTCACAAAGTTTATGTGAATTTGACTATGCATCAAATAAACATTGTATTAATACTGACTCATAAAACAATTTTGAAGTTGTTTTTTATTGTAGCAATATAGTAGATTTATAGTTTAAAACAATTGACTGTGGTAAAAATAGTTTATGCTTGATAAGAGTTGCTGATTTCATTTAGCCAATTATAGCTGCTATATGTTAATTTGCTAAATGAGAAATTTCACATAGGTGGAAAAAAAAGTTTACATATTGTACACATTACACTCTTCTTCTGGGAAAAAAAAAAAACTTTTATGAAACATTTCGAGAGCATATAATGTCTTGACAAAAAAAAAATCTAGAATGGTGTCCAAAAACCTGAGACCACATGGGAAATCTGGGGTTTCATTCATTTAAATGCATAATACACATTTAAAACAAAGCAAAGCTAAGACTGATAAAGGAAAAATAAAAAAAATGTAAAGAAATATTCAAGATTCTGCAATATGTCTGTCAACAGTCTTTGTACAAAAAGGTCTGATATTTGCTTCAATCCCATTTCTTCTACTGAAGCTTGCTTTCGGAATGGTTGTAGGTAGATTTGATCTACTTATCAGAGTTCATGCCAGCTTGAGTGCCCACTGGGAGTGCACTGAGAAATTCTCAATGTTTTCTCAAAATTCTCAAAAATTAGAAAACAATGGAAGAGAATAATTTTAATTTAATTTAAGTAATGAGAATTGATAAAAAGAAAAACTAATTCTAATACATTGCTTGATGCCTCTGACATTATTTTACTATAGTTTTAAATTGTTTTTTTTTTCAGGTGTTCCAATTACGTCCATGGCCACAGATGTATTAAACCAAGCACCTAGGCATGCAGACTGCTTTTTACAAACATTAGTGAAAGAATGGGTCGCTCTCAGAAGCTCAGTGAATTTCAGTGAAGTTGCATAGGATGCCACCTGTGCAACAAGTCCAGTCATGAAATTTCCTTAGTATTCCTAAATATTCCACAGTGAAATGTCAATGGTGTTATAACAAAGTGGAAGTGATCGGGAACAGTGACAGCTCGACAACAACTTGATACCCACAAACTGGTCGGTCACGTAAAATGACAAAGCGGGGTCAGCAGATGCTGAGGCACATAGTGCGCGGGGTCACCGACTTTCTGCAGAGTCAGTCGCTACAGACCTCCAAACTTCATGTAGCCTTCAGATTAGCTCAAGAACAGCGTATAGAGTGCCAGATTTATTGAATTATCATAAAAAAAGGTTTGCAGCAATTATTAATTTAGAAACTATTAAAATAAAGTATAGAGTCATTGTAACTGAGGCCCAGGCTGTCTTAGGCAGGGAAAAGTTAGGCCTAATGCTTCAAGGCGAGAGATTTCTGTACCAGGCATTCCTGCAGTGCTAGAAAGCCTCGAGAGATGAGCAGATATGAGCTGTAAGAAATACAACCTTTTTTATTAAAAACAAGCTAGCTTTTAGTGAGGAAACAGATAAGCAGCGAGCAGGAATGGGTCGTAACTCTTAATGAATTAAGATGCCCAGCTCGGAGTTGAGAGCCATTATGGAGAGTTGTAACAATGGTCCTTGTCAGACAAAATATAGAGGCATCAAAAAGTAAATTTAACATAGCAAATATAATGATATCCAATGGAAACCCTAGGATGGTCAGAGAGGAGAAGTGAAGAGAGTGCCCTGGGGAGGAACACTGACCATATTCGAAAAACATTATAAAAACCGATGTAATCTGTTGAATCTTTGCATTTTGGCGATCCGGGAGCCGCCTTGTCACCTGAAACTTAATAAATGAAGAGGGCCTTCTTGTTCCTCAACAGAACCATCGGCTGAAGTTTGTTTTTTCATTTTTCTTTAACCTTCTGCAAGAATGCTTTTTAATCTTCCATCCATCCATCCATCCATTTCCTAATCCGCTTCTCCGTCAGGGTCGCGGGGGGGGGCGGGAGCCTATCCCAGCAGTCTTCGGGCGGAAGGCAGAATACACCCTGGACAGGTCGCCAGTCCATCACAGGGCGCTTTTTAATCTTTTTGAATGTTATCTTTTTTGCATTTTGCAAGGATCCTTTGATTTTAATTACCCTTTTTTTGCATTAGAGAACAGAATAAATTTGTACTAAAACTTAACTTAGAATTAATTGATCGGTAGCAACACGCATTTCATCCGCATCGTTCGGGACTCAGGATAGGAGGGTGAGGCACTCCAAGAGCTTCATGGAATGGGTGTTCATGGCTGAGCAGCTGCATCCAAGCCTTACATCACCAAGCGCAATGCAAAGTATCAAATGCAGTGGTGTAAAGTGGCGCCGCTGGACTCTAGAACACTGGAGACATGTTCTCTGGAGTGACCAATCACGCTTCATGTATCAGGTCCAACTCATAGGCACGGCCACACCTTAGATTTGATCATCTCTAAACGCATAGATGTTAATAATACTGAAATTACTGATGTTGCAATCTCTGATCATTTTGGTGTATTTTTCAATATGTCATTATCTATTAGAACACTCTGTGAAAAGCGCACAATAACCAAGCGTTATCTCAGTGCTGGCAGTGCCGTGGCCTTCACAGACATGATACAGTCCCTCCCTCCCCTCTCAGAAAATGCGAATGAGTTAGTTGAAACATTCATATACAGAGTTAGGAGCTGTATTGATGTTGTGGCACCAAAAGTAACTAAAACTATTTCTGGAAGAATTAAGATGCCCTGGAGAAACACTACATCTATTATAAAACTCAGGCAAGACTGCAGGCAGGCTGAGAGACGTTGGCGAAGGTCAAAATTGGTAGTACATTTTGATATCTATAAAACAACATTACAGACTTACAACAGTGAAGTGAAATCAGCACGGAAAAACTATTACTCTACCTTAATCGACTCAACCAGTAATAACTCAGCTGCCCTGTTCAGAAGTATAGATCGGCTAGTAAACCCCACCTCCCATGTCTTCCCTGAATCCGTTTCAGTTGAAAAATGTGATGAGTTTGCAATATTTTTTAGGGACAAGATTACTAATTTAAGGCAGAATATAGCAACAAGCACTAATAGACTACCAGCCCTGATATCAGTTAGTCATCCTAACTGTAATATGTCTTACTTCAAGGAAGTTGACATGGTAACACTATTTGACGTGATTTCATCACTTAAATCCTCTACATGTGAACTGGACCCTCTACCAACATGCTTTTTCAAGCAGGTTCTGAGCTCATTATCTAATGAAGTTCTAATGATTGTTAATCAGTCTTTGCAACTGGGAGAATTCCCTAATATTCTTAAAACTGCAGTGGTTAAACCACTACTAAAGAACAGAAATCTTGATCCCACATTTCTCAATAATTATCGACCTATATCTAACCTTCCTTTTCTTAGCAAAATCATTGAAAAAGTTGTGTCAACCCAGTTGAATGATTATGTTAAAGTAAACCAAATAAATGACACTTTTCAGTCCGGTTTCAGAGCTCTCCATAGCACTGAAACAGCACTAGTTAGGGTAGTAAATGACCTGAGATTGAATAAAGATGCAGGCAAACTCTCAGTCCTTTTTCTCCTAGATTTAAGCGCTGCTTTTGACACTGTTGATCATGAAATACTTATTGATCGACTACAGAGCTGAGTAGGCCTTAGTGGCTTAGTCTTAGACTGGTTTAGATCGTATCTAACTGGGCGCGATTACTATGTTGCATTAGGTACCTCTTCCTCCACACGTCAAAAAATAACTTGTGGCGTCCCCCAAGGATCAATTCTTGGGCCTTTACTGTTCAACCTATATATGCTTCCATTACCGCATATCATTAACAAACATGGTATTAGTTATCATCAATATGCAGATGACACTCAACTTTACATTTCTTTAGAACCTAAAGCCCTAAAATCAATTAGCACACTGTTTGAGTGCATAGGTGATATACAGACATGGATGTCAGACAATTTTCTGCAATTAAATAAGGAGAAGACAGAGGTTCTTGTTATTGGCAGTGATTCACAAAAGAATGATGTTCAGACTTATTTAGATCAAATGAATCTGAAGGCCAAACAATGTGTTAAGAACTTGGGCGTCACTTTTGATAATGAGCTCAGCTTTAAATCACACATCATGACTACATGCAAGACAGCTTATTTTCACCTTAGAAACATCGCTAAGGTCCGAGATATGCTCTCTCCTGCTGATAGTGAAAAACTTGTCCATGCATTTATCACATCAAGGTTAGATTATTGCAACGCTGTTTTATCTGCTCTCCCAAAGAGCTCTATCTCTCACCTACAGCGAGTTCAGAATGCTGCTGCAAGGGTCTTGACCCGGAGAAGAAAGAGAGATCATATTACACCTGCACTCCACTCACTGCACTGGTTACCTGTCAGTTTTAGAATAGATTTTAAGGTTCTGATGATGGTTTTTAAATGTCTTCATGGTCTTGCTCCTCTTTACCTCAGTGAAATGATGGTGAGATATGTTCCTGTCAGGTCTCTCAGGTCCTCAAACAGTAATCTACTGGTGATTCCTAAAACCCGGTTAAAGATTGGCGAGGGTGCTTTTAGCCACTACGGCCCAAAGCTTTGGAACTCTCTTCCTGAGGAGCTAAGAGGCATTACATCCCTGTACAGCTTCAAGAGTAATCTTAAAACCTTTCTGTTTAGATCTGCTTTTAGTTAAGAAACTTTTGTCTGTTCTATCTCTTTCATTTTATCTTTTTCAGTTTATTTCATTATTTTATTTTGTTTCCTTCTATCTTTATTTCTTTTAATGTGTTTTGCTTATCTTTGTTTTCTTTTTATTTATTCTGTAAAGCACTTTGAGTTGCATGTATGTATGAAAGGTGCTATACAAATAAAGATTATTATTATTATTATTATTCTCTGTCCTGCAATCTGATGGATGAGTCTGCGTTTGGTGGTTGCCAGGAGAACGGTACTTGTCTGACTGCATTGTGCCAAGTGTAAAGTTTGGGGAGGGGGATTATGGTGTGGGGTTGGGCTTGGTTCCTTAGTTCCAGTAGAAGGAACTCTTAATGCTTTAGCAGACCAAGAGATTTTGGACAATTTCATGCTCGCAACATTGTGGGAACAGTTTGGGAGCAGTCATGTTGTTCCAACATGACTGCGCACCAGTGCACAAAGCAGGTCCATAAAGACATGGATGAGCAAATTTGGTGTGGAAGAACCTGACTGGCCTGCACAGAGTCCTGACCTCAACCCGATAGAAAACCTTTGGGGTGAATTAGAGCAGAGACTGCGAGCCAGGCCTTCTCATCCAACATCAGTGTCTGACCTCACAAATAAATTTCTGGAAGACTGTTATAGCTGCAAAGGGTGGACTGACATCATATTAAACCCTATGGATTAAGAATGGGATTTCACTAAACTTCATAAGAAGGCAAACGAGCAAATTATTTTGAAAATATAGTGTATATTTTCTTTAATGCATTCATAGACGTACATGCAGGGCATTGTAAGGCAAAGTAATCCTCTTTTTTATTTAAGATTGACCATTTTTGATAGATTTACCATTATTAATGGGATGTATAGAAAAACTCAAGACATGTAAAATCACTGGTTATTTTGAATAGCAAATTAAATGACTATGTATATGTTGTGACACCTAGTTCGAAGGACGATCATTATGAATGAAAAATCTGTAAGGTTCTCTAAAATGTTTACATCAAACCTCTCTCATTGATTCTTTTTACATCTCAGATATTCAGTTATGCTGATTTTATTAAAATGTACTATATTATTTTGAGATGTTTAAAAATGTTGACTTATCAAATGTGAACTTATTGTTCACTAACAATAGAATTGTCAGGGTCATGTGCTTTATTTTAAGGCATAGTAATCATGAACATTCAGCTCACTTAACTGGGACTTTACTCATCATTTGTTTTTTAGTGTTTTGCTCAGGTTTCATTATAATTATGTAACACTTTGGAAAAAAGATACAGAATAACAAACCAAAGCTTGAGGCCAAAATGGCAAATATCTCCACAGCTACAGTGAACTTTCCAGGAGAGCTGACATAAGCTGGGATGAAGGTGATCCACACTGCACAGAATATGAGCATGCTGAATGTGATGAACTTGGCTTCATTAAACTTATCAGGCAGCTTCCGAGCCAGAAAAGCTAAAACAAAACACAGTAGAGCCAAAAGTCCAATATAACCCAGCACAGCCCAGAAACCTACTGCAGAACCTAACTGACATTCTAGAATGATCTTTTCCTTGTAGTGCTTTAGATTTTTGAAGGGGAAAGGAGGAGATGTTGTTAACCAAAGCAGACAAATTAGGACCTGTATGAGAGTGAAAGCAAGAACACTGAGTCTCTGCTGTGGAGGCCCAAACCATTTCATGACATTACTGCCTGGAAGTGTAGCTCTGAAGGCCATTAACACCACTATTGTTTTCCCCAGAATACAGGAGATGCAGAGGACGAAGGTGATCCCAAACGCTATATGACGCAACACACAGGACCACTCAGAGGGCCGACCAATGAAAGTAAGTGAACAGAGGAAACACAGAGCCAGAGAGAAGAGCAGCAGGAAGCTCAGCTCTGAATTGTTGGCTTTGACTATTGGAGTATTTTTGTATCTGAAGAATATAATTGCTATTATTATTGTCATAACTGTACCAATAATTGAAACAGCTGTCAGCAAAATTCCCATCGTTTCCTCATACGACAAGAATTCAGTTTCCTTCTTTACACATTCATTCCTGTGTTGATTTGACCAGTAGTCCTGATAGCATTGTTCACATTTAAGCGAGTCTGTCAGAGAGAAATATATTACATAGATAACAAAAAGAAAATTTAGATGCAATGGAACAGTAACTGAAGGAATGTATTTTATATAACGTTGCATTTGTCTTCTATGTCCTGAAACATGGAGAAAAGCTTATGTACTGGAAACTTTTCATACTTAATTATCACACACATTGTACAATCATTTTTGATTAGCTATAGTACCAACAATACACTGTTACAACTCTGCGTTGTTTTATACCTGTAATGTTACTGATCTCTCCTTCAGCACATGGTATACAGTCAAAGCAGCAGATAGGCTTTCCTTTCTGCACAGCCTTCCTGGTGCCTGGAGGGCAGCTCTCACTGCACACAGACACCGGCAGCTATGAACAAAACAAATGTTTAGTAATATAAGAGAACATATAATTTAGACATATTTTACAAACCTGGTATAAGATATACATGCTTCATCAAGACCGACGTTCAGTTCTATTCCTTTACCTGGCTTGTATTTTGAGCCCACACAATAGATGGCATTTGTACTGCTAATCGACTGTGAGCAGGAAAAGAAGAGTCATAATATCCAACAGTGACAAACTCATAGTGATCTTCAATAGTTTGCAAGTTTATTATTTCAAATTTAGATGCAGGGTCACCATTTTTATCAAAGTAAAACTCTTCGCCTTCTTTGGTTTTAAAGCGCACTCTTTTGAGATGTTCTAGAAACTGACAAAATAGAAGCAAGTTTAAGTTACAAAATCTGAAAAGCTTAACACATCCTTCTCAATGAAAGTACAAGATTTTTGCTGATTTTTCAGACTTAGTGCTACACACATTATGGAAGCTTAAAACTTCAAGTTCCATGCCAAAATAGACTTTTAACTCACAGTGGGAGGATCAGGCTGCTTCTTTGTAGGACATGTTTGCGTGCAGCCCAGAAGGTCATGCAGTGTATGGGCAATAGTGTATACTGCTTTATAAGCATTATTGAAGATGGGCATCATGGTCATGTCTGTGAATTCATTGTCCATTTCAGACAGTTCCTCCTGTCCTGTGCACACTATTGTTTCATTTGAGTCATTCTGCACTGTATATTTGCAATTAAACAAAGCTTCCCAGAATTCAGTAAAAATGGCACTGCCTGCAGATTTCAGTGGATGTATATCCAGTATGAATTCCTTCAGACCCGTCACTGTTGTTTTGGGTACAGCTAGCCCGATGGCTCCTTGCAGTATTTTGTGCTTATCTGTTCTGGCTACAGTTGAATCAGCGATCCAAGCTCCAGTTCCCACCCACTGGTATCCAGTAATGTTGTGCTCATAAAGTATATCAAGCAACATCTCCAAGTCCCAATAAGTAACATATGCCACAATCACTCGAGAAGTAGAGCTTTTGATCTGCTGGATTATTCTCAGCACTTTTTCTGGTGAGTAGTTTGTAAAAAATGGAAGGGAATATTCTAAACAAACACCCAACTTTTCAGCAGCTTCAGTAAATCCAGCCATCCCACTGTTACCATAATCATCATCTCTCCTGATTGCACCCACCCAGGTCCAGCCAAACTGCTTGACCATCTCTGCCAGTGCTCTGCTCTGGTAGTAATCACTGGGAACAGTGCGCAAGAATGTGGGATATATTCTTTTGTCACTGAGACACTCGCAGGTGGCATCATGACTGATCTAAAAACAGATTCACACAGGTCTGTAGGATCATATATCAATCATAGTTTTTTATGCCAGATATGCGTTGTATTTAAAAGTAATGATAAGTTCAGAAATTATTTTATCGATTGGGTATAATTGTTAAAAATTAATTAATTGCTTACTAAGGGGATGCTAAAAGGCCCAATCGTTTTTGTAATTGCCATTGATACTGATGAGTATGTCTCGCCAATTATGGCTTGTGCCTGTGCTGGTTTTGTGCAGGGCTCATCCAGTATTGAGTTCACATTTCCATTAACAAGTGCCAGAGCCATTTTAACCCCCATAGCCCTGGAACTGCATGTGTCATAGATCTTGTAGCCCAGTGAGACCCCAGGGAGTAAAGAGGAGCTGTTGTTGATCTCTTCTATTGCAAAAATCACAGACTGTGAATACTGCATTGCTCTGAAATCAAGACTGGATTAGGGAAAAAAGATATACACAGATGTTTAAGGATAACATGTTGAACTGTAATTACTACTGTCTAATTTAAGTGCTGAAAATAGTACCTATTCATTCAATGTATGAAAATCTCACTTTGTCTTTGTACTTACCTCACACATTTCAGTGGTGATGGCTTCACCATATAGGACACTTCTGTGCTTTCCCAACTCCTGTGGAAGGGGAAAATCACTCCAACTATAATATCACCATCCTTTGAAAGTAGTGGATAAACAGGTTCTCCTTGCAGGCTACAGAACGTCCCATTTGTTCTGAAAACATTGATGATGAGCATTACTGCATGCAAGAGATTGAAGACAGACTCCATCCACCCATTCAACTTCTGAGTAGGGATGTTGTTTGAGTGTGTGCAAGGATGGATTGTTCAGCTGGCTGAACAGCAAGTTCTTGTGGCATTTATACTGAAATGTAGATCCTCTATGGTAAGCTTACACTGATGAGTCGCAGTCATAGGAGGTGTGGTTTTAAATTGTTAGCAGTACTAATCCAAAAGAAGCTGACCTCACTTTCATTTATTACCTGTTTTACCTTTGTTTTGTTTTTGATCCTTTCCTGTTGCTTTTTGTGCAGTTTAGTTAAAACCTGTTTTTTTATTAATGATTTTTCATTGTTGATATTTTAAGAATATCTGTACCTTTTTAAATGATCTTATGCTTATTTGCAAGAACAACAATTTTATTCAGATATTCAAATGCCTTAGACATTAAAGAAGAATATATGATTACTTACATAACTACATTTTTTCTACTGCTAAAAACAAATTACAGTGAACTATGATCTGTATGTTGGAAATTTATTTCATTATGATTGTGCCATGGAGTTTGTTCTATCTTTCTCACTTAACTGCATAAGTTCATTAAGCAAAGTGTTTTATAAAGGCCATATTGGGCTTTATTTCTTCTTGCATAATTTGCATATTGGCTCCAGAGAATGAAGAAGGTAGATAAAACTGATTGTACGACTGTGTGATTAGTTCCAGGTTCTTGCTGCTTTACTAGGATTATCTTGTCTCCTTTGTTGTGTGACCGGCTGTATGCTTTGGTCACTCCTACTGCCTCCTACGCAACACTTCTAGCCTTCTGTGCTAAGCTGTTCTGGATAAACACTTGTGTCAGATTCTCTCCTGTCTAGTAAGGCTGTGTCTGTTTAGAATTACTCCAGAGCTCCAGAAATTTGACCCATGCATTATTCAAAATAGTTATATGTATTTTTGTTAGAATCAAAAGAAGTGACATTACTGTGTGACGAAGGAAAAAAGACATGCTGGCATCTAAAGGTTGTGTGTTGCTGCAAGTCACCTGTAACACCTGAAATAATACTTTAAAAGTCAGAGATGTTAAGCTGGATTTCGCAGGATTTTCATATGATTATACGTATTTATGTCATTAAGCATTGCCTCGCCAACTCTGGCTCTCTTAAATGCACTATATTTCCAAAAGTATTCACTGAACTTGAATGACATTCCATTCTTAATCCATAGAGTTTAATATGATGTCGGCCCACCCTTTGCAGCTATAACAGTTTTAACTCTTCTGGGAAGGCTTTCAACAAGGTTTAGGAACGTTTTTTTGGGAAATTTTTCCAGAAGCACATTTGTGAGGTCAGACACTGATGTTGGATGAGAAGGCCTGGCTCACAGTCTCCACTCTAATTCATCCCAAATATGTTCTACTAGGTTGAGGTCAGGACTCTGTGCAGGCCAGTCAAGTTCTTCCACACCAAATTTGCTCATCCACGTCTTTATGGACCTTGCTTTGTGCACTGGTGCGCAGTCATGTTGTAACAGGAAGGGACCATCCCCAAACTGTTCCCACAATGTTGCGAGCATGAAATTGTCCAAAATCTCTTGGCCTGTTGAAGCATTAAGAGTTCCTTTGACTGGAACTAATGGGGCCGAGCCCAACTCCTGAAAAACAACGCCACACCATAATTCCCCCTCCACCACACTTTACACATGGCACAATGCAGTCAGACTGTTCTCCTGGCAACCAACAAACCCAGACTCATCCAACAGATTGCCAGATGGAGAGGCGTGATTCGTTTACACCACTTCTTTCACTGCTTTGCATTGCGCTTGGTGATGCAAGGCTTGGATGCAGCTGCTCAGCCATAGCAATCCATTCCCTGAAGCTCTCTAAGCTGTTCTTGAGGTAATCTGAAGGCCACATGAAGTTTGGAGCTCTGTAGTGATTGACTCTGCAGAAAGTTGGCAACCTCTATGCACTCTGCACCTCAGCATCCACTGACCCCTCTCTTTTATTTTACATGGCCAACCATTTTGTGGCTGAGTTGCTGTCGTTCCCAGTCGCTTCCACTGACAGTTGACTGTGGAATATTTAGTAGTGAGGACATTTCATGATTAGACTTGTCGCACAGGTGGCATCCTATCACGGTAACATGCTGGAATTCACTGAGCCCCTGAGAGCAACCCATTCTTTCACTAATGTTTGTAGAAGCAGTCTGCAGGCCTAGCTACTTGGCTTTATATACCTGTGGTCATGGAAGTGATTGAAACACCAAAATTCCATGATTTAGATGGGTGAGTGAATTTTTTTTGGCAATATAGTGTAAGTTTCAGGGAGCGATAAGTCTTTCTTTGGTTGTTGATCCATTTATTTGTTTTCTTATTGTCCACATTAATCTTAGAAGTCTTCACAAAAATGTCACTTTTCTTTTCTCTTGTTTATTGTCCAGGATTCACATCCATAAACATCCACAGAGAAGACTGTAGTCTGCACAGTTCTGGTCTTTGGTTGTAGAGATGAATCATTAGATTTGAAGATCTTTTCAAACTTGTTCTGTCATGTACCAATTTGTGTCACATTCTTGAGTGCTGGATAATTGATCTGATGCATCAGTGTTAAAGATAGCGTATTTTCATTTTTTCATAACCTTAGTGTTCTTCACATAGAGTTGGAAGTCCTGTGCTGTCACCACTTCTAACTACTTCCTTCTTGAATTATCAGGCTTTTTCAGTGATCCAGCATACGTCCACACTCTGCTTATCCTTAGTCCTGCTTCCACACCTGTCACGATTGGCCCCTCCCAGTCCTGTCCATGTGTTCATGTTTTGGTTTAGCCCCCTTGTTTCATGACTCCACCCCTGATTGTCTCCACCTGTGTTTGCACCTGTCCCTTGTTACCCTTGCAGTTAAGCCCTGTGTTTTCCCCAGTCTGGTTACTGGTCTTTGTTTGAATCTCTGTGTTGTTGGTGTTTGAATTATTGTCTGAACTGTTTGACGTATTTTGGTTGTTGTTGTTGTAGTCTTTGTACAGTTCTGCTTCTTGGATTCTGGTGTCTGTCATGTCTGTTCCCCGATCTCTCCGTATTGGCTACTTGAACCTGAACTGTTTTGACCATGACCCTGAATTTGCCCATAATAAATCTCACTTATCTCAGCATGTGCATCTGCCTCCTCGCTCCCCGTTACAACACCTGTCAGTTTTCTCAATGTATGGCTCTATTCTGCTTTGAATGTGCATAATTATACTGTAAATACCTTAGTGCATATAGTGCAATAATTTGCAGTCTGTCTTGCCTTTTTTTTTTGGTATTATGATATAAACTGACTTCTTTCAAACTACCAGTCATTGAGCTGTTTCAGATTTAATTTCAGTGAATTTCATCTGGTGGTGTCCACATGTACAGATGTTCTTTTGGTGCTTGAAAAATACTGCAGTAAAGACAGTCATTGTACTTGCAAAAATTTATTAGTCACCCCCACCCCCAACACCCAGAAGGATGAGCAGTTTAGAAAGTGTGTGTGTGTGTGTGTGTGTATGTATGAACTTGCCATTCTTTCTTGTTTTCAAGGTTTTGTCCTTCTCATTTCTAATTTTAGCATTCCAGTGTCTAATCACAAGCAGTAAATATTTTTTGAATTTCATCATACAACATTTAGCTCACTTGGTCTTAAGATAAATATATACATAAGAATTTATTCTTTTATAGGTTTTTTTTCTCTCATTCTCACATTTACCACTATTAATATAAACATAACATATTGCTACTGGTCTGGCTACTTTGACTTACATCAAAAGAAAGATATGTTTTTTCCTTCTCCTATTTTCATTTTGTAGATACCACGTTTTGATCTGACAGCAGTGAAATGTACATATTTTGATCCCAGATTTTTTTTTATCATTATTCTGCTTTGGTATAATATGTTCTGAAAGGTAATTAGCTTAAGGTTACAGTTGATCATGTGCTTTATATAAAGCCATATTAACAGTAAATGTGCAGCTCACTTAACTGGCACTTTTCCCATAATTTGCTTTTTAGTGTTCATTTCTGGTTTCAGTATGATTACATAACACTTTGGAAGAAAGATACAGAACAGCAAACCAAAGCTTGAGGCCAAAATAGCAAATATCTCCACAGCTACAGTGAACTTTCCAGGAGAGCTGACATAAGCTGGGATGAAGGTGATCCAGACTGCACAGAATATGAGCATGCTGAATGTGATGAACTTGGCTTCATTAAACTTATCAGGCAGCTTCCGAGCCAGAAAAGCTAAAACAAAACACAGTAGAGCCAAGAGTCCAATATAACCCAGCACAGCCCAGAAACCTACTGCAGAACCTAACTGACATTCTAGAATGATCTTTTCCTTGTAGTGCTTTAGATTTTTAAAGGGGAAAGGAGGAGATGTTGTTAACCAAAGCAGACAAATTAGGACCTGTATGAGAGTGAAGGTGAGAACAGAGAGTCTCTGCTGTGGAGGCCCAAACCATTTCATAACATTACTGCCTGGAAGTGTAGCTCTGAAGGCCATTAACACCACTATTGTTTTCCCCAGAACACAGGAGATGCAGAGGACGAAGGTGATCCCAAATGCTGTGTGACGCAGCACACAGGACCACTCAGAGGGCCGACCAATGAAAGTAAGTGAACAGAGGAAACACAGAGCGAGAGAGAAGAGCAGCAAGAAGCTCAGCTCTGAGTTGTTGGCTTTGACTATTGGAGTATTTTTGTGTCTGAAGAATATAATTGCTATTATTATTGTCATAAAAGCACCAATAGCTGAAACAGTTGTTAGCAAAATTCCCATCGTTTCCTCAAACGACAAGAATTCAGTTTCCTTCTTCATACATTCATTCCTGTGTTGATTTGACCAGAATTCTTGGTAGCAATGTTCACATTTAATAGAGCCTGTTAGAGAGAAATAAATAACATGGATGACAAAAAAAGTTAGATACACAGGGAAAATATTGAAGGAATATTTGTCTATATAGACAGCGTTGCCACTGTTTTCTGTCTCATAAGGAGAAAATACATGTCCATACTTTAAAGGTTTAGACTTGTATTCTAGAATAGTTTGTAGTTACAGCAGTAATGACAGCAATACTTTGTTTCAGCTTTTGTGGATGTTTGTACCTGTCATATTACTGATCTCTCCTTCAGCACATGGTATACAGTCAAAGCAGCAGATCGGCTTTCCTTTCTGCACAGCCTTCCTGGTGCCTGGGGGGCAGCTCTCACTGCACACAGACACCGGCACCTGTGATCAAAATACATGCTTAATAACCTAAAAAAATCATTTCATGCAGACATACAAACTTGAAGTATGTGTGCTTTATTGAGACCTAACAAATTCCGTCCCTGTACCTGATTTGCATTTTGTGCCCACACAATAGAGGCCATTTCAATTGATAATTGATTGTGAGCAGGGAAAGAAGAGTCATACAGTCCAACAGTGAAAAACTCATAGTGATCTTCAACAGTTTGCCAATTTATTATTTCATATTTAGCTGCAGGGTCACCATTCTTATCAAAATAAACCTCTTCGCCTTCTTTGGATTTGAAGCGCACCTTTTTGAGATGTTCTAGAAACTGACAAAATAGAACATTCAAAATACAAAATGGAAGGGGTTTAAACTTTCTAATCTATAAAACTACAACATTTTTCTGAATTAGTGGTAGTTGCATGTACCAAAGCTGCAAAACTAATTTTAACGTCTATGCTTACACAAACTTTTAACTTACAGTGAGAGGATCAGGCTGCTTCTTTGTAGGACATTTTTGTGTGCACCCAAGAAGGTTGTGTAGGGTATGGGCAACAGCATAAACTGCTTTATACACATTACTGTAAATGGGCATCAAGGACATGTCTGTGAATTCGCTTTCCATTTCAGACAGTTTCTCTTGGCCTGTACAAACTGTTGTATCTTCTGAGCCATTCAATATTGTATATTTGCACTTAAATAAAGTCTCCCATAATTCAGTAAAAATGGCTCTGCCTGCAGACTGCATCAGATTTATATCCAGTATGAAATCCTTCAGACCCGTCACTGTTGTATTAGGTATTGTTAGCCCGATGGCTCCTTGCAGTATTTTGTGCTTATCCAGTCTGGCTACAGTTGAATCAGAGATCCAAGATTCAGTTCCCACCCACTGGTATCCAGTAATGTTGTGCTCATAAAATACATCCAGCAAAATCTCCAAGTCCCAATAAGTGACAAATGCCACAATAACTCGAGAAGTAGAGCTTTTGATCTGCTGGATTATTCTCAGCACTTTTTCTGGTGAATAGTTTGTAAAAAATGGAAGTGAATATTCTAAACAAACTCCCAGCTGTTCTGCAGTTTTAGTAAATGCAGCCATTCCACTGTTACCATAATCATCATCTCTTCTTATTGCACCCACCCAGGTCCAGCCAAACTGTTTAACCATCTCTGCCAGTGCTCTGCTCTGGTAGTAATCACTGGGAATAGTGCGCAAAAATGAGGGATATTTTCTTTTGTCACTGAGACACTCACAGGTAGAATATGGACAGATCTGTTGGATAAAACAGATTTAAACTGGTTTCAGGTATGGAATTATATTCAGATTTTTTTTTTGCCAGATATTAACTTTAAAGCCATTAAAAACATTCAAGGTATGTAGTCTTTAATATTTTTAATATTTGAATTGTTATTTAAATATTTAAATATTGAAGGCTTACCATGGGAATGTTGAAAGGTCCGACAATCTTTGCAATAGCCATTGATATTGAAGAGTGTGTCTCTCCAATTATGGCTAGCACTTGTGCTGGCTTTGTACATTGCTCATTCAAGGTTGAGTTCTCATTTCCATTAATAAGTGTCATTACCATTCTGACCCCCATAGCCATGGAACTGCATGTGTCATAGATCTTGTAGCCCAGTGAAACACCAGGGAGTAAAGAGGAGCTGTTGTTGATTTCTTCTATTGCAAAAATCAAGGACTGTGAAAACTGGAAGGTTCTGAAATCAAGACTGGTTTAGGGAAAACAGATATAAACAGATTTTTAAGGATAACATTTAGAAGTTTGTTATAGCTGTATAATCTACTTAAAATAAAACATATTCATTCAATGTATAAAAATATCACTTTGTATTCCTGCTTACCTCACACCTTTCAGGGGTGATGGCTTGACTACATAAGGCACATTTGTGATTTCCCAACTCTTATGGAAGGGGAAAATTCCTCCAACTATTATGTCAC
This sequence comes from Pygocentrus nattereri, assembly GCF_015220715.1. NCBI lineage: Eukaryota > Metazoa > Chordata > Actinopteri > Characiformes > Serrasalmidae > Pygocentrus > Pygocentrus nattereri. The sequence continues at coordinate 40,549,071 of NC_051217.1, forward strand.
CATCCTTTGACAGTTGTGGGTATACCGCCTCTCCTTGCAGACTACAGAAAATCCCATTTGTTCTCGAACAATTGATAATAACCATTACCACATGCAAGAGAGTAAATATCGACTCCATCCACCCAAACTACAGAGTAGAGATGATGATTTGGTGTGTTGAAGATTTAATATTTCAGCTAGTTGGACAGAATGAGTTTGTGGTTTTTATGTAGGCAGAAATGCAAATCCCTGTGGTAATATTACACTACTGGGCCACAGTCAAAGGAGGTGTGACTTTCAAAGGTGAGCTAGGTGATTTGAAAGAAGTTGACCTCATTATATATTTTTATTGTCATTTTCCCCCTTTTATTTATTATGTTTATTTATTATGTTTAAATGTTGATGATTATGTCATCATTATTTGCTTGACCAAAAATTTTAGTCAAATTTCCAAATGTCTGAGCAAGAAAAAAAAAAATATGTAAAAGACTAAATTTGTTGGTCTGTTGCTTAAAACAAATAAAAATCAGCTGGGGTATTCAGTGGAATTTTTATTTTTGTTATGATTATGCCATGGAACTTCTTGCTTTCTCACTTAATAAGTTCATTAAGAAGAATGCACAATTTCTTTAAGCAGAGTGCTTATTTAGCATCATTTATGTGACTGTTTTCAGTTTATATATATATATATATATATATATATATATATATATATATATATATATATATATATATATATATATATATATATATAGTTATCAATGTTGCTATCTGCCTGGCTTACTGTCTTCATTCTAGTTCATCCCAAAAGTTTTTGATGGGGTTGAGATCAGGACTCTGTGGGCCAAGTTCTCCCACACCAAACTTACTCAACCATGCCAACATTAGGAGCATACAATTGTCCAAGATCTCTTGGTATGCTGAGGCAATAGGGTTTCTCTTCTCTTGAACTAAGGGGCCTAGTTCAACCTCTGAAAAACAGCCCTATAACTTAGCTGTAACTTTGTAACATTTTCACATTATTTTCCTGATGTGTTTATGTTTCATGACAGGTGAGCTGTGGTGTTATAATTGGTTGTCTTTACTTCCATTTATTTATTAATTGCCAGCAGTTGGGCAAACTTTCCACCAATTTTCGCCTGGAAAGATTTGCAGATGTAAGGGTCCTTCAATCTGTCAAAGTTGAATTTCAGCCTGAATTTCAGTTTTGTAATTTATCTTCTTGAGCTTGATTCTGAAGTTCATGATAACGAGGTCTAGAAAATATCCTTGTTTTTAGTGTGTTGACGCCACACTGGAAATGCTGCTGCACCAGGATAAAGTCAACCTGATCATGGCAGGTTCTCTCAGGTGCATGCCATGTCCAGCATCATGAGGGTTTGAACTCGATCTCCCAGAATCCTCTGGTAGATCACATGACTTCTGATCTTCCCATAGGCGATAAGATTGAGACAGGCTCAATATCCCAGGAGCCTCTGGGAAGTCACATGATGTATCACGTGACACCGCGCTCCAATCAGTGCTTTAGGTCTTTGGATGTTTGATGTGATTCACCTGTGTTATGTACCATATGATATACTTAGTGTAGTATATAAGCCCAGACATTAGCTTAGTAAAGTTGTGAGGTATTGTATCCCTTTTGAGATCTACTGAGTGTTTATCTATTGTTGTGTATTTCATGTATGACCTTTGCTTTTCATTTTCACATCTCTGCCCTTTTTGCTCTGCCCTTTGGATTTGGTTACTCTATCTCTGATTTTGGATTATGACCATTTGCCTGCACTTTTGACAACACGGTTTTTCCCTTTTTGGATTGACGCATTGTCTGATCTTTGTCTATGTATATTTCTTGTGCCTTCTGGATCTGATCTCTGTTTTTTGGGGGGCTTTCCAGAAGGCTCTTGCAGAGCAAGGGCAAATGCTGGGAAGACACCAACAGGTATTGTCAGGTGTAAACCAATCGTTAGAGTCATTAGCACAACAACAGTCTGACCAACAGACCCAGCTAGCCCAACTTGTTGAGTGTGAAGGGACTCACTCTGCAGCTACAGAACAGAAGCTTAATTGAAACTGAGGTTAATGTAAATCATGCCCCATTTCAGGCTGAAGCTTCTCAAGCTGCCTTCCCTGTTAGCAAACCTGATAAGTATGATAGTAATCCTGATAAATGCTGTGGGTTTTCGTTAAAGTGCTCAGTTTATTTAGAAAATTTTCCTGGAAACTCTGATCAAGCGAAGATTTCATTCATAGAATCTCGCTTGACAGACAAGGCGCTAAAGTGGGCAACTGCTAGCTGGACTAATATTCAGTGCCTATCATATTTGCAATTTATCAAGGAGTTTAAGATCATCTTTGATCATCCTTATGAAGGCAAAGTTAGCAGTGAACTGTTCAATATTGCATCAAGGAAATCATTCAATAGTAGATTACTCATTGGAGTTTCTCACCTTAGCTGCGAGTAGTGGATGGAATGAGGCAGCTTTATTGGTTATGTTAAGACAAGGACTGAATTCCAATATTTTAATGGAATTAGCTTGCAAAGATGATGACCTGAAATTGGACCAGCTTATCACTCTCACCATTTGAGTAGATCACCTCCTACACTACTGCGCCAAGACAAATATGGAGAAAAATCCCTGAAGACTACAGCCAGGAAAAATTTCAGAACTTCAGAAACCCTGGACACTTCTGAACCTATTTAATGTGATTCTTCCCGCCTATCAAAAGAGGAGACACAGCATCGGGTGCAGAATCATCTGTGTTTGTACTGTGGTAAGGCTGGACATCAACTTTGTGAGTGCCAAGCCAGACCATACACGTATAAGGTACCAAACCCTGGACAGCACGTGGAGTACACTAATGTGGTGAGTGTAGCCACAAAGGGGTTGGTCCTTCATTTTGTCTGTAACTGTATACTGTCATCAGCAATCTCGTGTCTCAGCCCTACTAGATTCGGGAGCAGAGGGGAACTTTATTAATGCTTGGCTGGTGGAAAAATGTCTAGTCCTAGTGAAAGACCTGAAAACCCAGCTGAAGGTAGCTGCGCTGGATGGAGGACCTGTGGGAATCAGAACCATTACACTAGTGACTCAACCCCTGTCATTGCAGACCAGTGCTCTCCACAAAAACTCTATCCTTTTTAGAACTAGAACATTGAGTTCGAAATGATATTAGGCCTTCCCTGGCTACACAATCCATCTATTTCCTGGTCTGATCACAATATCCCACGATAATCTGATTATTGTCTTCAAAACTATATCATCTAACCCACCATTTCTCTCTGTTCAATATCCATAGAAAGCCCTAATGCCAGTAGTGCTGTTGACATCTCACAAGAATATGCAGACTTGACAGAAGCATTTAATAAGAAGAATGCTACTAAACTATCCCCACATGGAGAATATGGTTGAGCTGTTGAACTAGTTGATAACCCTGTGTTTCCGAAGTCTAGAATCTACCCCCTGACCAAAGAGGAAGAAGTGGCATTAGATACATACATCCAGGAAGCCTTAGAACAAGGGTTCATTTGCCCCTCCACTTCTCCTATTGCTTCTAGGTTTTTCTTCATTAAGAAGAAAGATGGTGGACTACGTCCGTGTATAGATTACCATGCACTCAAGAAGGTAACCAAGATGTACCTGTACCCTCTTCCATTAGTTCCGGTAGCCTTAGAACAGCTGAAAGATGCCAAGTATTTCATTAAATTAGACCTCAGCAGTGCATATAACTTAATTAGAATAAAGGAAGGGGGTGAATGTAAAACTGCTTTTATGACCACCGGGGGCACTACAAATACTTGGTTATGTCATTCGGACTTTCTATCACCCCCTCGGTCTTTCAGGCATTAAGATGTGTTAAGAGACATGCTAGGGAAGTATGTAATTGCCTACCTAGACAATATCCTCATATACTCCCCTGATAAAGCCACACATGTTCGTTCAGTCTTGGAGCGGTTACTACATAATTTGTTTTTGAAAGCTGAGAAATGTGAATTTCACTTAGAATCTGTTTAATTCCTAGGATACATCATTAGTGCTCATTGCATCATCATGGATGACTATAAGGTTGATGCGGTGATTCAGATGGTTACTGTCAAATAGCCTCCGAAACTCCTTGAAGATTTGGACTCTATCTCCCAGAATCCTCTGGGAGATCACATGGCTTCCAATCTTCCCGTAGGCGATAAGACTGAGACGGATTCAATATACCAGGATTCTCTGGGAAGTCACATGACATCTCACGTGACACCACGCTCCTATTAGTGCTCTAAGTCTCTGGAGATTTGATGTGATTCACCTGTGTTATGTGCCTTATGATATACTTAGTGTAGTATATAAGCCCAGGCTTTAGCTTAGTAAAGTTGCAAGGTATTGTATCCCTTTTGAGATCTACTGAGCATTTATCTATTGTTGTGTATTTCATGTATGACTTTTGCTTTTCGTTTTCTTGTCTCTGCCCTTTGGATTTGGTTGCTCTATCTCTGATTTTGGTTTATGACCATTTGCCTGTACCTTCAACCATGCTACTGCCTTTTTGCATTGATGCATTGTCTGATCTTAGTCTATATATATTTCATGTGCCTTCTGGATCTGAGCTCTGCCTGAGTTCACTACGACTTTGAACTCCCTTTTGTTTCAATTAGTAAAGCCCTTTCAGTAAGTTACATCTGTGGGCACCTGACTGTGCTTGAAACCTTACAGAGACATCCATGGATTTAACTCTCATTTTCACTGTGATATGCTCCTTACATGGTAACTTGTTTCCACCAAACAGTGAGCAATTTTTCATAGATCTGTTTCTCACTGCTACTCTGATAGACATCTAACAGTAGTTATCGGGTGGTCAGATTTAATTCTTCTGTCTATTGACATGTTGGTTTATGTTGTCCTCACCTCTGTACTCAATATTTTATATTAATTGACAGATGTTACATTCTGTTCAAATTTCTCTTGTTGTGTTTTTTGTAAAGCTGCCTTGTGACAACACCTGTTGTAAAAAGCGCTATATAAAGTTTGACTTGACTTGCTATCATGCAATTATAGTACTAAAATTTCCAAATTTGACACAGTATTTTGTAAGGTATGAATAGGTATCAATACCAGTTTCAGTACAAAAGAAGATCGGGATCAGAGAATTGAGTCTTTTGTTTGTTTCCTCAAAAAGTGTATAGAGGATGTTTGCACAAAAACAGTTCATTTTTACTCAAATAAGGAACCATGGCTCAACTGTGAAGTCTGTGCAACTCTGAATGCATGCTGCTTTTAAATCAGGAAACATGGATGAGTACAAGAAAACGAACTATGCTCTCTGTAAGACCATAAGAGCAGCCTAACATGAGTACAGGGCTAAAGTGGAATCACAGTTCAACCCCACCAACATGAGAATCCTGTGGGAGGGGTTAAACACAATAATGGACTTTAAGAGGGGAACTCATTCAGTGAATTATAGCACTGTGCTTCCAGATGAGCTAAACAAGTTCAAGGCAAATCACACCATGCGTGTGGAAAGAGTCCATGCCCACTGCTACCGCCAAGTCAACTGGACCTGACAGCATTCCTACGTGTTCTCTCACAGCTTGTGCACATCAGCTGGCAGGACTGTTTACAGACATTTTTAACCTCTCTCTCTTTCAGTTGTCCCACATGCTTCTGCGTGCCATGATTGTGCCAGTTCCAAAGTCTTTGAGAAGCTGGTCAGATACTTTATCTGCACCTCACTACCTGCTACTGTAGACCCACTACAGTTCACCTACAGACACAACAGATCCACAGATGATGCAATAGCCCTTACTTTTCACACTGCACTCTCCCATCTGGACAGAAAGAACACATACATGAGTATGCTGCTTGTAGACTACACCTCAGCATTCAACACTATCATGCCCTCAAGGCTTGACATTATTCTTCAGGATCTGGGTCTGAACAGTTCTCTGTACAGAATCCTGAACTTCCTGATGGGCCACTGGAGCTCCTCGGGGCTGTGTGCTCAGCCTTATCTTGAAATCCTTGAACACCCATGACTGTTCAGCCAGACACAGCTCCAATGTAATCATCAAATTTGAAGATGACACCACAATTGTGGGCCTGATCTCCAATGATGCTGAGGAGGCATACAGAGAGGAGATCAGCTTCCTGTTACACTGGTGCCATTTTAAAAGGCTCCATCACCTCCTGGTATGGAAACTGCTCTGCCATTGGTGCAGACAGCATAACAACTCACTGGGGTCCAGCTTCCAAACTCCCTGGGTTTATGCACCTGAGGAACACCAGGGCAGTTCCGAGACAGTTTTTTCCACTGGGCCATCAGGCAGCTGAACAGCCAGTAGTGCTATTGTATTGGTCTATAGGACTGTCACTATACCTCTAAGTCATCATGATGATGATCTCCATGGAGAATCTACACATTATCCACATCTCAACAGACTTACTCTGAACTTACTACACCTTCCATAATTACACATCTGTGTTTACACATATGTATTACATACTTTTGCTTTATTAAAGTGGTGCATTTTGACATGATGTCAAGCACAATATTATTTCCCTCCAACAAGTCTGATCATAGTCTGTAATTTAATGTAAAGAAACTCATCTGTAGCCTGGATGTCCTGATCCTCATCTGGCTGAAGCACTGACTTGAGGGAAGGAGCTGGAACAGGTGTTGCCCAGGGTGTGACAAGTCAGCGGAGATCTTCTCTGCACGCTTCCTGGTTCTGGAAGCATGCAGTGCCCGCAATGTGGGCAACTTAACCCCAGTTGTCCTCTCTGCAGACCTGATGATGCACTGCAGTCTGAGGAGGTTGTTTTTGGCGGCTGAGCTACCCCACGTTGTGATGGACATGGTGATGACAGACTGTATATGATGGCTGTGTAGAACTGCACTATCAGTTCCTGAGGAAGTGCATCCTCTGCTGGGCTTTCTTGACGATGGAGCTGATGGTATTGCCCCATTTCAGGTTCCTGGTAATTGTTGTGCCCAGGAACTTGTAGGACTGCACTGCCATCACAGTTCTGTCCAGGATGGTGAGTGCTGTCAGGGTTGGAGGGCTCTTCCTGAAGTCCACTGTCATCTCTACTGTTTTTGCTTTATTCAGCACCAAGTTGTTGTGGCTGCTCCAAAGAACCACCTGATCAACCACCCGTAAGCAGATTCATCACCGTCTTGGATGATACCAATGACTGTAGTGTCATCTGTATACTTCAAGATTTTGACTGAGGGGTCCATGGAGGTACATCCATTACTGTACAGTGAGAAGAGAAATGGTGCAAGTACACAACCATGTAGAGCTCCCATATTGATGATCTGGGTATTTGAGGTGAACTTTCCCAGTCTCATCTGCTACTCTCTGCTAGTGAGGAAGTTGGTGATCCACTGGCAGGTAGGAGCTGGCTGAGTTGGAGCATTTTGTTGTGTAGCTGTTCTTGGATGGTTGTATTAAAGGCTGAACTGAAATTCAAGAGCAGAATTGTTCAAGACGTTCCTGGGTGTTCAAGCTGTTGGAGAACAAAATAGAATCCCATGTTCACTGTGTCGTCCACTGACATGTTTGCCCAGTATACAAACTGCAGGGAGTCTAGCAGAGGATCTGTGATGTTCTTCAGGTGGGTGAGAACCAGTCTCTCAACGGATTTCATGACTAAAGAGGTCAAAGCAGTGGCTCTGTAGTCATTCAATCCTGTAATAATTGCTTTCTTGGGAACTGGTATTATGGTGGAGTGTTTGAAGCAGGAACAGCTCCACTAATTTGTTGAAGAGCAATGTAAACACTGGCACGAGCTAGTTCGGTGCAGGCCCTCAGACAGGAGGGTGATACACCATCTGGTCCTAGTGCTTTCCTCACTTTTTGGTCTCCTGAAGAGTTGATTCACGTGACAGGAGGGTGTGAATCTGTGCTGAATGTGTATGTGGAGCTGTGCTTTTCAAACCTGCAGTAAATGGTGTTTAGTCATTGCCAGCTGATAACCACCCACTGTCTCAAGAGGTGGTCCTTTGATGTTCTGCAGGTGATTCCAGGCGGTTGATCGCTCATTTGTGGGCATCATACTACTCAGCTTGTTTGGGTAGCTCTTCTTTACAGCTTTGGTTTCTTTGTTTAGTGTGTTCCTTGCCTGATTGTACAGAGCCCGATCTCCAGTCCTATATGTTTCTTCTTTAGACTGCCGCAACTGTTTCAGTTTGGTATTAAACCAGGGCTTGTCGTTGTTATGTTTAATGTGAGTCCTGGTGGGAACACAGATGTCTTCACAAAAGCTAATTTAGGATGTCACAGTATTCATATATACATCCAGGCTGCTTGTAGCATCCTCAAACACACTACAATCTGTTAATTCCATGCAGTCCTGAAGCCTTTCTTTATCCTTGGTGGTCCACTTCTTCACAGAGCTGACTACAGGTTTGGCACACTTGAGCTTCTGCATATAGATTGAAAGGAGGTGGATTAGAGCGTGATCGGACAGGCCCAGAGCAGCATGGAGAACAGAGCGATAGGCCCCCTTTAACACAGCATAGCAGTGATCTAAAATGTTACCCTGGTGGGGAAGGTAACATGCTGTCTGAGCTCAGGGACAGGTGTATCTTGCAAAAATAGTTTATAGTTTGAGTTAATTAATTTTTTGTGTTATTGTTATTTCACTGGTTTTAAAGAACAAACTGGTGTGGGTGGAGCTAAGGCAGGGAAACGGGCTTTCATAGTTTCTAAAGAATATACAATTTCTTTGGCTGCAGCACTGCTCACATTCACCATTGAGGCAATTTCACAAAACTTCACAAAGTTTTCAGAGTGTGGTTTCCACTTAAGTAAGATATGAACATACAATTTCATGTACAAAAACATTACTGCTCCCATAATTACTAGAACACTATTGAGCTTACAGTTTATTAAAGTATTCTAATTCCACACCATGGTTACATACATTTACTTGGAATGTCTAGCCATTCTACTTCTAAAAGTAATGTGACTACTAAGACAAAGAAATGAGATTTCTAAAGAAGGGCATAATTTCTAAGTTATTATTTATCAATGATAACATCACTAAAGAATGATCAAGCGGTGAGAAGTTACATAGTGGATTAAAATAAATTTTGAGTACATTACTCAATCACACTTAATGTCCTTAATGTACTTAATGTCCACACTTAATAGATATTTCTGGCGGAAACACTTTTATACTTTAAGTATATATAGTTACAGAGGTTACAACTACACACACATTTCTACTTCTAATAAAAAGACTCAAAAGAAAGGATGTTAGGTTGAAATATTATTCAGCGGGACATATCGATGTAACTAACCTTATAGTATTTTTAGAAAAATAAATAAATTGAAAAAATACAAATGATTAAAGCTACAGTCATTCCAATTTCAACTAAGGGAAAGCCCTTAGTTTTTTCTTTAGAATTTAATCTGGATATACTGCAAAGGGAATTTGTGAGGTGGGCCATTGACATGTCAACTCAGGGTGAGCAGTAGTACCATCTTGGCATTTTTTATCTCTGTTTAATCTTTGTGGAGAAGAGAGAAGGGGAATTCCCAAGTCATGAACTTGATTCATATCCAGAATTTACTGTGGCTAGGTCCAAAGTCTCTTCAGGTTGTTTAAAAGGGTTTGGTGGGGTGGTCCATTAGCACTAACTCAAAATGTTGACCAAAATGGTCTCCAGACCTAATGGCCAATGCGCCTGCTCCCCAGCTCAGCTGCCTGGTTGAATGGTTGAACCTGAGGTGTGGTCTAGTGGCTTCGCTGTGTAACAGCCAGAAGGGCCTGGGGGGCCAGAGTTCATGACTTTTGTTCCGCCTTTGTGGCTCTCATGGCCATTGTCATCTTCTTCAGGTCTCTGGTAGCTGATGTCCTCCTCCCTTTCTCGTTCCTCGATGGTGTTCGGCATTCAAACCCAGTCTTCCCGCCAGCTTTCATAGCTCTTATCAGGGCTCGGGGAAAAGTGCATGGCAAAGAAAACTCATGTACATGTCCAATCAGACATACATGCATCCACCAAGTCATGGCAATATGCAAGATGTGCTGTATAATGACAGAGTGGACTTGACCTCAGCTAATTGTTAAGACATATAGTGAAATATTAAATGAAATTAACCTTTATATGTAGTGAAAATGCAGCAAATGTGTTCAGTTCATTGAAGATAATAAAAAAAGGTGGTGATGTCACTGAGGTGAGTTTCTTAAAGTAATATCAAATGAAGGGGTGGACAGCAAATATTGGTTTAAATAGCTTTAAATTTTTATGAAAATTGCAAAATGGGTAAAGTAAAGCTTTGTTTCACAACATTTAAAAAAAAAATTATTATAATATATTAAATTGATAATTTAATACATTTTGAACATGGTGAAAGTAAAACTTAGAAAAGGAAAAGAAATATTCAAGATTCTGCACTTTGTCTATCAGTGGCCTTTGTACAAAAAGGTCTGACTTTTATTTCAGTCTCATCTTTGATATTAAAGCTTGTCTTCTGATATTACTCACATAGATTTAATCTACTTATCAGAGATAACGCTAGCTTGCATGCACACTGTCATTAAAGCCAAAGGGGGCATACAAAATTCTAGTAAATTCTCAAATTCAGGTAAATATTTATGACCCCTGGTTGCTAAGACTGTCCACTTACATTTTTCTAAAATGTCTCATTGATTATGTTTACATCTGAGAGATTCTTGTATGTTGATTCCTTAATATTCCCGTTTTATTATATGGTTTAAAATGTTAAATTATGAATAATTGAAAGGGTCATGTGCTTTATATTTAGGCATAACCATAAACCTTCAAGTCACTTTATGCATAATTTTTTTTTTGTGTTTTTTTCTGGTTTCATTATAATTACATAACACTTAGGAAGAAAGATACAGAATAACAAACCAAAGCTTGAGGCCAAAATAGCAAATATCTCCACAGCTACAGTGAACTTTCCAGGAGAGCTGACATAAGCTGGGATGAAGGTGATCCACACTGCACAGAATATGAGCATGCTGAATGTGATGAACTTGGCTTCATTAAACTTATCAGGCAGCTTCCGAGCCAGAAAAGCTAAAACAAAACAAAGTAGAGCCAGTAGTCCTACATAACCCAGCACAGCCCAGAAACCTATAGCTGAACCTAACTGACATTCTAGAATGATCTTTTCCTTGTAGTGATTTAGATTTTTGAAGGGGAAAGGAGGAGATGTTGTTAACCAAAGTACACAAATAAGGACCTGTATGAGAGTGAAAGCAAGAACACTGAGTCTCTGCTGTGGAGGCCCAAACCATTTCATAATATTACTGCCTGGAAGTGTAGCTCTGAAGGCCATTAACACCACTATTGTTTTCCCCAGAACACAGGAGATGCAGAGGACGAAGGTGATTCCAAACGCTGTGTGACGCAGCACACAGGACCACTCAGAGGGCTGACCAATGAAAGTAAGTGAGCAGAGAAAACACAGAGCCAGTGAAAGGAGCAATAAGAAACTTAGCTCTGAATTGTTGGCTTTGACTATTGGGGTATTTTTGTGTCTGAAGAATATAATTGCTATTATTATTGTCATAAATGTACCAATAATTGAAACAGTTGTTAGTAAAATTCCCATCGTTTCCTCATATGACAAGAATTCAATTTCCTTCTTTACACATTCATTCCTGTGTTGATTTGACCAGTAGTCTTGGTAGCATTGTTCACATTTAACCGAGTCTGTCAGAGAGAAATATAATACATACATAATAAAAAAAGGTGAAATGCAGAGGGACTGTAACTGAAAGAATGTATTCTATATAACGTTGCATTTGTCTTGTCTCTTAAAAGATGGAGAAAAGGTTCTAAAATTGAAACAATTTAGGCTTAATTATCACAGATTTTCTACAGTATTTTCTGATTAGCTGTAGTACCAACAATACTCTTTCAACTTTTGTGAATATTTGTACCTGTCATATTACTGATCTCTCCTTCAGCACATGGTATACAGTCAAAGCAGCAGATAGGCTTTCCTTTCTGCACAGCCTTCCTGGTGCCTGGAGGGCAGCTCTCACTGCACACAGACACCGGCAGCTATGAACAAAGCAAATGTTTAATAACCTAAAAGAACATATAATTTACACATATTTTACATATTTGATATAAATTATGCATGATTCCTTAAGACTGACATTCAATTCTCTCTCTGTACCTGGCTTGTATTTTGCGCCCACACAATGGACTGAGTTTGTACTGCCAATCGATTTTCAGCAGGGAAAGAAGAGTCATAATATCCAACAGTGACAAACTCATGATGATCTTCAATAGTTTGCAAGTTTATTATATCATATTTGGATGGAGGGTCACCATTTTTATCGAAATAAACCTCGTCGCCTTCTTTGGTTTTGAAGCGCACTCTTTTCACATGTTCTAGAAACTGACCAAATACAATGAAGTTTAAGTTACAAATGTAAAACAGCTTAACACTTATTTCTCAATAAAAGTAGAGCATTTGGCTTCAGACTTAGTGCTATACACAAATATGGATGCTTTTAACTATAAGATTCATGTTTAAATAGACTTTTAACTTACAGTTGGAGGATCAGGCTGCTTCTTTGTAGGACATGTTTGCGTACAGCCAAGAAGGTCATGCAGTGTATGGGCAATAGTGTATACTGCTTTATAAGCATTACTGAAAATGGGCATCATGGTCATGTCTGTGAATTCATTGTCCATTTCAGACAGTTCCTCCTGTCCTGTGCATAATATTGTTTCATTTGAGTTATTCTGCACTGTATATTTGCAATGAAACAATGTCTCCCAGAATTCAGTAAAAATGGCACTGCCTGCAGATTTCAGTGGATTTATATCCAGTATGAATTCCTCCAGACCCGTCACTGTTGCTTTGGGTATTGCTAGCCCTATGGCTCCTTGCAGTATTTTGTGCTTATCCAGTCTGGCTACAGTTGAATCAGCGATCCAAGCTGCAGTTCCCACCCACTGGTATCCAGTAATGTTGTGCTCATGAAATACATCCAGCAAAATTTCCAAGTCCCAATAAGCAACAAATGCCACAATCACTCGAGAAGTAGAGCTTTTGATCTGCTGGATTATTCTCAGCACTTTTTCTTGTGAGTAAGTTCTGAAAAATGGAAGGGAATATTCTAAGCAAACACCCAACTTTTCAGCAGCTTCAGTAAATGCAGCCATCCCATTGTTACCATAATCATCATCTCTTCTTATTCCGCCCACCCAGGTCCAGCCAAACTGCTTGACCATCTCTGCCATTGCTCTGCTTAGATAGTAATCACTGGGAACAGTGCGCAAAAATGTGGGATATATTCTTTTGTCGCTGAGACACTCGCAGGTGGAATCATGACTGATCTAAAAACAGATTCACACAGGTCTGTAGGATTATGTTCAGTTATATTCTTTATGCCAGATATGCATTCCCTTTAGGACTACAGTTGAGTTCAGAAATTATTTTACATAAAGGTAATAATATTGATAAAAATTGATTAAATGCTTACTAAGGGAATGTTGAAAGGCCCAATAGTCTTTGTAATTGCCATTGATACTGATGAGTATGTCTCGCCAATTATGGCTTGTGCCTGTGCTGGCTTTGTGCAGGGCTCATCCAGTATTGAGTTCTCATTTCCATTAAGAAGTGCCAGAGCCATTTTAACCCCCAAAGCCCTGGAACTGCATGTGTCATAGATCTTGTAGCCCAGTGAGACTCCAGGGAGTAAAGAAGAGCTGTTGTTGATCTCTTCTATTGCAAAAATAATGGTCTGTGAATACTGCATTGCTCTGAAATCAAGACTGGATTAGGGAAAAAATATACAAATATGTTTAAGGACACTATCTTGAACCCAAATTAATACTGTATTATTTAGGTGCTTAAAATAGTAAATCTCACGTTGTTATGCTGCTTACCTTACACATTTCAGTGGTGATGGCTTGACCATATAGGACATATCTGTGATTTCCCAAGTCCTGTGGAAGGGGAAAATCCCTCCAACTATAATATCACCATCCTTTGAAAGTTGTGGATAAACAGGTTCTCCTTGCAGGCTACAGAACGTCCCATTTGTTCTGAAAACATTTATGATGACCATTACTATATGCAAGAGATTAAAGACAGACTCCATCCACCCATTCAACTTATGAGTAGTGATAATGATTAAGTGTGTGCAATGATGGATGTTTCAGCTGTTTGGACAGCAAGTTTTTGTAGTACTTATACAGAAATGCAAATGCCCTCTATGGAAATGTTACACTGGTAACTAGTCACAGTCAAAGGAGGTGTGGCTTTCAAATGTTTGCAGCACTAATGTGAAAGAAGTTGACTTTTTTTTTTGCCTGTTTTACCTTCATATTGTTTTTAATGCATTCTTATTTTTTGTGCAGTTTTTTAAGACTGTATTTTTTCATTGTTGATACTTTCAGTATATCTGTGTAGTGATCTTTTTAATAATGTCATGCATATTTCCAAGACAAATGATTTTAGTTCAATATCCAAATGTCCAACCAATCCTTCTTAAAAGAAAATAAATGATTACTTAAACAACTTTTTTGCTCTACTACTAAGAATTAAATTTAAAATTGATTATTTTATGATTGTACCGTGAAGTTTTTTCTGTCTTTGTCAGTTAACTGCATAAGTTCATTAAGCGCAGTGCTTTTTTAAGGCCAAATTGGGCTTTGCATATCGGCTCCAGAAAATGAAGAAGGTGGACAAACAGTGTGACTGACTGATTAATTCCAGATTCTTGCTGTTTTACTGGAAGTATCTTGTCTACTCTAGTATGTGACCAGCCATATGCTTTGGTCAATCTTACTGTCTCCCACGCAACACTATGAGCCTTCTGTGCTAAGCTGTTTTTCTGGACACACTCATATCAGATCCTCTCCTGTCCAGTGAGTCTGTGTCTTAGATTTGCATGCTTGAATGATCCTAGGAGCTATGTTGCCTGGAGCAAAAGCTCCTGGTAGGGGTCTCCCATGGCAAACTGGTCCTAGGTGACAGGTCAGACAAAGTGTGATCCATAATAACCCCTATGAAAATCACAAAAACAGGACTTGTGTACCCTGCCCGGAACAGGGTTACCGGGGCCCCACCCTGGAGCCAGGACTGGGGGAGGGACTCGCCAGCGAGCGTCTGGTGGCCGGGCATTTACTCATGGTGCCTGGCCGGGCCCAGCCCGAAGGAGTTACATGAGTGGCAGTAGTAGGAGTTCAGTGCGTTGTGGATCGGGCAGTGTCCAAAGGCGTGGGCCTTGGCGTTCTGATCCTCGGTTGCTGAAACTGGCTTTTGGAACTTGGAACGTTACCTCACTGGTGGGGAAGGAGCCTGAGTTGATGCGCAAGGTTGAGAGATACCGGCTAGATATAGATGGGCTCACCTCAACACACAGCTTGGGCTCTGGGTCCAATCTCCTTGAGAGGGGCTGGACTTTATTCTTTTCTGGAATTGCCCATGGTGAGAGGCGGTGGGCAGGTGTGGGCTTTCTCATAGCCCCTCGACTCGGTGCCTGTATGTTGGGGTTTTCTCCGGTGGATGAGAGGGTAGCTTCCCTATGCCTTCGGGTTGGGGAATGGGTCCTGACTGCTGTCTGTGCTTATGCACCAAACAGCAGTTCAGAGTACCCAGCCTTCTTAGAGTGCTTGGGAGGGGTGCTTGAAAGTGCTCCTCCTGGAGACTCTATTGTCCTACTGGGGGACTTCAACGCTCACATGGGCAATGACGGTGAGACCTGGAGGGGTGTGATTGGGAGGAATGGCCTCTCTGATCTGAACCCGAGTGGTGTTAAGTTTTTGGACTTCTATGCAAACCACAGTTTGTCCATCACGAACACCATGTTTGAACACAAGGATGTCCATAAGTGCACATGGCACCAGGACACCCTAGGCCGCAGTTCAATGATTGACTTTGTGGTCGTGTCATCGGACTTGCGGCCAACATTGCTTGGACATCGGGGGCAGTGCCACTGGATTTGCAGACTGGGGTGGTGGTGCCTCTTTTTAAAAAAGGGGACTGGAGGTTGTGTTCCAACTACAGGGGAATCACACTCCTCAGCCTCCCTGGTAAGGTCTATGCAGGGCTACTGGAGAACAGTGTCCAGCTTATAGTCGAACCTCGGATCCAGGAGGAGCAGTGCGGGTTCCGCCCTGGTCGTGGAACACTGGACCACCTCTTCACCCTCTCCAGGATTCTGGAGGGTTCATGGGAGTTTGCCCAACCAGTCCACATGTGCTTTGTGGATCTGGAGAAGGCATTCGACTGTGTTCCCCGGGATATTCTGTGGGAGGTGCTTCGGGAGTACGGGATACATGGCTCTTTGCTACGAGCCATTCAGGCCCTGTACAAACAAAGCAGGAGTTTGGTTCGCATAGCCGGCAGTAAGTCAGACTCGCTCCCAGGGAGAGTTGGACTCCGTCAGGGCTGCCCTTTGTCACCGATTATATTCATAATTTTTATGGATAGAATTTCTAGGCGCAGTAAGGGGATGGAGGGTGTCCGGTTTGGTGACCTCAGGGTCACATCGCTGCTGTTTGCAGATGATGTGGTCCTATTGGGGACATCAGGCCGCGAACTTCAGCTTTCGCTGGATAGGTTTGCAGCCGAGTGTGAAGCGGCCGGGATGAGAAACCTCTAAATCCAAGACCATGGTTCTCAGGACTCTCCCTTAGAGATAGGGTGAGAAGGAGGGACTCGGAGTAGAGCCGCTGCTTCTTCACGTCGAGAGGAGCCAGCAGATGTGGTTCGGGCATCTGGTTATGATGCCTCCTGGACACCTCCCTCGGGAGGTGTCACAGGCAAGTCCACCTGGGAGGAGACCCCGGGGAAGACCCTGGACACACTCGCATGACTATATCGCCCAGCTGGCCTGGGAGCGCCTCGGAATCCCCCTTGGAGAGCTGGTGGAAGTGGCTGGGGAAAGGGAGGTCTGGGCTTCATTGCTTAGGATGCTGCCCCCGCGACCCGAACCCCGGAGAAGTGGAAGATAATGGATGGATGGATGGATGGATGGATGGATGGAGAGTTTACCAACACCTGCACCAGACATTGCACCCCAAATCATGACTGGCTATGGATATTTCACACTGGACCTCAAGTTTGGGTTCTGTTCCTCACCCGTCTTCCTCCAAACCCTTGGACCTTGATTCCCGAATGAAAGGCACACTTTACTTTCATAGGAAAAGAGGACCTTGGACCACTGGCCAACGGTCCAGCCCTTCTTCTCCTTGGCCCAGTTGAGATGCTTCCTACATTGGCTTAGGTTCAGAAGTGGCTTGACCCGAGGAACCCAACAGTTGTAGCTCATCTCCCGGATGTGTCTGAATGTGGTGGTCTTTGAAGCTGTGACTCCTGCCTCATCCCACTCTTTCTGGATCTCTGCCAGATTCTTGAATCTTCTCTTTTTGATAGTCCGCTGAAGCCTACGGTCATCTTCTCCTGCCACATTTTGTCCTTCCACTAAACTTTCCATTGATATGCTTGGACACAGCATTCTGTGAACAGCCAGCCTCCTTAGCTCAGCAAATTTTGTGGCTTACCCATCCTATGGAGGGTATCAATGATGGTCTTCTGTCTGCAGTCTTCCCCATATTGAACCAAACTGACACAATTGAACCAAACTGAATGTAATGACACCTGGGGAAACCTGTGCAGGTGCTTTGAGTTTAATAGATGATTAGTATGTCACACTCAGTTTAAAACATTCATGCCCTGCAAAATTTGGGCTGATTTCTCCACAGTATTCTAATTTTTTGAATTCCTGTTTTCATGGGTTTTATGAGCTGGAAGCCTAAATTATGTAAAAATAAACAAACCAATACTTGAGATCATTTAAATTGTGGGCCCTGAATCTATGATCTATGAAAGTTTAACTTTTTGAATGGAATTATGGAAATTAATCAACTTTTACATGATATTCTAATTTTTTGGAATGGGTCTGTAGATTGTCATTGCTGAAGAAGGACTGTTCCCAAATACGTGCATTCCCATTCAATAGTCTATAACCTCCTGACCAAGGTCTTTGTCTCAGTGCCACAGAAAGTGCAAGATATCTCTGTAGTCTTCACATACAAGAAAGCATCGAAACAACTGCTGAATATCTGCTGTAGCCGCCATAGTATCTTTTCTGAATCTAGGGGAGGACTCCAACTAGGAAATTGTTGAGGTCTGGCCCGGAAAGCAAAACATCATTGACAGAGACTCTGTCAAACTTTGACCTGGAGCCAAAAACAACCCAAGTTTGTCCTGGATTTTGTAAATGGTATAAGCCAAAATATGGCAGATAGCAATACTCTTGGCTTTCATCATTGTCAATTAAACCCTCACAATGAATCAACAAAAGTTGAAAACAAACATAGCTAAATGCAGCTATTCATTGTGTAAACACAGCCTAGTGTAAACTTCAGTACTTCATTACCAAATGAATAACAAAACAAAACAAAACAAATGGAACAAAGACTGGACAAACTGAGACACAAAACAAAAATACATCTTCAGGGCATGTTCTTTGCTGTCATGTGTTTTTCTCCTTGTGCCTCACACTCTCTAATTGTTTCAGTGGCTTTAAAGAAAGATATTTTGTGGGTGGGACAATAGCACGCTCAATTTCTAATGAATATGCAATTTCTTTGTCTGTGGCACTGCTCAGATTCGCCATTCAGACAATTTCACAAAACTTCACGAAGATTCTTGAGTGTGGTTACCACTTAAGTAAAAGACAAGCATACAATTTCATAAACAAAAACATTACTGCTCCCATAGTAAGAATTACCAGAACACAACAAATTATTGCATATAAAAGTATTCTAATTCCAGACCATGGAATCTCCAAAGACACACACTTAGTTTGTCTTGAAACTTTACTGTGGTTTTACTGCAAAGGGAATTTGTGAGAAGGTCCATTGACATCTCAACCCAGGATAAGCAGTGGTTTCTGCTGCAGGCTCCTTGGTGTTCAAACAGCAACCTTCATGCAGTCTCGTCAAAGCAGCACAGGTGCTCAGTTGGAAGATACTGTTGAATATTTAGGGATGACTCATGCCATTGCTGTAGTCTATTCACCAGCTGACCCATGCCACCCTAACAGGATTCAAGGCTGCTCTGTGAAGTGTATTTGACAACCCTGTCTGTGCTTGTGAGACTGCTTTTCAGCTTCTTCACTTATGATAGGGAAACTCTTGGTGGACATCTATGCCATTGAATTCTACCTATGCAGAGATTGGGTATCTACTAATGTTGAAGCATTGATGGCTATCTACTATCAGAAGTTGCCTGAGGAATGGATGGATGAACTAATCATGCATTACCCTTATCTTTTGAAGATCTATAAAAGCTGACCCTCAGACTGCTCCTTTTGGAGCATTGTCAGGATCGAAAGGCTGATTCCTGCTAGACATCCTCCTGAGGGACACATTGGCCCTTGTCCTGCCTTTGCCCTCCTTTGACTACCCCCTTTTACTGCTCAAGTCCTGAGAACAGCCCAGGCAGTAGGGCAGTACCTGTATTTCCCACCAAGAATGGGACACCTGTATACAGGGCAGTGACCTCTACTATGGGTGCTCTTGTCACTTTCAGGATCTGTCCCAGGCTAGGGGGGCCTGTGAAAGGCCCTACCCTTTTCACCAGCATTCAGGTCTCTTGGGAGGTGTCAGCAAAAGCACAAAATCATGGCGATTCCAGGAAAGCTGGTATTGTTGAAACCTTTGAAGTTCGAAAGCTGGGTTCACATATGGGAACAGATATCAACAAGGTTTACGGGGAGACCACTACATGTTCTTCTACCTGGTGATATAATTTTTATTATAGATGGACATAACACAAGCACGTATCCCATGTTAAGTGAGGCTTCCAGCTTGTTTTGGACATCCATCTCTACATGAAACTTGCAGTCTCTGTTTTACACAATGTTTGCCTCTTGAGTTTGTTGTGTCCAAAAGCAGGCTGTGTTTTGATCCAACCAAAATTAAGATAGTCTTGAATTGTCTGTGCATTACCTCACTCTGGTTTAGTGCTTCCTAGGTTTTTATAATTTTGGGCCATTTTAGAAAATCAGCACCACATGATGTATACTTCATTCTTCCAGTTGCCCAACTCTATTGCTTGTCGAGGTGGATGATTCTAAGGTGAATAGTTTATGATATCGGAAACCATGAGCCTCTTGCTGTGAAGCTAGCCCCCAAGCAGTGGAGACACTGGCTGGATGGTGGCTACATATCTGTTCCTAGTTCTCACAGATCATAAAAACTTTGAGATACCAAGTACCTCAACAAGCAACAAGCCAGATGGGTTTTATTTTTTAACCATTTCAATTTTGTAATGCCCTTTCAACTAGGCACATATGGCTTAAAACCTGAATCCTAGCACACAGATACTGGCACTTCAGTAAGACCTCAAGTCAGAGCACCCTCCAACAGGATCATGACACTGGAAGTAATCTCTCCATATGTACCCAAAGAAGGAGGCTAATAGGATTTCCGCAGCTGAGCATTTTGTCTATTCCTGCCACCATGTCTGGCAGTCTAAACCACTATTTGAGCTACTTTAAACACTTGGAAACAGATCAGCAACTGAAGAAGGTGACTGAGGCCCTTATTCCACCCAGGAAAGTGAGTCTGGATCTTCACAAAAGTTTTGTCTTTTCATCTTGAGCCCAGGAAGCTGGCCCCTCGATACATGGTTCCCATCAGCATGGTCAGGTGGGTTAATTATTTTTTTCTGCCCACTTTTTCAGTTCTATGTAGATTAATCCAACTTTTTATGTCTTGCATTTTAAGATGTCTCCCTGCCTTACACAGTCAAGCATCTCTGAAGTTCTGAGGCATATCCACTATCTGGTAGACAGGGTAGGATATGAGTGCTGCTTGGTTCCAGCTTGCCACATCCTTAATCCTAATTTAAATGGACTTTTTAGTGGGACTGATCAGCTAGCTTGGGAATGTTGAGAAGCAGTTTTCAGGTAAGCAGATATGTAACAGCCCAGCTTGGGGCCTGGCCATCTGCAAGAGTGGCTGCAGTAACCAAAGGGAGGCAGAAAGTTCCCCACTAGCAATCAGGACAACAAGCATAACCTCTGAATAGCCTACTTAAGGGAAGGTCTAACACCGATCAGTACTTGGGAAACACTTTATTTTGCAAAATCAAGCCAATATTTTATGACACAACCACAGGTTCTCTACACTCTGTCATGATTAAATACAACACATATAAATAATGTTTCTGAATTATTGTAGAAACTGTAAAATAAATTTGAGAGGTGTTGTCTCCCCTTTTCAACAGGAATTCTTATGTCCCTTCAGAATCATTGACAGTTACAGATTTGTTTCTTTCCTCACTGTTTTCACATCAGACATACATTTCCCTGGTGGTAACAGTAAACATCTTTGAACATCTTCATTATGTTAAAGAAATTAATTATAAATGGTTTGCTTACCTGTGAAGAGCTACTTATTTAGCTGAATAAAACATGAAGATAACAGTTGGACAAGGACATGATAGGGTGAACCAAGATATGACGGGTCAATTCAAATTTATAAAAAAATGCTATTAACACTGTGACCCTAATGAATAAGTATGCTTATATTTTACAGTGGAAAGTAGCTTTGGTTGTGTTAGTAAATGACAGAATTTGTCTCTGGTTTGGTCATGCTAAGTATTTAAGTACACTTGTTGCAATGTGATGAGTGACATGAGATAAAATTAACATTGTAGCATGCCATGTGCTACCCTAGGCACACGAAGAACGCTGGAGACAGGGTTCAAGGTTACAGCAGCCATTTTTACTGTAATGACAGACAAATAAAAACAAATCAAAACCAATGCTGGCCACTTTTCAATTTACAGCCTTCGTGCAGCGTCTGACAGCTATCATCAGGCTCAGGGCACAAGTGCATGCCACAAACCAGTTTATAATTTGAGAGCTACTACTTTAATTAAACAATAATGGCAAGAAAAAAATAAAGAAAAGTCATGTACCTATCCAACCAAGTCATGACAAGATGCATGATGGGTTGTACAATGACAGGGTGGACACTTAAGCTAAAATCAGCATTTGATGGTTTGATGGTCAATTGCAGACATATGAAAAATAGTAAATGATATTAACATATATGTATTGAACAAGCAGCACATGTTTGTGCCATTGAAAGTAAAATAATATAAAGATGGTGAGGTCAATTTCTTAAAGACACAGTTATATCAAATGTTGCGGTGGACAACAACTGTTAATTTACATTTCTTGATATTCCAATATGGGTAAAGTGTCTAAATTAATAATTTAAAACATTTCAAATGAATAATAACACAATTCTTTAAAAATAGGCAACACATTTTTTTAAGTGAAAATGACCATGCCTGTTTTTTCATAATAATGTGTTCATTTAGAGTAAAGCTTTAATTGTTTCACAAAGTACGTATATATAAATTATAAATTACTATGCTAGTAGTGTATATATATATATATATATATATATATATATCGTGTTGTAAATTTATAATGTAATACAGTATGAATGTGGTGAAAATAGTTTCTGCTTTTGGTAATAGTTGCTGATTTAATTTAGCCAATTATAGCAGCTATATGTTGGCTAAATGTTTCTATGATAAATAAGTTTCAAGCAGGTGGAAGCAAGTGAACATACATTTTGTGCATATTACAACAGTTCTTCTGCATAAAAGAAAAAAAAAACTTTAATGAAACATATTTCAAAGGCCTAAAATATACAGATTTTGAAGAAAAAAAAATCTATAGTGGAGTCCAAAGGCCTAAGACCACATTGAAACTATGGGATGTCATTCATTCAAACCAGAAAATCAGCAAAATCACAGTACAAATTTAAAGCAAAGCTAAGCTAAGAAAGGTACAATGTAAAAAAGGAAAAGCTAAAAGAAAGATTCTGCACTTTGTCTATCAATGGCCTTTGTACAAAACGGTCTGATATTGAGTCTTGAGCCTCTTCTTTTATATTGAAGCTTGTCTTCTGATTATTCTTCTAGGTATGATCTACTTACCAAAGTTAATACCAGCTTGAGTGCACACTGCTTTTAAAGCTAAAGGGGGCATACAAAATTCTGAGAAATTCTCAAATTCATGTAATATTTTATGGATTCTGCTTTTCACTCATGCTGTTAGGGTGTTAAGCTAATATATAATGAAGAAATAGAAAACAATTAAAGATAAGATTGTTAATTATAGGACATTTGTTCACAGTAGCGGAGAGCAAAAAGACACCCTAAGTATTTAATGCCCCTAAAGGCTACCTCACAGAAAGCTATTGCATGAAACTGTGTCTAATAAATTGCTTGAGGCCTGTGACATTATTTCACTATAGTTTTAAATTAAGGTTTTGACCATAAACATATATTTTGTTTAATGCATTCATGGAGGTACTTGCTGGACATTGTAAGGTAAAATAGTCCCATTTTATTTCACATTTAGCCCTTTTCTCAGATTTATCACAGTTGTACATATAGAAAACCTCAGAACCTCAGAATGCCACTGTTTATTTAGAATAGCAAATTAAATGGCTATATGTATGTCATAATCTATTAGTAGTAATTATTATGAATAAAAAATCACTAGGTTTCTCTAAAATATTCTCAACAAACCTTTCTCATTGATTCTGTTTACATCTCAGAGATTAAGTTATGCTAAGTTTTTCATATTCCTTTTTAAGATGTGTTTTAAAATGTTTTGCATTTAGTTATTCATGAACATTCACCTTACTTATCTGGCACTTTATTCATAATTAGTTTTTTAGTGTTCTTTTCTGGTTTCATTATGATTATGTAACACTTCGGAAAAAAGATACAGAATAACAAACCAAAGCTTGAGGCCAAAATGGCAAATATCTCCACAGCTACAGTGAACTTTCCAGGAGAGCTGACATAAGCTGGGATGAAGGTGATCCACACTGCACAGAATATGAGCATGCTGAATGTGATGAACTTGGCTTCATTAAACTTATCAGGCAGCTTCCGTGCTAGAAAAGCCAAAATAAAACACAAAAGAGCCAGAAATCCTATATAACCCAGCACAGCCCAGAAACCTACTGCTGAACCTAACTGACACTCTAGGATGATCTTTTCCTTGTAGTGCTTTAGATTTTTGAAGGGGAAAGGAGGAGATGTTGTTAACCAAAGCACACAAATAAGGACCTGTATGAGAGTGAAAGCAAGAACACTGAGTCTCTGCTGTGGAGGCCCAAACCATTTCATGACATTACTGCCTGGAAGTGTAGCTCTGAAGGCCATTAACACCACTATTGTTTTCCCCAGAACACAGGAGATGCAGAGGACGAAGGTGATCCCAAACGCTGTGTGACGCAGCACACAGGACCACTCAGAGGGCTGACCAATGAAAGTAAGTGAACAGAGGAAACACAGAGCCAGAGAGAAAAGCAGCAGGAAGCTCAGCTCTGAATTGTTGGCTTTGACTATCGGGGTGTTTTTATATCTAAAGAATATAATTGCTATTATTATCGTCATAAAGGCACCGATAATTGAAACAGCTGACAGCAAAATTCCCATCGTTTCCTCATACGACAAGAATTCAATTTCCTTCTTTACACATTCATTTCTGTGTTGATTTGACCAGTAATCTTCATAACATTGTTCACATTTAACTGCGTCTGTCAGAGAGAAATATATTGCATGCATAAGAATAAGGGTGAAATGCAGAGGGACTGTAACTGAAAGAATGTATTCTATATAACGTTGCATTTGTCTTATCTCTTAAAAGATGAAGAAAAGCTTCTAAATTGGAAATAATTTAGACTTAATTATTGTGAATATGTGTACCTGTCATATTACTGATCTCTCCTTCAGCACATGGTATACAGTCAAAGCAGCAGATAGGCTTTCCTTTCTGCACAGCCTTCCTGGTTCCTGGAGAGCAGCTCTCACTGCACACAGACACCGGCATCTATGAACAAAATATAAATATAAGAAATCTAAAGGAACATTTAGTTTGGACATATTTTATAAACTTAATATACAATATACATACTTTATTAAGATGGACATGCAATTCTGTCCCTGTACCTGGCTTGTATTTTGTGCCCACACAACAGAGGCCATTTTTACTGCTAATCGATTATGAGCAGGAAACGAAGAGTCATAATATCCAACTTTGACAAACTCATGATGATTTTCAATAGTTTGCAAGTTTATTACATCATATTTAGATGGAGGGTCCCCATTTTTGTCAAAATAAACCTCTTCGCCCTCTTTGGTTTTGAAGCGCACTCTTTTCAGATGTTCTAGAAACTGAAGAATTGAATAACAACATCTGAAAAAACGTAACACTTGCTTCTCCATAAAAGTACAGCATCAGTACAAGCTTTATAATCTCTGTGTAAATAGATGTTTAACTTACAGTGAGAGGATCAGGCTGCTTCTTTGTAGGACATGTTTGCGTGCAGCCCAGAAGGTTGTGCAGTGTATGGGCAATAGAATATACTGCTTTATAAGCATTATTGAAAACAGGCATCATCGCCATGTCTGTGAATTCATTGTCCATTTCGGACAGTTTCTCCTGTCCTGTGCACACTGTAGTATCTTTTGAGTTATTCTGCACTGAATATTTGCAATGAAATAAAGTCTCCCAGAATTCAGTAAAAATGGCTCTGCCTGCAGATTTCAGTGGTTGTATATCCAAAATGAAGTCCTTCAGACCTGTCACTGTTTTTTTGGGGTAAGCTAGCCCGATGGCTCCTTGCAGTATTTTGTGCTTATCTGTTCTGGCTACAGTTGAATCAGCGATCCAAGCTGCAGTTCCGACCCACTGGTATCCTGTAATGTTGTGCTCATAAAATACGTCGAGCAAAATCTCCCAGTCCCAATAAGAGAGAAATGACACAATCACTCGAGAAGTAGAGCTTTTGATCTGCTGAATCATTCTCAGCACTTTTTCTTGTGAGTAGGTTCTAATATATGAAAAGGAATATTCAAAGCAAATGCCCAGCTGCTCTGCAGCTTCAATAAATGCAGCCATCCCACTGTTACCATAGTCATCATCTCTTCTTATTGCACCCACCCAGGTCCAGCCAAACTGCTTGACCATGTCTGCCAGTGCTCTGCTTAGGTAGTAATCACTGGGAACAGTGCGCAAAAACGTGGGATATATTCTTTTGTCACTGAGACACTCGCAGGTGGAATCATGACTGATCTAAAAACAGATCCACACAGGTCTGTAGGATTATGTTCAATCATAGTTTTGTATGCCAGACATTCACTTCATTTAACAATAAAGGTAAGTTCAGAAAAAAAAAACCTAATGATAAAATGTTTGATAAAAACTGATTCAATTCTTACTACGGGAATGTTGAAAGGTCCAACAGTCTTTGCAATAGGCTTAGACACTGTTGTGTATGTCTCACCGATTATGGCTTGTGGCTGTGCTGGCTTTGTGCAGGGCTCATCCAGTGTTGAATTCTCATTTCCATTTACAACTGCCAGAGCCATTTTAACCCCCATTGTTGCTGAACTGCATGTGTCATAGATCTTGTAGCCCAGTGAGACTCCAGGGAGTAAAGATGAGCTGTTGTTGATCTCTTCTATTGCAAAAATCACAGACTGTGAATACTGCATTGCTCTGAAATCAAGACTGGATTAGGGGAAAAAAGATATACACAGATGTTTAAGGATAACATGTTGAACTGTAATTACTACTGTCTAATTTAACGGCTGAAAATAGTACCTATTCATTCAATGTATGAAAATCTCACTTTGTCTTTGTACTTACCTCACACATTTCAGTGGTGATGGCTTCACCATATAGGACACTTCTGTGATTTCCCAAGTCTTGTGGAAGGGAAAAATCACTCCAATTATAATGTCCCCATCCTTTGAAAGTAGTGGATAAACAGGTTCTCCTTGCAGGCTACAGAACGTCCCATTTGTTCTGAAAACATTGATGATGACCATTACTATATGCAAGATATTTAAGACAGACTCCATCCACCCATTCAACTACTAAGTAGTGATAATGACTGAGCGTGTGTGAGGATGGTTTGTTCAGCTGGTTGGAGAGCAAGTTTTTGTGGTATTTATAAAGAAATGCAAATTCTCTACGGGACCATTACTCTGACGAGTTGCAGTCAAAGGAGGTGTGACTTTCAAATGTTAGCAGCTCTAATGAGAAATAGGTTGGCTCCATTTTTCTTGTGCCTATTATACCTTTTTATTGTTTTTGGTGCATTGTTTTTTTTTTGTAATATTTCATTAAAAACAGTAATTTTTTGCTTTTTGTTTAATTTGAATTCTCATTGTTGATACTTTAAGAATCTCTGTGTAGTCCTTTTTTTATATCATGCTTATTTGTAAAACCAACAATTTTAGTCAAATATCCAAACGTCCAACCCATCTTTCTTAAAGGAAAATAAATGTTTATTTAAATATCTGCATTTTTACTGTACTATTATAAACAAATTACAGTCAATGAAAGTTTGTCTGTTGGAAATTGATTCTGTTATGATTGTGCCATGGAGTTTGTGCTGGTTTTCTTACTTAACTTCATAAGTTCCTTAAGCACAGTCCATATTGGGCTTTATTGCTTCCTGCAAAAGCCTGTGTGTTGATTTTACATAACAGCTCTAAAGAAAAAATATGATGGGAAAATCTGATTGTGTGCCTGAGTAAGCGATTCCAGCTTTTTGCTGTTTTACTGGACTTACCTTGACTACCTTGTCCGTTGTTACCTTGTCTGGTATGTGACCAGCCATATGCTTAGGTTATCTGGTTGCACAATTGTGTCAGATCCTCTACTGTCCAGTGAGCCTGTGATTGTTGTATTTTTCACTTATTAATGTGCCAGATGTTTCAGTGGTGACAAGTCTGGACTGCAGGCAGGCCAGTTTAGCACCCAGGCTATTTTAATATGGAGTAATTCTGTTGCAGTACATACAGAATGTGGTTTGATATTGTCTTGCTGAAATAAGCAAATATTTTAAAAAAGATGTCATCTGGATGGCAGCACATATTGCCAGGACATGTATACATCATTCAGCATTACTGCTGCCTTCACAGATGTGCACGTCACTCATGCCATGCTCACTAATGCACCCCATACCATCATGAATACTGGCTTTTGACTTGGGCACTGATAACAAGCTGGGTGGTCTTTAGCCCAGAGGGCACAGTGTCCATAATTTCCAAAAATAATTTCAAATGTTGATTTGTTGGACCACAGGACACTTTTTCACTTCCCCTCAGTCCATTTTAAATGAGCACAGGCCCAGAGAAGGTGGCAGTGTTTCTGGATTCTGTTTGTTTATGGTTTCTTCTTTGCATTTTAAAGTTTTAACTTGTATTCTTGGATGCAGTGATGAGCATAGGCAGTGATTTTGAGAAGTCATTCTGAGCCCATGCAGTGATTTTCACGACAGAATCATATATGCTTTAAAGCAGTGTTGTCTAAGGGCATAAAAGATCATGGCCAGCTATACTGGCTTTTGGCCTTGACCCTTGCATACAGAATTTTTTCCAGATTCTCTGAATCTTATAATGTTATTATGTACTGAATTGTTGCACTATTTTCCTGCATCATCTTTCACAGATTGATAACCCCCCCCCCCCACACACACATTTTTACTTCTGAAAGACTCTTCTCTGGGATGCTTTTTATACTCGATCGTGTTACTGACCTGTTGCCAATTAACCACCAGGTGTGCTTTTTAGAATTATACAAATTTACCAATCTTTTGTTACCCTGTCCCAACTTTTTTGGAAAGTGTTGTTGGCATCAAATTCAAAATGGACATATATTTTTCAACACTTGATGTTGTCTTTGTACTATTGTCAATGAAATACAGGGGTTAAATGGTTTACACATCATTGCAATTTGTTTTTATTTCCATTGTGCACAGCATCACAACTTTTTTGGAAATAAAAAAAAAACATTTGTTGTACTTATGCTGAGATCCTAACATAGATCATACTGTGGATAAAAACACCAGAGCTTGAGAGAGATGGTCAAGAGCATGGTAGCATGAACTCAAGACTGAGTGGACAGCTGCGTGTGAGCACTTCTTAAGTATGGTGGTGAACAACTGATAGCATTCACCACTAATGAGCCTGGTTCACTTCCTCCCTCTGGTGGCCCGGGGTGGCCTAGCAGGAGGTGGGACATTACAGCCAGTGACATAGTCCCTTTTCTGCCACGTGAGAACCTGAAAGGATTTAAAACTCCAGGCAGTGTAGCTCTCTGCTTCCAATACACACAAACCTCTAGAGAAGGCACCATACAATGAGAAACAGTGCATTTCCTGTTTGTGCTTTTGGTAATGGTAGTTATCTGTTAATTTACCTAATTATAGCTACTAGAATTATCTAAATGCTAAATAATTGTTCAAATAAATGATCAGCGTTCAAATATGTGGAAAAGTAGACATACATTTTTCATACATTACAACAGTTTCTTTCTCTGGGTAATTTTCTCTGGTAAAACTATGAACCTGTAGATAAACTATACAGTGTAGTTTATGTTACTGAATCTGTTTTCACAGGTATAGATCCTCTAGATGAATGAGGATGTCCCTTTAAGGCCCAGACACCATGCATTGTCTTGGTGGTATTTCCTTGTAACTGCCTATGATGTTGGGTCAGGTTAGAGTAGGGTCTCTGGGTGGATTTGCAGTTCCAAGGAGTCTTTAGAGTGTCTACCTTCTTTTGCCTACCTCTAATCCTGCGCCAGCCAGATCACACACTTGTTCTTCACTTTTGTTACATTCCAGGAGCTGCAAGTTATACATTCGAACTAAGACTTCTTTGTCTTTGTTGTAGTATTTATTCCTTATAATTGCTCCCCAGATCTAGCAAATAAAGTTCTCCAACTTAGTTAGCTCTCTGCACTTGTTACAGAACCCCTACTCATCCCTGGTCCTGCTCCACTGTCATCCCTTTTTCCTCTTTTGTTGTTGACTAACTAAAAGGAACCACCTAGGAACACAGTTCACTAGATATTGTTTTGGGCCAGCAACACCACCACAGCAGTCCCATGATAGTGAGTATTGTGTTGGTGTTAGTGTATTAAGCAGTACACCATGGCTGGGATTTGAGAATATATACATAGATATTTTTTCCTACTGCTTTTTTCATGAAACAGTTGGAAATAGCAACAGATTAATATATAAGTATTTCCAGGTTGTTGTGAACATTTATGGTAAAACATTAAAAAGAATTGCAGAATTTAAGAATTGCAAACCTAAGCTTAGGCCAAGAAAGCTAGCATCTCCAGATTATTATTTTTTTATTATTGTTTTTTAGATAATATATTGAAATGTTAACCAGAAACAACTACAGTTGCATGTGTCATATAAATTATATGGGGGAATATTAATAACATACAATGATTAACCTATAGATTTCTTTTAGGTCAATTGACTGGTAATTTACCCATAATTTGTTTTTTCGTGTTCTTTTCTGGTTTCATTATGATTATGTAACACTTTGGGAGAAAGATACAGAACAGCAAACCAAAACTTGAAGCCAAAATGGCAAATATCTCCACAGCTACAGTGAACTTTCCAGGAGAGCTGACATAAGCTGGGATGAAAGTGATCCAAACTGCACAGAATATGAGCATGCTGAATGTGATGAACTTGGCTTCATTAAAGTTATCAGGCAGCTTTCGAGCCAAAAAAGCTAAAACAAAACACAGTAGAGCCAATAGCCCTATATAACCCAGCACAGCCCAGAAACCTACTGCTGAACCTAACTGACATTCTAGAATGATCTTTTCTTTGTAACGCTTTAGATTTTTGAAGGGGAAAGGAGGAGATGTTGTTAACCAAAGAGCACAAATAAGGACCTGTATGAGAGTGAAAGCAAGAACACTGAGTCTCTGCTGTGGAGGCCCAAACCATTTCATGACATTACTGCCTGGAAGTGTAGCTCTGAAGGCCATTAACACCACTATTGTTTTCCCCAGAACACAGGAGATGCAGAGGACGA
Organism: Pygocentrus nattereri; assembly: GCF_015220715.1. NCBI lineage: Eukaryota > Metazoa > Chordata > Actinopteri > Characiformes > Serrasalmidae > Pygocentrus > Pygocentrus nattereri. The sequence goes on from NC_051217.1 coordinate 40,579,954, forward strand.
AGGTGATCCCAAACACTGTGTGACGTAATACACAAGACCACTCAGAGGGCCGACCAATGAAAGTAAGTGAACAAAGAAAACACAGAGCCAGAGAGAAGAGCAACAGGAAGCTCAGCTCTGAGTTGTTGGCTCTGACTATCGGGGTATTTTTATATCTAAAGAATATGATTCCTATTATTATTGTCATGAAAGCACCAGTAATAGAAACAGCTGTTAACAAAATACCCATAGTTTCCTCATATGACAAGAATTCAATTTCCTTCTTTATGCATTCATCCCTGTGTGGATTTGACCAGAAGTCTTCATAACATTGTTCACATTTAATTGAATCTACCACAGAAGAAAATAGAGAAAAATACAGTTAGAACCGTGTAACATATGCTGGAAAAATAATTGAATCTTGTGATCAGAATAATACAGACAGTAGGTCATGTGTTTTCTTTTTGTGATAAGTGTACCTGTCATATTACTGATCTCTCCTTCAGCACATGGTATACAGTCAAAGCAGCAGATAGGCTTTCCTTTCTGCACAGCCTTCCTGGTGCCTGGAGGGCAGCTCTCACTGCACACAGACACCGGCACCTGGTCAAGGAAAATATTCACTTACCTAAAATTGTCTGTTTTTTTGAGACCAGGTTGCAACTTTGTTCCTTGTACTCACCTGATTGCTATTTTGTGCCCACACAATAGAGACCATGTTTACTGCTAATCGATTGTGAGCAGAGAAAGAGGAGTCGTAAAGTCCAACAGTGACAAATTCATGCTGGTGTTCTTTACTCGTCTGCCAGTTTATTATCTCATATTTTGCAGCAGGGTCACCATTTTTATCAAAATAAACCTCTTCGCCATCTTTGATTTTGAAACGCACCATTTTCATGTGTTCTAGAAACTGACAAAGTAGAGGAAAGACTTTATGTAATAAATAAATATTACATCATTCAAAAAGTGGTGGAAAATTCAGCTGCCTATGTGTAAATCAGTGCTTATCAAACATTAAACTCACAGTGGGAGGATCAGGCTGCTTTTTTGTTGCACATGTCTGTGTGCAGTCAAGAAGATTGTGTAGAGTATGGGCAACAGCATAAACTGCTTTATACACGTTGCTGAAAATGGGCATCAGTGACATGTCTGTGAATGTGTTTTCCACATCAGACAGTTTCTCTTTGCCTGTGCACACTGGTAAGTTCTCAGTGTCATTCTGTAGTGCATATTTACACTTGAACAGAGCCTCCCAGAATTCAGTAAAAATGGCACTGCCTGCAGATTTCAGTGGATGTATATTCAGAATAAAGTCCTTCAGACCCGTCACTGTTGTTTTGGGGATAGCAAGCCCTATGGCTCCTTGCAGTACGTTGTACTTATCCAATGCAGCCAGTTCTGGATCAAAGATCCAGGCCTCCGTTCCCACCCACTGGTATCCAGTGACATTGTGTTCAAAAAAGACATGCACCAGAATCTCCAAGTCCCACGTGTCAAGAAACCCCACTATTACTCGAGAAGTAGAGCTTTTAATTTGTTGAATCATTCTCAGCACTTTTTCTTGTGAGTAGGTTCTAAAGAATGGAAGGGAATATTCTAAGCAAATGCCCAGCTGCTCTGCAGCTTCAGTAAATGCAGCCATCCCACTGTTACCATAATCATCATCTCTTCTGATTGCCCCCACCCACGTCCAGCCAAAGTGCTTGACAATCTCTGCCAGTGCTCGGCTCTGGTAGTAATCACTGGGAACAGTGCGGAGAAATGAGGGATATTTCCTTTTATCACTGAGACACTCACAGGTGGCATAGTGACTGATCTAAAACAGATTCACATGGATGTTTCAATCAGTTTCCTCAGTCGGGATTCATGTTTTCAAATAATCCCATATGTTAACAATAATTATAGGTTGCTAAAAATGGAATGAATTCTTACTACAGGAATGCTGAAAGGTCCGATACTCATTGCGATAGCCATCGACACTGATGAGTATGTCTCGCCGATTATGCCTTGCACCTGTGCTGGCTTTGTGCAGGGCTCATTCAAGATTGAGTCCTCATTTCCATTAATAAGTGCCATAGCCATTCTGACCCCCATCGCTGTGGAGCTGCATGTGTCATAGATCTTGTAGCCCAGCGAGACACCAGGCAGTAAAGAAGAACTGTTGTTGATCTCCTCTATAGCATAGATCAAGGACTGTGAAAACTGGAACGCTCTGAAATCAAGACTGCAAAAATACTCATTCAAATTCACGAATCATTCAATTTCATTCGTGTATGAAAAGAAAACATCAACATTATGAATCAGCATCACTGTTGTATATTTGTTGATTCATCAACTGTTGTGTAGTTGTGGATTGTAGAACATAATTTAATAAATTACACATTCATGAAATGTAATGCTGAATTTCCGATGCTGCTTACCTCAGACATTTGACAGAAGGTGGCTTTATCATATAGGACAAGTCTGTGATCTCCCATCTGCTGTGGAAGGGAAAAATCCCCCCAAAAATGATATCGCCTTCCTTTGATAGTTGTGGGTATACAGGCTCTCCTCGCAGACTACACAAAGTGCCATTTGTGCTGGAAAAATTGATGATGGCCATCACCACATGCAAAAGAGCAAAGATAGACTCCATCCACTCATCGAACTGTTCAGTGTAATGAATGAGTGTGTTGAAATGATAATTAAAAATGTGCCAGGTCTGTTGTTTCAGATGACTGAACGGGTAGATTTGTGGTATATATACAGTTTGAGAGGCACATCCTTTATTGAAAAAGTAATGTTGAGACAGGGAAAGGAGGTGTGACTTTATAAAATGATTGGCACATATATGTAAAACACGTCACCTTATTTTGTGGGTTGTCCTGTGATTTCTAATGGCTGTATGTTTTTTTTGTTTTGTTTTGGTTTTTTTTGTTGCTTTTCCTGTGAATCCTGTATTCATAATACTTTACAAATGCATTTATAAGTCATTATGTGAAATACCTTATGTATATACCGTGTGATGTCAGATGTAAGCTTTAAAGTGCTTATATAGGTTTTATAGTTATGTGCATTTTTTAAATAAAATATGAGTAAATAATTCAGTATTTATGTTTCAGAATGCATTATAATATCTGTCATCATAACAAGTATGAATGTTGTTTAGCACTATAACACACTATAACAATCATTATGTCCCCCAACAGTTATGGGAGAGGTAGAAGATTCTGTGTGGAGTAAGACAATAAGGGCTTAACTTTTATGTGTGGTGGAAATTTGATTGAGTTAGTAACTGTAAGATACTGCTGGACTGTCTGCCTACAGGTGCCAGACATGCTTTATGTTAGTCTGTACATAACAATAGTAACATCAGCTACGACTTTAAACTAGCTTTGCTAATTCACGCCTTAAACAGTTCTTGAAATTGAAAGACAGAGCAGACTAATATATATATGTATATATATATATATATATATATATATATATATATGACCTGTATTACAAGTTAGATGTGCTAACCTCACTTAAAGCCTGTAACAGCCAGGCAAAAAGTTCTATAAACTGGTATAGTACATTACAACATTAGTGTCTATAATGATGTTATTAACTGAAACCTGGCTTTATGAAGTCAATATTCTGTTGCTGTTATAACGTATTATGCCGGTCATTAAGAGATATTATTCAACTCCTTAAGAAATATTATGCAAGCTTATATCAGGTACATAATAAGGTATGCAATATAACTCTTTAAAATGCATTCCAACTTTATTATGAATGTAGGATTTATCTAAGATGTTCTAAAGTCCATGTCATCATGGTTTCAAATATGCATATTCTTGTTTTAAAAGTAAAGGTCTGCCACAGAAAAAGCACTTACCAGTCTTATATATATATATATATATATATATATATATATATATATATATATATATACACACATGTATATGAAATACTAATATATACCAATCTGTGTGATTCATCCCTACATATTTGAGCCTCCCATGCAGAAAAATAACTTTGCTCTTCTCGACTGCTGTCAGAATGAGTAAAAAGGTTAATGCATAAATGGTCATTTTAGAGATCACATTTTGCAGATAATATATGGATGTATGGATATATAGATGGATATATAGAATATATGGATATATAGTTGGTTGGATAGTGTAGTGGTTAACACCTCTGCCTTCTACACTGTAGACTGGGGTTCAATCCCCCACCAAGGCACGCACCCTACACTATACCAATAAGAGTCCTTGGGCAAGACTCCTAACACCACCTTTGCCTTCCTGTGTAAAATGATCAAATTGTAAGTCGCTCTGGATAAGAGCGTCAGCCAAATGCCATAAATGTAAATGTAGATGGACCTATCATGTCTGGGATTTGAATGCTCAGCAGCACTGTCTCTTAGATCTGTAACCTGTAGCTTACTAGCTTACTGCCAGGCTGTGCTTCTGAAAGGGCAGTCACTCAAGCTCCTGTTATGAGTTGGCATGGTCACATTTGTGGACACAGTGGACAGATTTCCTGTGTGTTTTATTTTGTGCCACATGTACAGTACAGTCGCAGGGAACTACTGTGAGCTTTAAAGTTAGTTGAGTAGCTAATGTTTTAGCTTTTTATTCTTATGGTAGGATCCAGCAACAAGTGACTAATATAAGTGGGAAGCATCATCTAGCTACACAACAATGGTGTAATAAGCCTTCATAACAAGCACTGTTACCACATTTAAATAGACTTAAATAATCTACTTGCTAAGAATTTTAGCTGGGAATTGGTGATTTAGGAGAGCAGTGATTTTTAGCTAATGTATACATATTGCTAACTCTAAACCTGGATTTAGTCCTGGTCAACACAGCAGAAAAAATGTCAGATAAATCATTTTTAAAAATCTGTCAACAAATTAAGCCATCACCACACTACAAACAAAAAAGATAACTGTTGAAAGAAAATCATGAAAATTATATGGCCTTTGAAAATGTTGTGTTATTTCTGCTGTGGAACTCAAACAATCTCCTAAAGTGTTGAATTCAAATAAGGCCTTTTGGATAAAGGCACAATGGTTTTGTTTTGCCTTTTTATGTGAGCCTGGGATGCCATGCTCAAGGATATGTATTCAGATTTTTTATTATACCAGCAAATCCTGCTGTTACAGGTGTATACCTCCCTCTGCTGGACATAAATTCTGTCTTTCAGAATTCCTGGTAACCTTTGCCATGGCTGAAACAGAAAAAAAATATTTGTTGCTTCTTAGCTTGACGTTACACCAAAAATCTATTTAAATATCTTATGGTTCAATTAAATAAAAGATTCAAAAGCACACAATTCACAGTTTTTGGTACCCCAAACAAAGTTCAACATTCATGTTTTGTAAGCACATGTAAGTGTTTTGGAACTGCTATAAAATTAGACTTTTTGTCTTATTTGGAAAATAAGTTTCAAATAATTGGACCTATGGGGAACGAATAAAAGTGCTGCACACAGTGAAGAAGATACAACTCAGGTTCTAAAAAAGTTAGAACACTATGCAAAATTATAATACAGATCATTTAAACCCTTTCATTTCATTGATGATAGTACAAAGGCAATAAATCAATGATACAGAAAATGTATTATTTTTAAGAAATATGTGGCTATTTTGTATTTGATGGTGTCCTGTGTCCAGTAAATCAAAATTATAAATTCTTTTTGGAAATGATAGACACAGCATCCTCTGAGCTAATAAGGAGAGGGACCATCCTGCACCTTATCAGTGCACGGTTCAAAAGCCAGCATCCATAATGATATAGGGATGCATTAGTACACATGACTTATATTTGTGAATGTTTGTGAAGACACCATTAATTCTAAATGAACACAAGGAAGGGAAAGAACCATTACATCAGACAACGTGACAAGTGGACTAGACAAACGTTGACTGAAACAAAGGGCTAGATAAAGGCTAAAACAAATAGGGAACACCTGGGAGAGGGTGGACATGGAGACTATCAACAAGTGAGGATACTAATAGGGAAAGCGAGGAAAGGGTGAAGCACAAGAACCAAAACACAAGCACATGGCAGAAAGCACATGGCTTCAAAACAAAGCAAGTAACAGACACAGGAGCAAGGGGAAACTGTGACAGAACCCCACTCCTAACGCACAGCTCCCAAGGTGTGAATAACAAGCCATCTGACGTAGAAGCTGGGTAAAAGGAGGAACCAGAAAAAACATGAAACTTGACCAAACAGGAGACTAGACAGGAAACAGGACAATTAAACTGGGCATGGGACTGGACAAGAGACTGAATAACAGAGACAGAGACTATGAGAGTAACAGGGACAGGTATAGTGATCAGAAGAGGGACAGATGCAAATCTAGAGTTGGACACAAAAACAGTAACGTCAACAGGCTTAAACATTCTAACAGAAACAAGAACAGAAGCAAAATGTGGGGTAAAACACTGTCACGACACAAGAGGAAGCATAGACTGAAAGTTCTTAGGTTGGGCAGTGGACTGCAAGAGCTGCCAGACAGGAGACTGCAAGGGTGACCAGGGCACGGGAACAGGAACAGGAGCTGCCTGGGGCACAGAAACTCTCGAAGCTGGCACTGGAACATGGTGGGGAGCCAGCAATGGCTGCAGTGATGTTCGCGGAGGTAGTCGGGCCTGCTGCTCAGCAGCCACCAACAGTCCTGGTGCTGCTGGACTGGCTACACCCTCACTGCCATTATAGCCACAGCGTTTGTGCTTCCGCTTCAAGAGATTGCCTGATAGCTGGTTGAGGGAGCTGGGGAGGCTTGAGCAGTCATGGCTTGCTGCTGGGCGATACACCGGTCAGAGTCTGAGTCCCTTGGAGCCCATCAAAATTACCCTCCAGGGAAACCGGCTCTCTCCCCATCCAGGATGGTGGAGATGTGGGCTGAGAGCAAGGTGGCCCTCTCACCCCCACCAGAGAAAAAAGGCTGAAGCTGGCGAAGCAAATGGTATCCCTGCTGAAGCTTAAGCTCATTCTCCTCAAGGAGCTTCTTTTGTACTTTGAACAAGCTTGCTACATCCATTTTAAATGGTCTGGTCAACTGTCATGTATGGAACAAGCAAGGAGGCTGGATATAAAGGTTTCATCATCATCATCATAAGTGTGAGCAGACTTTATTAATCAAAACAAACTAGCAAAGTACAACAAGTACTACAAGGCTTAAACAAAGAAACACAAATATCAAACGAAACACAATGTAAGGAAAGAACCACTACATTAGACAAAGTGATGAGTGGACCAGACAAACACAGTCTGAAACAAAGTGCTAGATAAATGCTACAACAAATGGGGAACACCTGAGGCTGAGACTACGGACAGGTGAACATACCAGTAGGGAAGAGAGGAGCACAAGATACAAGCACATGGCAGAAAGCACATTGCTACAAAACAGAGCAAGTAACAGATACAGGAACAACGGGAAACCATGACATCTCCAGCTTGTTCTTATTATATTTTTGGTAACACTTTACGATGTTGTTTCATAGTTAATAAGTAACTAAGCAGGAACAAAATAGTAGTGCAGCATTAAGACTTAAGTAACTACCAACTACTAGTTAACTATTTGGTAGCTAACAGTGAACTAATGATAAGGGTAGTTCACTATTAACTAAACAATAACTACTGAGTCTCATAGAGTATTACTTAGTAACTATGGTTTCTTAGAATACTAGAGAACTACTTATAAATATATGAGTAGTTTTACTAATGAACTAGGAGTTAAACTAGTTGATCCGCTGTGGCGACCCCTAAAGGGAGCAGCCGAAAGAAGAAGAAGACTAATGAACTAGGAGTTAATGATGATCAGGAACAGTATTATAAAGGGAAAGACATGGTATCTCTTTACTAATGAGATACCATTTTAGACAGAGCCACAGTCTCCAAACCATACATCATAGCAGGACGCACTACTGTCTTGTAAACCTTCCCTTTCACTCTTGCTGCTATCCTTCTGTCACACATCAGCCCTGACACCCGTCTCCACCCACTCCATCCTGCCTGCACCCTCTTCTTCACCTCTTTTCTACACTGTCCATGTAATGTAGTACAAATAATGTTAATAAATAAATTTTGAGAAAAGTAAGAATAAATAAGTTGTTTGCTTGTATTTATTTGTCCTTTTTATTTGTGAACAGTCTAAATGTGAAAATATTCCTGAATTAGGTAGCTATATCATAGAAAATAATCAGTCATCACTGCTGAAGGAGTCTGAGAGCTTGTCCTATTCTGCATTATAACTTTGATCATAGATTATTTCATTTTCCTTCTTCCCTAAACACTATTTGGAATCACTGCCTAAGGTCAACTAAATGTAAACCAAAACACTTACATTCATTTTTTATTATCAAATGAAAACATTCTGATCTACCCAGTTAGGTCATCATGGAAACATCAATTAGACTTTATTTGAAATAAAATACAGGGTCTTAAAGTAAATTGTGGGCCTGTGTAAATTGTCTGTAGGTCAAGTCTTCTCCATAGTCCTGACAGAAAAAAATGTAGGGGAAAAATGTTTTTCATGCAGATACACCAAATATGTACTTATTTAAGTACATCTTAGTCAGTGCTTTTTAACAAGTCTTCTATCACAACAATCTAATACTACTACTATTGGTGATGATGATGATGATTATTATTATTATTATTATTATTGTAGTAGTAGTAGTACAAATACATAGAGGTTTTGATATTTACTCTAGCAGACCATACTGTGATCAGTCTCAGGTTTCAGACTTTGAAATACATTAGAAATAAAAAAAATCCCTAAAGAAATAATGTATTGTCATACAAAAGTCTTCATAAATCATTTTTTAAAAAGTAAGAGTAAAAAGTCGGTTATTGAGTCCTTTTTCATTTGTGAACAGTCCAAATGTGAAAAGATTCCTGAGTTAGCTAGCTGCATCATTAAACATAAATCCAGATTTTGAATTAATTTATTTGGGTGTGGATTTATTGGATTTATGGTCATTTTGTATGACAGTACATCATTTCTTTAGGGATTTTTTTTATTTCTAATGTATTTCACTTTATAATACTGTTGCTGATCACTCCTAGTTCATTAGTAATGAGTTAATTTGTGTTTCACTTTAAAATATAGTTCCCAATAATCATTAACTCCTAGTTCATTAGTCATGAGTTACCATGCATTTCACTTTATAATACTGTTTCTGATCCTCATTAACTGTGTGGCGTTTGCGTGTTCTCCCCGTCTCTGCGTGGGTTTCCTCCGGGTTCTCCGATTTCCTCCCACAGTCCAAAGACATGCAGTTAGGCCAATTGGTCATGCTAAATACTGTAGTATTTTAGTAGTTGTCTCATTTGTAGGCTGATGTGCAAATTGATTCACACTGCCAAATATGAAGATGTGCATTAGCCTTTTAAGGTTTCTGACCAAAACAAGCACATGATGGACACCTGTCAGTACAGTGTGGTGTGATGCCCCAAGGCTTCTCTGAGGATACTTGTTTCTGTGAATAGTAATGGATGATCTCATCTATTATACTGTAGGGACTGCACACTGTGTAGTGTATTTCTCTACTGTTAGAAGTGTTGTAATACACTCCATCAGTTATCAGTTCACCAGGACCCTTCTAAGACTTAGCCATTGAGCAATTAATGTTGAATTTATCAGTAATGAGTAGTTATTCTAAAACCCTAGGTATTAAGTAATTGTCTATGAGACTCTAATCATGAGTTCACTATTACCTATTGCACAGTTAACTAGTAGTCCCTGGTAGTTCATAGAATTTGATTGTGTTAATGAAGCACTACTCATTAATTCCTGCTTAGTTCCTGAGTTGTAATTTAGTGTCTCTACTCTTACTGTTGCTTAATATAAAAGAATCACATCATGTACCTGAGAGAGGGGTACTTCTGTCATGGACCACTCTTCTTCTGTTGCCTCATGCCCCAGTATATGCCATCAAACCTCCACCTGCAGTGATAATGCCCCTTGGTGGACAAGGAAGTCATGTCATACCCCAAAAAGTGCTACCATGTTATGTTCTTGATGGTACTATCTATGAAATTAGGTGGTCTCTGGTGAGTCTCTTGTATCATTGGCTCCTAATGGTGTCTACCTGCTTTTGTGTACCTCTTGTACAATACTACCCACTGTTTTTATCAAGCTTCAATAACTATGTTATACAGAAGGGCTCCACTCCCCTTTCTAGCTCATTTCTTTCACTGCCATGCCATTGTTGCCATAGATGTTGTCACTTATGACTGCTATCCAGACCCCTCTTTCAGTAACTTCACTAACTGAGTCAGTGCTCTGAACCTTCACTCTTCTGTTGTCCTTTTCTAATCACGTTCTCCATATTTCTTGTTGTCTACAGGTGTACCTTTTTACAATTATTTTCTTGTAAATATTTTGTTTTGTGTGTGTTTTAAATGTGTTTAAACCAAATTGTGTTGTTTTACAAAATGAATCTGTAAACAATACTTAAAAATGGACTTTATTGTTTTCCTAGAAAGACAAAGCATTTACTCAGATGCATCTAAACCTTTGAATAGAATTTTGTGAGTTGCCAGTTTACTAGAATGACCTACCCTGTCCATTTTAACACATAGATTTACGAAACAGGTGCACTTTGTAGTTATACAATAACTGACTGTAGCTCATCTATCACTATACACAATTTGCCACCCCTTATCCTGCCCTTCATTGGAAAAGGACCACAATATATTGGTTGGGGCTATGGACCATTCCCAGCACTGCAGCACCAACATAGTAATCCCAAGTAAATTAAGAATTGTGCTGGTGCTAGTGTGTTAGGGGCAGTATCATTTCTGGCTATACCAATATCCAGGCAACTGTGATCTTGTCATCATAAACTGGCCACAGACAAAGGACTTGAGAAAAACTAAAAAAAAATTATACATAGACAAGATGCTGTGTGTTTATATTATTGCAAATTTCCTGCAAACTACTACCATAAAAAAACAGAGGAAAATTTTAATTGTTACAGCAAATTATATATTTCAAATAAAATATTAGCCAGAATATGTTTACAGTAATTATGGGTTTGTTGGGTGTAGCTCACTTAGCTAACACTTTTCCCATAATTTGCTTTTTAGTGTTCTTCTCTGGTTTCAGTATGATTATATAACACTTTGGAAGAAAGATACAAAACAGTAAACCAAAGCTTGAGGCCAAAATGGCAAATATCTCCACAGCTACAGTGAACTTTCCAGGAGAGCTGACATAAGCTGGGATAAAGGTGATCCAAACAGCACAGAATATGAGCATGCTGAATGTGATGAACTTGGCTTCATTAAAGTTATCAGGCAGCTTCCGAGCCAGAAAAGCCAAAATAAAACACAAAAGTGCCAAAAGACCAATATAACCCAGTACAGCCCAGAAACCTATAGTTGATCCTAAATGACATTCTAATATGATCTTATCCTTGTAGTAGTGCATGTTGTTGTAGGGGAAAGGAGGAGATGTTGTTAACCAAAGAACACAGATAAGGACCTGTATGAGAGTGAAAGCAAGAACACTGAGTCTCTGCTGTGGAGGCCCAAACCATTTCATGACATTACTGCCTGGAAGTGTAGCTCTGAAGGCCATTAACACCACTATTGTTTTCCCCAGAACACAGGAGATGCAGAGGACGAAGGTGATCCCAAACGCTGTGTGACGCAGCACACAGGACCACTCAGAGGGCCGACCAATGAAAGTAAGTGAACAGAGGAAACACAGAGACAGAGAGAAGAGCAGCAGGAAGCTCAGCTCTGAGTTGTTTGCTCTGACTATTGGTGTATTTTTATATCTAAAAAACATTATTGCTATTACTAGGGTAATAAAAGCACCAATTATTGAAACAGCTGTCAACAAAATTCCCATCGTTTCCTCATATGACAGAAATTCAGTTTCCTTCTTTATGCATTTGTCTCTACTTGGATTTGACCAGTAGTCTTGATGGCATTGTGTGCATTTAATCCCATCTGTCAGAGAGAGACAGAGAAAAAAAAATTATATATATATATATATATATATATATATATATATATATATATATATATAAACTACAGATTTAGATGTATAGAGTGAATATGGTAAGAGAATCATTATTGGGTACAGAAAAATTTATGAAGCTACTTTGTACCTCTGTACCTCCCTGTTTCTTAAATCCTGTCCACAAGGAGTTTGGCTGCAGATTTTCATTCCAGCAAAGTATGAAAACACAGACTGAGAACAGACTGAGACTAACTCATGAAACAAATAGAATCAGGTGACCTCTTGCTTGTTTGAAATGAAAACCTGCAACCACAACAGCCCGTTGCAGATAAGATGGATATCATAGACTTACAATAAATCATCATAAAACTTTTTTAGTGATGTGTGTAATGCAGAGAGTATTTTATGTTTATTTCCTGTTTTTCACCTGTCATATTACTGATCTCTCCTTCAGCACATGGTATACAGTCAAAGCAGCAGATGGGTTTTCCTTTCTGCACAGCCTTCCTGGTGCCTGGAGGGCAGCTCTCACTGCACACAGACACCGGCACCTGTGATCAAAGAAATTTCACTTTCCTAAAGCATACATGATATATGCTTCCAGTGAGACCAATATGTCATTTCCTTCTTTTTACTCACCTGATTCGTATTTCGTGCCCATACAACAGATGTCATGTTCACTGCTAATCGATTGCGAGCAGGAAAAGAGGAGTCATAAAATCCAACATTGACAAATTCATGTTGGTGTTCTTTATTTTTCTGCCAGTTTATTATCTCATATTTCGCAGGAGGATCACCATTTTTATCAAAATAAACCTCTTCACCCTCTTTTGTTTGGAAATGCACCCTTTTCAGATGTTCTAGAAACTTACAATATAGAGCAAGACCTATATGTTAAAAATTGTTATAACTTTGAAAAAGTGTTTGTAATGAAAGCTCTATATTCTCCTTAAAAGAAAAGCATTTGTGATTCAAATGTATGTCCAGAGTTCTATGGCCTAAGTGCAAATCAGTGCTTAATCAGACTTTATACTCACAGTGAGAGGATCAGGCTGCTTCTTTGTTGGACATGTTTGCGTACAGCCGAAAAGGTCATGTAGAGTGTGGGCAACAGCGTATACTGCTTTATACACATTTGTGAAAATGGGCATCAGTGACATGTCTGTAAATGTGTTTTCCACCTCAGACAGTTTCTCTTGGCCTGTGCACACAGTTGTATCATCAGAGTCATTCTGTATTTTATATTTACACTTGAACAGAGCCTCCCAGAATCTTGTAAAAATGTCACTGCCTGCAGATTTCAATGGGTGTATATCCAGAATGAATTCCTTCAGACCCGTCACTGTTGTATTCGGAATCGATAACCCTATGGCACCTTGCAGTATGCTGTATTTATCTGCTGTCGCCAGTTCTAGATCAAAGATCCAGGCTTCGGTTCCCACCCACTGGTATCCAGTAACATTGTGTTCAAAAAATGCTTGCACCAAAATCTCCAAATCCCATGTGTCAACAAATCCCACAATCACTCGAGAAGTAGAGCTTTTGATCTGCTCAATAATCCTCAGCACTTTTTCTTGTGAATAGGTTCTAAAAAATGGAAGGGTATATTCTAGACATATACCCAGCTGTTCTGCAGCTTCAATAAATGCAGCCATCCCACTGTTACCATAATCATCATCTCTTCTTATCGCTCCTACCCAGGTCCAGCCAAAATACTTGACCATCTCTGCCAGTGCTCTGCTCTGGTAGTAATCACTGGGAATAGTGCGGAGAAATGAGGGATATTTTTGTTTGCTACTAAGACACTCGCAGGTGGAATAGTGACTGATCTAAAACAGATTCACACAGGTGTATCAGTTGTTATATTCAGTCATGACATTTTTGTATATTGACACTTGGAAAATGACAACATAGTATATAAAGTAAAGTATACCTTAAGTTCAGGGTTGTTGATTTCTAATAATTATTATTACAGTGATTTTTTTTTTTTATTTCATTGATGAAAATTGAATTAATACTTACTACAGGAATACTAAAAGGTCCGATACTATTCGCGATAGCCATCGACACAGATGAGTATGTCTCACCCACTATGGCTTGCACCTGTGCTGGCTTAGTGCAGGGCTCATCCAAGACTGCATTCTCATTTCCATTAACAAGTGCCATAGCCATTCTTACCCCTATTGCTGTGGAACTGCAGGAGTCATATATCTTGTAGCCCAGTGAGATTCCAGGCAGTAAAGAAGAATTATTATTGATCTCCTCTATGGCATAGATCAAGGATTGTGAAAACTGGAAGGCTCTGAAATCAAGGCTAGTCAAAAGCATAAAAGAGAAACACAGATACCTTATTTGAGCAAACGTCTTTAAGCATCATCCATGCTGCACATGTGCGTATTGTTTAGCACCAGGTAATAAAATACATATTCATTCAAAGTGTATGGTACCAACTTTCATACACTGCTTACCTCATGCACTTCGCTGGAGGTGGTTTGACCAAGTAGGACAAATCTGTGACCTCCCATCTGCTATGGAAGGGTAAAATCCCCCCAACTATGATATCACCTTCCTTTGATAGTTGTGGGTATAAAAGCTCTCCTTGCAGGCTACAAAAAGTTCCATTTATTCTGAAAAAATTGATGATGGCCATTACAACATGCAAGAGAATAAAGATAGACTCCATCCCCTTACTGGACTATCAGGTATAATACTTAAGAGTGTGGTAAGATGATGACTAAGAACTTCTATGTTAGGTCTGTTGTATCAGTTCATTGAATATGGCGGATTTGTGATATTTATACAGTTGGAAAGACATATCCTTTACAGAAATGTTACACTGTTGGTCCAAAATGAAAGGAGGTGGGACTTTCTAAAACAGTGTGTCCCATTTGTTTGTTCAGTCTGCTTCACCTGTGGGTTCTGGGGATGGACAAAAACACTTGTATTAATTTTGCAGAGGGGTGGGCAGTATGGCACTATTTATTGTTTTTGTGATAATTAGGTCACAGTATGCTTTTCTTCTGTTTTGACTTTTTTATGTAGCTTGGTTTTTTTATGGTCTTGGTTGCCATGCTTAAGGATCTCTATTCAGATTTTTCCAAATCTATTGATAATAATAATGGCTGGGACAATGAAATTCTTTGTTGCTTATCATGTTGATTTGACACTCAGCATGTGATTGAAATCAGCCGTCATGCTTAAGGATATCTATCCAGATTTTTCCAAAACTATTTACTCCATTGATAATGGCTTGGACAATGAAATTCTTTGTAGCTTGTCATCTTGATTTGACACTCAGTATGTGATAGAAATCTATCCTGTTCATGGTCACACAATGCTTCTTGTTTTATTGGCAGATTGGAAAGAGTATAGAGAAATCCAAAGTATGGATATTGTGTCAAAATCTTGCTCAGTTAAAAGTGGAAATAAAGTATTTGCACATTTATTGGAGTTTGACATAGAAATGTATTTATCCAGTAATAACTGTTGAAGAAAAACAACTCTGACCTGTCTTTGTGGTTGAGGCTTTCATTTGATTACATAAGCCATGGACATCTAAAATTCACGTAGGCAGCATCATGATCACAGAAAAAACACTGTTGTGTCCAAACCTCACATACCACTGCAACACACTGTAACATGCCACTATGGAATGTCAGTGGTGTCATATCACCCAAATAATATTTGCTCTGGGGGGGGAGGGGGGTCTTGAGCATTGACAAGCAAGGTGAAAGGGTATAACAAAGTATACAGAGAAATAGATGGACTACAGTCTGTAACTGTGGATCTACAAAGTGCTCCTATATGGTAAGCGGAGCTTAAAAATGGGCAATGAGTGTAGATACATGGAGGTAAACCTAATGAAGCAGCTGATCACACATGCAACATATATTATAATATGCCAAAGTATTTTAGTGTCACCTTCTCTAACTCCATAATTTCCCAATAATAACATGTACATTGCAGGTGTTACATCAAGATACACAGGGTTTAGTTTTTACTTAATATGATGAAGTAAAGAGTGAATTTGTTGAGAGTTTGTAAATGGTAACATACATAATGCAAGCATAAGAGATCCTGCTGATCTGTATAGATGCTTGGGGAAGTTACTAGAGTGGCAATAGCTTCCCCCTTGTGGAAAGTCTTGATAAACAAAGGTAAATGAGTAAGTGAGTGAATGAATGAGTGAGTTAAAAGCCAAGCCATCATGTCTAAAAACTCAGAAGGCCGATGTTGGTTCACTGGTTATTCTGATGGCAAATGAATTGCCCTGATTCCAATTGACACCCTTATAAATTAGATTTTTTTATTATTTATTTATTTATTTTTATAGATTTTCTAAAATTCAACATTTTGCATCAAACTGCTTTGATTGATTTGTTTACATCTTGAAGATTATCTTTTTTTATTAATATTTTGAATAATAAGATGTTTTAAAATGTCAACAAACTATAATTATTGGGGCAAGTGCCATGTTTTACATAAGGCCATATAAATAGAGAATATCCATCTCACTTAACTGGCACTTTACCCATAATTTGTTTTTTAGTGTTGTTTTCTGGTTTCAGTATGATTACATAACACTTTGGAAGAAAGATGCAGAATAACAAACCAAAGCTTGAGGCCAAAATGGCAAATATCTCCACAGCTACAGTGAACTTTCCAGGAGAGCTGACATAAGCTGGGATGAAGGTGATCCACACTGCACAGAATATGAGCATGCTGAATGTGATGAACTTGGCTTCATTAAACTTATCAGGCAGCTTCCGTGCTAGAAAAGCCAAAATAAAACACAGTAGAGCCAAAAGTCCAATATAACCCAGCACAGCCCAGAAACCTATAGTTGATCCTAAATGACATTCTAGGATGATCTTTTCCTTATAGTGCTTTAGATTTTTAAAGGGGAAAGGAGGAGATGTTGTTAACCAAAGAATGCAGATAAGGACCTGTATGAGAGTGAAAGCAAGAACACTGAGTCTCTGCTGTGGAGGCCCAAACCATTTCATGACATTACTGCCTGGAAGTGTAGCTCTGAAGGCCATTAACACCACTATTGTTTTCCCCAGAACACAGGAGATGCAGAGGACGAAGGTGATCCCAAACACTGTGTGACGCAGCATACAGGACCACTCAGAGGGCTGACCAATGAAAGTAAGAGAACAGAGGAAACACAGAGCCAGAGAGAAGAGCAGCAGGAAGCTCAGCTCTGAGTTGTTGGCTTTGACTATTGGAGTATTTTTATGTCTGAAGAATATAATTGCTATTATTATTGTCAAAAATGTACCGATAATAGAAACTACTGTTAGCAAAATTCCCATGGTTTCCTCATATGACAGGAATTCTATTTCCTTCTTTACACATTCATTCCTGTGTTGATTTGACCAGAAGTCTTGGTAGCATTGTTCACATTTTATCGAGTCTGTCAGAGAAAGGTAAATAACATGAATGACAAAAAAGTTAGAGGCACAGGGAAAGTATTTGAAAGAATGCTTTACATATAATGTCTCCATTGTTTAGCAACAAAACATATAATTTCTTTCTCCAAAAACATGGAGAAAAACATCTCAATTTTAAGCTGTTTAGACTTAATTCTCAGAAATATTATTTGACGGAGAAGCGGCTTAGAAAATGTATGGATGGATGGATGGTAAGGGTTCTAATACAAACAACACATTGTTTATTTCAGCTTTTTTGGATGTTCATACCTGTCTTGTTACTGATCTCTCCTTCAGCACATGGTATACAGTCAAAGCAGCAGATAGGCTTTCCTTTCTGCACAGCCTTCCTGGTGCCTGGAGGGCAGCTCTCACTGCACACAGACACCGGCACCTGTGATCAAAGTAAATCTTTAATAGCACAAAAGTAGTGTGTGCATGTTGTACATATTGTATTATTGAGACCAAATTGTTCATTTATTCCTTGTGCTTACTTGATTACTATTTTGTGCCCACACAAGGGAGGCCCTTTTTACCACTAATCGATCGTGAGCAGGAAAAGAAGAGTCATAAAGCCCAACAGTGACAAACTGATGTTGCTGATCATTAGTTGTTTGCCAGTTTATTATTTCATATTTAGCTGCAGGGTCCCCATTTTCGTCAAAATAAATCTCTTCGCCCTCTTTGGTTTTGAAGCGCACTCTTTTAAGATGTTCTAGAAACTGACAAATTAAAAGAGTGTTTAAGTTACAGCATTTGAAAGAGCCCAGTACTTCTCTATGAAAGCATTTTGGCTGATTTTTCAGACTTTATTCTACATACATTTGTCAAAGTTATGAGATTTTAAGGACAAGATCCATGTTTTTAACTTACAGTGAGAGGATCAGGCTGCTTCTGTGTTGGACATGTCTGCAGGCAGCCCAGAAGTTTGTGTAGGGTATGGGCAATAGCGTATACTGCTTTATACACATTACTGAAAATGGGCATGAGGGACATGTCTGTGAATTCATTGTCCATTTCAGAGAGCTTCTCCTGTCCTGTGCACACTGTTGTATGTTTTGAGTTATTCTGCACTGTATATTTGCAATGAAATAAAGTCTCCCAGAATTCAGTAAAAATGGCACTGCCTGCAGATTTCAGTGGATATATATCCAGAATGAATTCCTTCAGACCCGTCACTGTTGTTTTTGGAATAGCTAGCCCGATGGCTCCTTGCAGTATTTTGTGCTTATCCCGAGTGGCTAGTCCTGAATCAGAGATCCAACCTTCAGTTCCCACCCACTGGTATCCAGTGATGTTGTGCTCATAAAATACATTCAGCAAAATTTCCAAGTCCCAGTGACCAAGAAATCCTACAATCACTCGAGAAGTAGAGCTTTTGATCTGCTGGATTATTCTCAGCACTTTGTCTTGAGAGTAGGTTGTGAAAAACGTAAGGGAATATTCTAAGCAAATGCCCAGCTGCTCTGCAGCTTCAGTAAATGCAGCCATTCCACTGTTACCATAGTCATCATCTCTTCTGATTGCACCCACCCAGGTCCAGCCAAAGTGCTTGATCATCTCTGCCAGTGCTCTGCTCTGGTGATAATCACTGGGAATAGTGCGCAGAAATGATGGATATTTCCTTTTGTCACTGAGACACTCACAGGTGGCATAGTGACTGATCTAAATTCACATATTTACACAGGTATGTCAGGGACTAGGTGGAGTCTTAATTGTTTATGCCAGATATTATAGCTGCACATAAAATTAACAGTAATTTCCAAAATTATTTTACATGTCAGCATTTCTTTTAACATTCAACTGCCATGATAATAATCATAATATTGAATTCTTACTAAGGGAATGCTGAAAGGTCCAACACTCTTCGCGATAGCCATTGATGCTGATGAGTATGTCTCACCAATTATGGCCTGCACCTGTGCTGGCTTTGTGCAGTGCTCATCCAATATTGAGTTGTCATTTCCATTAACCAGTGCCATAGCCATTCTGACCCCCATAGCCGTGGAACTGCATGTGTCATAGATCTTGTAGCCCAGTGAAACACCAGGGAGTAAAGAGGAGCTGTTGTTGATCTCTTCTATTGCAAAAATCAAAGACTGTGAAAACTGGAAAGCTCTGAAATCAAGACTGGTTTAGAAAGAAACAGATTTACACAGAGAAATAGATGTACAAATTTTAAGAATGACATCTAGAAGCTTTATGACTGTGTTGTAATGTAACTATTTAAAATAACACATTAATTCAAAATCTGAAAATCTCACTTTGTTGCACTGCTTACCTCACGCAAGTCAGCGGTGATGGCTTAAGAATATAGGACACATCTGTCATGTCCCAGCTGCTATGAAAGGGAAAGATCCCTCCAATGAAAATATCACCATCCTTTGAAAGTTGTGGGTTTACAGGTTCTCCTTGCAGGTTACAGAAAGTTCCATTTGTACTAGAAAAATTAATAATGCCCATTACTACATGCAAGAGAGTAAAGATAGACTCCATCCACCTTTTCAACTGTTGAGTAAAGATAATGATTGAGTGTGTGCAAGGTCTGATGTTTCAGCTGGTTGGATAGGAAGGATGTGTGGTATTTATACAGATGGAAAAAGCAAATCCTCTGTGGTAATGTCACACTGCTGGGCCATAGTCAAAAGAGGTGTGCCTAACCATTAACTTTACATACAGTAAAGTTTAAACCATCTTTTTGTGCCTGCTCCTTTGGAGAACATCAGAAATAAATTCTTCACCACATTAGATTTACGTCCCATTTGTCTACAATTTGGTGACTTAGAGAAAGGTGGAAAACAGTGAGAACCATTTTCTCTACTCTTTCCGTCCACTATGAATTCTTGGTGATGCCTCAGGGACTTAATAATACCACCTCTGTTTTTCAGTCTTTTGTGAATCAAATGCTAAGAGACATGCTGGTCTTTTTGTGCTGTTACACATAAATTATATAGTGGTCTAAAAGATTTTGCATAACATGTCTGGAGATGTGAGACCATCACCTTTATCAAGGCTTAAAAATTACTTTCATAAAAAAAATAATTCATTATCTAGATACGTCTATAAGCCAAGTGCACACTACACAATTTTAGCCTGATTTTCTAGGCAAAGACAACGAATCGCTGCGTACACCCATATGAACTGGCCTTGTAGTGTGAATGGTTCAGTGACATGGTCAGTGAGCCGTCGCAGTTATATCCATATTTTCAAGCATGGTCACTAATCTTGTACAGTAAGCTCCTCTACAAGACATAACAGAAGGAGAAACGAGCAGGAGCCAATCAGAGCACAGAAGAAAACCCCAGGAAGTAAGGTGTGATCAGTCAAAACAAAATAAAGATGGTGAAGAGCTTTTTGGAGAAAAACCTGCAAATACTGACTGTGGCTGCTGACCTCTGCCATTTTAAGTGGGTTTGAAAGAGCCTTTGAGAGAATATTTGCTGCAGCCTTCTCCTCTGTGCTGTGGTGCTGGTGATTCTTTCATTTACTTTCAGAGTCAGTAGGATTTTGTTACGAGTGCTTTTTCACAAATATTTGTGCTTTGAAAAAGATTGTGTAGTGAGAAAGCTTCAACTGCAATCACTCATGTATTGCATACACTACTATCTTGGGAAACTACTGGCCACAAGCCAGTATAACGATTCTGAGACTATCAAAGTTGTGTAGAGTTGACTTGCCGTAAGAAACAAGGGCACTGAAATGCATGAGTTCAAGGCGGCCTGTTACCCTCCAGAAGTGGATCTGCAGAGTTAAGCATTCTTTCCCATTAAACTTTCCTGCTCTAATAATCTATTAGCAAGGCCTTCTTGAGTTGATTTCATAGTTTGGCCCACAAGGAAATGTGAAACCCCTGTTCTAACATTTATAACAAAGCTGGCTTATAAGAACTGTCAACATCTTTGCTACCTTTTTGACTGCTCTCCTGAAGAAGAGCGCTAGATGGCTGGAGTCGACACAAGAGGCAGCAGCTACCTTTTGATTTCTGAGGCACAGAATAATTTCCAAGGACTGTACGGAAACTTCCAGATTGTGGAAGTTGGATGCCAATAATTTTGTAAGGGCAGTGTTCTCTCAATATCAAGCATATATTTCTTGTTGCCGTTCATTTCAAGTTATCATAAGCAGATCACAACAGGCAATGCTAGCTGAAACAATCTGAACCATCTAAACTACGGAACATAGAAACATCAGGATCCAAAACATCATTAGAATTGCCCCAAATATATTAGGTCTGCACAATCATGCATTGTGGTGTCATTGGCTCAAGAGGAGCTCATTTTGGAAATGCAACCAAAAACTTTGGAAAAGACCTGGATCTCATCCATGTTCATCTCAGATCGAACTTGCACTTGCCAAATATACAAGGATAAATTACTGATTATAAAAACCCGAAATAGCTGCACTAGATTGTTCCATTTGCTTTGAAAGAAATTTTGATATTCTTCTGGTGGACACATGCACTCACAGCCACAAGGTCCTGCTCCTAAAGCCTCCTAAACTAAGGCCCAATATCATAAGCGTGGACTGTGGGCAGGTTGAGACTAACTGTAAGTCTCACTAATGTACAAACCTCCACTGTTTTCAAGGAATCATGGTCTTATAGAGACTTCTGAGATGGATGAGTTTCCACCAAAGTGAACAACAGCGAAAGGCCAGAAGTCCGCCTTTCAAAGGCTACCTTTAAGCAAATGATTCAGTTCATCCAGCTCTGCATTGAGTCCCCAGAATAAAAACTTTGGCCTGGCAGGTATAGCTTCACACTTCAGATTTTAACACACCACTGATGTGTTTAGCCTGCAATTTGTGAAACTATTCAAGATTCTCAGGTAGCTTGATCAGGTGACCAATCATTTGCCGCCGTCCACAAATTACCGCATGGCATTTGGTTTCCATGTGTCTCTACTCTTGTTAGTGGTCCTTGGTCCACTGGATGCCACCTTCCTTTGGGTCCTGCCCTTGCAATTGCATGTGGACGGCTGGAGTATACATTGAGTGTGTTGCAATTCAGGGGTTGTGTAGCATATGTGAGGTATGAGGTGAGACCAGTGCACTATGGTCCACAATGGTGAGTAAGCTACAGGACCAGTTCTAGGTTCGTGAGGAGTGGTAGGACTTAGAGAAGCATCCAGAAACACAGATAAGGGAAATTAAACTAATGGCTTTAATAAAATAAGCTTCGCCATTTGATTCAAGAGGGAATGTCAGTCGACAGTGATGAATGAACAACAAAAGTGAAATAAAATAAAACAGAATAACCTAACCTTTGTTTCTGTAGAGTACGACCCTTTTCCTTTTAAATGCCTATTTGAGTTTAGATTTTCATCTAATTTTTATTAGCTTTGTCCGTTACCTGCTCTTGGTTCCAGTGTTAGTTTGATTGGTTCTTGTTAATATCACCTCTAATAATTTTAAGGTAAGTATTCCCCTTGTGTTAGTTGAACAAGTGCCTTTGCTTACGGTTGCTTAAGTTAACTGATTTAATTAAGCAGTTTCTTATTTTGGCTCTTCTTTACAGGTTTAGTGTATACAGGTAAGTATCGGTTATTGGTATCTTGGTTTTCTTTAGGGTAACTGTATTCTAAGTACTTTTAACCAAAGTATTTCAGTTTTCCTTGAAAAGAAATATGCACAAAATATTCTGGAGAAGTAGTACATAACAACCCTTGTTTCAAACAAAATTCAAGATAAGCACTGTCTTCTTTCTTTCCCCCTTTTTTTTTTCTTTCGCTAGGTTCTGAGCTCTTTTCTCACACGTTGGCTATTCAGGGTTCAATCAGATCAAAATATAATGTGATGATCACAATTAGAATATTTACAAAATCTTCCATGAATAATTTCTCTTTTTTCTTTCACTCGTCAAGAACCAGTTGGAATGATCAGAGGATCACATTAATAGTCCTTGTATTAAGAGTCAGTGGGAGGATCCGGAAGGAAAAATAAACTGTCCTTTCCAAAAATGGCAAACTGGCAAAAATAAAAAATAGAAACTGGATCCTCTTTAGGATTACTCAATCCATTGCACTGTATTAACCAGAAATCTTTCAATTAGTGTCCCATCGTCAAAAACAAAATTCTCCTCTCCTGCCATGTCGGAGGAATGGAATTGTGAGAATGGTGCATTCAATGATCACTCTTGGGTTGGCTCACCATCCACGGTCCACACGGTGCAGCTGCAGCCCGCTAACTGTACACTCGGAGGCCACGTGGAACTGAATAATCACTCAAAAAAACCTGGCCTGTATAACAGACCAAAGAATAACACTCTTATTAATAACCTGGTTTCATTCCACACACCATAACATTGCGCAACACCATTTGGCTATGTCCTGCACAACTTAACGAAAATGGCGCCGGTTAACAGCACGGCTAATAATTTGCCCAACTAGCGTGCTACTTCTTGAACATTTCACCATCACTCTCACAGTTATGAACTCAATAATAATTTTACCATAACAGTATTAACATACTTTTTTTCTTTACAACTTACTCCAGAACCGTCGGTCAGTTTTCAAGATATTCTGTCTGGTAGTATTCAGGTAGTATCAGGGTTTCCAGGTTTCAGTTGAAAATAAAGCCTATTTCCTAACTGTTTTCTCTATTTTCAGCACTGTCTAGGTTCAGAACAGTTCTCTCTCTCTCTCTCTCTCTCTCTCTCTCTCTCTCTCTCTCTCTCTCTATCTCTCTCCCTCGTGTTTTCGCACACGCGCACCAGACGGAAAGCTCTTCTTCTTCTAATTTTCGCGAGCGGTTTCTTAAAGGGCAAGGCGCCTTTAAATACACCGTTAGTTAACATTTTCCTCTTGTTTAACCAAACTATATTCCAGATTTCAAGGGCTGTAAATATACACCTGGGTTACAGTTGCATCCTGCAAAAGACGCAGTCTATGAAGACATTATGAGGCTGCTTAGACCCACAAAGGCTGAACGGTAATGAGACGGTTTGCCCTGCGGATGATTTTTTATCTGCGTCACAGCTCCGCTGTTCCCGCCTTGCATCATGAAGCGTCACTCCTGTCAAGGTCTTTTTAAAATCTTTAAAGATAGAGCCAGATTATTATTATTTTTTTACATATTTTAGGGCCGGAGATGAAATTGTATTTTTTAGCATTTGTGTCGTTAGCTACTGCCGCTGGTTTAACCAAATACCTGTTTGTAAGTGTACTTATCAGCCGCCTTTCATTCCTCTGCTGACACCGCCGTGTTGAATGCTCGCCAGCACACGATAAACCTTAGGATATGTTGGATCCTTCGTTGCTGTGGAAAAGAAGGACACTTCTCGACCGCATATAAAGGAGCCTTCGAAATGAGACAGCCTACTCGCGCCGCTGTGGCGCAAACAGCCTTCAAATGCAGCCTCTGAAGGATGCAGCCCCTGAATTGGGACACAGCTATGTTGTTTAGAGCATATAGACTAGGCATTCATCAGTGTCAGTAACAGCCCCTTGTCCACAGGACCATCCATTTAACTCTGTTTTATATAAACGTGTTTTACCCCATTGTTTAAAACATTTGTTCGCTTCTATTATGTATGTCCTTGTGTTTAATATTGAACTGTGCTTACTTTTCTGACTGTAGATTGTGCTATAAATGTAGATAAGTTTCTCATATGATCTTAGGAAGCATAGATCACATAAATTGCATGATTAGGCAACATGGTAGCCCTCACACATACATCCGTCACATGTTAGTTAGAAATTCACCATCCCTTTTGTTTTTGGCTAGGATGTTTTGGTTTCTCATTAGCATTTTAAGGAAAATCCATAATTCACTGTTATTCATTTATTTTCCCTGCTTACCAAAAAGACACAACACATGGTGAATCTTTTATTTTTATTAGATAGTTCACGCATAGGCACCTTGGTATAATCAGTATCAAATATAGTACAGAAACAGCGAGTACTGATGATCTTTTACATTTGTATTGTATTATTTATATGTACTGTATATCTTTTATGTATTACATATTATTACATATTTGTTTTTGTAGCCCAATTAGCTTGTCAGACATTTGGACTTTAAAGGATGTTTACCCATCATATGTTTCTTAGTGTTCTTATCTGGTCTTAGTAAAATAATGTAGCACTTGGGAATAAATATGCAAAAAAGTACTCCAGAACTTGAGGCCAAAATGGCAAATATCTCCACAGCTACAATAAACTTTCCAGGAGAGCTGACATAAGCTGGGATAAATGTGATCCACACTGCACAGAATATGAGCATGCTGAATGTGATGAACTTGGCTTCATTAAAGTTATCAGGCAGCTTCCGAGCTAGAAAAGCCAAAATAAAACACAGAAGAGCCAGAAATCCTATATAACCCAGCACAGCCCAGAAACCTATAGCTGATCCTACATGACATTCTAGAATAATTCTGTCTTTGTAATGGTTCATGTTTTTATGAGGAAAGGGAGGAGATATTGTCAACCAAAGAATACAGATTAGGACCTGTATGAGAGTGAAGGCAAGAACACTGAGTCTCTGCTGTGGAGGCCCAAACCATTTCATGGCATTACTGCCTGGAAGTGTAGCTCTGAAGGCCATTAACACCACTATTGTTTTCCCCAGAACACAGGAGATGCAGAGGACGAAGGTGATCCCAAACGCTGTGTGACGCAGCATACAGGACCACTCAGAGGGCCGGCCAATGAAAGTAAGTGAACAGAGGAAACACAGAGTCAGTGAGAAGAGCAGCAGGAAGCTCAGCTCTGCGTTATTGGCCCTAACAATGGGAGTCTGTCTATAGTGGAAAAAAATCAAGCCAATGGTGATTGTGAGACATCCGCCAAACAAAGAAAATGTCACAAGTAGAATTCCCATGACTTCATTAAAATTCAGGAATTCAATATTTTTCAGGTCACATCGAGTCTTGTTCCCATTTGACTTGTACTCGAGAGGGCATGGAAGGCATGTCACTGCATCTGAAACCATAGGCATATTAAAAAGGGGAAATGAGGACATTTCTACAAGGTGTGAAATCATTTGAACTTTAAGTCGGCCACTTAAAAACACCATCAGCATTAAGGCAAAAGAGAGGAGCCTGGTCTTCTCACTTGTGGTGTTAGTGAACTCTCCATCTGCACAAGGAATGCAGTCAAAGCAGCAGATTGGCTTCCCCTCTGTGAAAGCCCTGCTGGTTCCGGGGAGACAGCTTTCACTGCATACTGACCTAGGAACCTGAAGAACATGGGTAATTCTGTTAAAAAATACAATTCAATACAACATTTATTGTTATACCTGGAGACGTCTGTGCCCCAAAATGAGTCCTTTTTATATAACTTGTTCTGCTTTGCTTACCATTCGCTGATCTCCTGCCCAGACTGCAGTAACATCATCATTCATTACAAACTCTTGGCCATCTTGCTGGGATGCATCATATAGACCAATGGTCTCAAATATTATGCTTCCTTCACTGTTCATCTGCCAGTTGACCAGAGCATAGCGTGCAACTGGGTCACCCAACTCATCAAACAGAACTTTCTCTCCATTTTTCATAGTGATATTTACTTGTGAGAGGTAATGAAGGACCTGCAAAACATAGTGTACAAGACTGAACAACTGAACAATGTATTACTGAAACAAATGGCAAAGACATAAATAAAGAAATGCTGTGACAATAAAAATACACTGTACTCAATTCCACCTGCCATGGCTCTATTCTTCGTGTATTTGCACATGAGCCATTGGGAAATGGCCCCTTCCCTTCCACACAGGCCAGCAGTCCATCCACAGCATAAGCCACAGCATATACAGCCTTATAGATGTTGTTCAGCAGGCTGGCATCTGTGACATCTGTAAACCTTGTGTGTGCAGTCTCCAGAGACTCCTCTCCAGTGCAGGATTTGGCACCATTGTGTGATTGAAGTCTCAGATTACAGTCAAATACATTCTCCCACAGTTCAACCAGTCCTGTATTACCTGGTGTCATATAGGGTCGGCTGCTTGCAATAAATTCTTTCAAGCCTGGGATATGAGCATTGGGCACAGCGAAGCCTACTGCACCACCAACCACAGCATAGTTGATGGCATTGGCTAAATACCTGTATGTGATCCAGCCCTCACTGCCAACCCACTGAAAACCAGTCACATTCTGGTAGTAAAGCTCTTCAATGAGGATGTCCAGGTCATTACCGTCTGCAAAAGCCACAATGACCCTGGACGTGGATGTCTTAATGACGTCCACCACATCTAGAAATTTCTCTCTGGGGTCAGTCCTGTAAATAGCCACAGAGTACTCCACACATACTCCTTCTTTATCAGCAGCTTCTAGAAAACTGGCCATTCCATCATTGCCATAATCGCTCCTGCTTCTAACAGCTCCTACCCAGGTCCAGCCAAAGTGCTTAACCAGTTTTGCCAGCGCTCTGCTCTGGTAGTAATCACTGGGAATTGTTCTGAAGAAAGAGGGGTACTCCTTTCTGTTGCTCAGACATGCACAGGTAGCTGAGTGACTGAGCTGTGAAAGAAAAATGCAGTCATACTGGGATTAAACTACAGTCAGATCCATATTCATATCGCTGGTGTCATAACCTTATATCTCCAAAATGGCAACTTTGCAAGAAAAAGAATAAGCATACTTTACTTTTAAAGTAAGTCAGTGGAACCAGACATTTGTCCATGTCATTTGTGGGTCTTTTGGTCCATTCTTCATGAAATGAGCAACAGGAATTTTCAAATTATGTCAAAAACTAAAAAATGATAAAAATCGAGATACAACGTACGAGATCTGATGTCTCAGCTTGAACTGTCTTAAATTGGTCTGTATATTCCATCTGTTAAAATGCATATCTGACAAAAAAAATGTCTGTTTATCTTTTCTGTTTTTCTGTGGCACATTGTTTATCCAACACTGAGACTTATTATTATTAAGTATTAATATGCTTTTGCCTAATTACTCAACATGGCAAATGAAACTTTAGGAGTAATTGTAACTCTAGACAGAGATAATCCAGTGACACAAAAGTCTGTCAACATGGTTATAGACATATTATAATAATCTCCTTATACCAGAATAGTGTGGAATAAACAGCATAATATACACTTTATTATGCTTAAATTTGGTTTAACCAATCAAATTTTCCATTGACTCACCACTGGTATCCGAAATGGGCCCATGGTCCTTGCAATTCCGATGGTGGCTGTTGAAGTCGTCTCCCCAATGACAGCATGCACGGAGGAGAGTTTGATGCATTCATCAATCCTGTCTTCTGGGCCATTAATGAGAACCAGTGATGCTTTCACAGAGAGAGGAATGCTGGGACAGGAGCCATATATTCTGTAGCCCAGTGTAAAGCCAGGAAGGATATCTGTGCTATTGTTAATCTCCTCAATAGCAAACATCATAGTCATGGCATACTGCAGCTCTCCTGGATCAACCCTAAAAGCAAACATATATTTTTCTTTTCTTTCATTCCTTTCAGTCCTTTCTTACCCAACTGTCTCTTTGTTATGGTTTTACATTTTGTGCAATGCCCAATATTTCCTAATATACCCCACTGTTCAGCTTTAAATGTAACATTACATATTTCATCATTGTCTTAACTATTTCAAATCCTACAGAATCATTTTCGTTTCAGTTTCAGACAACTGTTTTTTGGGTCGAATTATCCCATTAAATACTTCACTCTCTTACCCAAAACACCTAATATTTCCTGGGTTGACTTGTAGTGTTGGATTCACATCTAGTGGAAACTGATGGAATGAAAAAATGCCTCCTATGGAGACATCACCCTCTTTAGAAAAATGAAGAAGATCATCAGCTCCGTATGCCATACATTGTTGTGCTGTAGCATCAGCTGTAAAAAAGATTATCATCATTATGTCTGCCAGCAACAGCATGGCTCTCTATAGGAAATATGTGCCTTACAGAATCCGCTCACTATATTGAGCAGAACTGTGTCTTTATATATATCTAATAACAGCAGAACATGGGGCCTGACATAATGCAAAGTGGCATTTTCTGTCCAATGAGGAGAGCTAGTGTAATGATTGACAAGACAAAGGAGCAATGATCTGTGGCTGATATTTGAGCCAATCAGGGCCTAGGCTGAATCCAGTATTTCACCTTATATTATTGTTGCACCCTTGGGAAATTGGAAATTGTTATGACTGTGCCATAAAATTGCAATAAATGACTGGATTAGCAATACATTTTAAAATGATAGGGGTTGTTTTCCAGGAAGGGTTGATAATAGTGTAACTAGGACATTATTTATTTAGACCCCTTACATATCTGCCTGATCATGTATTACACCAAAATTATTTGTCATGATGCTTCAGACAATACTTAAATATTTAAAAATGAAAAAGTGAAAGTGTTATACATTTATTTCAGATATCATTTTTATTCCCAAATATTTAGTTTTTATTTAATTGGTTCAGTTACAACATCATTTTATTCACATTATATGCATTAACATTCTGAGTGTGTAAAGAGCAGAGATTGGAGAAAAGTCATTGTGATTTTGCATGTGTTTTGCCCATTAGCCTTTTCCTGGTGTTCTGCTCTGGCTTAAGTATTATAATATAACACTTTGGAATAAAGATACATGATAACAAACCAAAACTTGAGGCTAAAATGGCAAATATCTCTACAGCTACAGTGAACTTTCCAGGAGAGCTGACATAAGCTGGGATGAAAGTGATCCAGACTGCACAGAATATGAGCATGCTGAATGTGATGAACTTGGCTTCATTGAAGTTATCAGGCAGCTTCCGAGCTAGAAAAGCCAAAACAAAGCACAAAGCAGCTAAGAGTCCTACATAACCCAGCACGGCCCAGAAGCCTACCACAGAACCTAGATCACATTCTAGAATGACTTTATCAGTGTAGTGAGCCATGTTTTTTTGAGGTACTGGAGGCGCTAGTGCTAACCACAAAGTACAAATAATGACTTGAAAAAGAGTGCAACAGAAAACACTCATTCTCTGCACAGGCATAGAGCACTGTGGAAGACTATTGCCTGGCACAGTGGCTCTGAATGCCATCACCACTGCTATTGTTCTTGCCAGAACACAGGACATGCAAAGGGCAAAGGTGATTCCAAACGCTGTGTGGCGCAGCATACAGGACCATTTAGAGGGCTGACCAATGAAAGTAAGAGAGCAGAGGAAACACAGAGTCAGTGAGAAGAGCAAGAGGAAGCTGAGCTCAGTGTTGCTTGCCTTTACAAGTGGCGTATCTATGAAGTAGAAAAACACCAGCCCTACAGCTACGGTAAATGAAACTCCTGTTAATGCAAACACTGTCAGAAGAATTCCCATGTTTTCATCAAATGAGAGGAATTCCACTTTCTTTGGAACACAGAGGCTGTGGTTTTCATTTGACCAGTACTCCAGAGGACACCTGATGCATTCCACAGAGTCTGAAATGAGACAGAATAGTCACAGATATTACACTCATGCACCGCATATTGAATTATTACAGTAGTAAAATTTTCTATCTGTAAATGTCATTTTAAATTTCTATGTATACTTCAGTTCTAGAGTTTACATCAGCATTCAAAAATCAATTTTGTGGCAGGGACATGGATAAATACATATATTATGATGCTTCTACTCAACTTAATAGGTTTACCCCAATATTTAGATTACCTATGAAGGAATTATTATAAAAGGATTATTATATTATATTATTCACCAAATTCTTGCTATTTACAAACAACATGGAATATTAAATATTCTTAAAAACCTTAAAAATGCAATTCAATGTTTTAATCTATGCTGTAAAACATATCTTTTGAATGGTAGTGTTTTATTTTCTACAGTAAAAAAAACACATGCATTACCCGTCTCATTAGTGATTTCACCCACAGGGCACTGTACACATGCAAAGCAGCAAGGTGGTCTCCCTTTGATTTGTGCCTGTCTGAAGCCTGGTTGACAGCTCTCACTGCACACAGACCTGGGCCTCTACAACACAGTGTCAGTTAAACTCCCAGAAATGACAGCAAATCTTTTAATAATATCTAAGTTGTACTTATTGTGCACCTACCATGTCACTATTTCCAGCCCAGACTATACTGACAGGTTTCATGACAAACTGCTCATCACTTGGTAGAGAAGCATCATAGTGACCCACGGTAATAAAGACAATGTCTCCTGCTGGATTTTTCTGCCAGTTCACCAGCTCATAGCGTGCAGTAGGGTCCCCATTACTGTCAAAATACACACTCTCACCTGTAGGCATTGTAAAGTTAATGCTTTTTAAAGAATATAATACCTGAAAAAAATGCAAAAAAATAACATTATTTATTGCTTTTGTACTTATAGTGTTCTTAGTATTTCTGAAGATTTGACATTTTTTCACCTGACTTGAAAGCAGTGGATCCTTTTGGGTGCAAGTTATATTTTCAGTAGGATCATCCACTTTACAATGTGTCAGCTTTGACAGTGTGTTTTGCAAGGCATGGGCTATTGCATAAACCGCTTTGTACACATTGTTGGAAATCCTTAACTCGGACACATCAGTGAATGTGTTGTTTATTTCTTTAAGATTCTCAAATCCAGTGCAAAGCTTCTCATTCTCATCTTTTGGAGTAAACTGACACCCAAATGTTGTTTCCCAGAACTCTCTCAGAAGTGCACTAGAGGGACTCTGAGATGGATGGACTTTGACAAGAAAGTCCTTCAGACCTGGAATTTTGGACTTATTGATTGTAAAACCTATTGCACCACTAATAACTTTTGAAGTCTTTTCAGTTGCCAAGTATCTGGCAGTTATCCAGGATTCACTGCCTATCCACTGTAGGCCTGTCATGTTTTGAGCAAGGGCCTCCTCTAACAGAACATCCATTTCACTTTGGGCCAGAAATGCTACCAAAACCTTAGCTGTGCCTTGTCTGATCACTTCCACAACTTTAGCAATGCTCTCCTTGGAATTTGTTCTTAGAATTGCTTCAGAATACTCAACACATACTCCCTCTTTTCTGGCTTCTTCCATAAATGTGGCCATGCCATTGTTGCCATAGTCATTATCACTTCTGACCGCTCCTACCCAGGTCCAGCCAAAATACTTCACTAGCTGAGCCAGTGCTCTGCTCTGGAAGTAATCGCTGGGAATTGTTCTGAAAAAGGAGGGATACTCTTTTCTGTTGCTCAGACAAGCACAGGTAGCAAAATGACTGATCTGTTGGGAGGAGGTGACACATCAAATTAGAATTATGGCTCTGCTGTAGTTGCATGTTTTACCAAAAACAGGTTGATGTCCATGTACTTTACCACTGGAATCCTGAATGGTCCTGTTGCTCTTGACATCACAATAGTCGAGGAAGACTCTGACTCTCCAATGATCGCTTGCACTGCTGAATGTCCAGAACAGGTTTCTTGCGCTGTAAGTTCCTGACCATTTATCAAAGCCGTGGTTGATCTCATAGAGGCTAATGTTGAGCCGCAGCTATCAAATATCTTGTATCCAATTGAAATATTAGGAAGAAGACTGCTGTTGTTTATCTCTTCAATTCCAAATATCATGGTCTGAACAAATCGGAATTCTCTGAAGTTCAGACTAAATTAACAAAGAAAAACATTAATACACATAACAAAATAGAATTTTATGTTATCATTCACAGCTTTAACAGTATAAAGTGTTGAAAATATTTCAGATATGTACAGTTTGCTTTTCCACTTGCACAAGTCTTCAACTTTCCAATGCAAAAAAAGGATTTACTTATATTGCAGTAGCTGTAGAAGAAAAGAAGAAACAAACCTGGTGCAGGTTAGACGTTGTGGTTGCTCAGTAAATGAAAGCGCCTGCAATGTAATTTTGCTGTGAATTGAAAAAGCTCCTCCAATGATGACATCCCCATCCTTGGAAAGCACAGGGTACTCTGGGCTCCCAATCATTTGACACTTTGCCTTTTCTCCTTTTGCTTTAAAGAGACAGAGCAGCAGAAATGCATAGAGAAACATTGCAGGGGCTCTGCAGCACCACTTTATTGTTTTCTACCACTGGGACATCTTTTATATAGAGAGTGATTTTGGGGACTTGAAGTACATGATCATGTGATCATATCATATCTGAACATATCTGATCATACAGTATGATTCAGAGGGAGTTCATTTCTTTCCTACATATCTATGTATTTTATTTATCACTGAAACTAGTACTGGTCCTTGATGGAGTGCTTTTACAAAATTCTGCCTACTGTAAGGTAACAATGTTTTATTGAATATAGACTGGGACATTAAAATGAACAGTCCACTTTTTTATATTCCTTTTCTCTTTTGGTTCACCTTGGTTGCTCTGGCACCATCCACAGAGAGTTTATGTGATGATAATGATAGATAAATAGATAATTACTTTTTTTTATTCAATTTATTTTTCTACAGCTCAGCTTTCAATAAACATCTCTACTAAAAGTACAAAAGTACCACTGCTCAAAACATTGCTGATACTTTGTGGGTATTATTGAGCTTGACATATTTGTATGAACCCATCATGACTGAGATTCAGGGGTCGATATTTTAAACATCTGTCAGCCTCAGATGAGCTTTAAGTTAATATTCAGATGTGTCATATTCTGTCTCCCGTCTTTTAACAGAATGACCTGCATTTATCCCTGTGTAGTTCTTCTACATCCCTGCGTCATTTTTATCTTTATCTTTGCTTTTATCATCTTAAACATTTTTGGTCCCACTTCCTTTGGATAGACCTCTGTTTTTTCTATGGATGTTATAATGTTTAATAAACTATCTGGAGAAAACTCAGTTAATAAACATTAGAGGTAGAGTTAAGGTTAAAACTAGGGCTATGTTTAGGTTCAGCTCAACATTGTGGGCCTACTCAAGGAAGTTCAACTGTTTTGTTGCAGTTCAGGTGATCATATTACTACAAATCCTGCATTTTCATATTCAAAGTGTGGATAAAGTAACCAAAACACTTAACACATGTTAATATCACATTTAATACAGTGCATGTCCACCGTTTACCTTCAGAACATGGATTTGTTCAGTTCCATTGGAAGCAACATTTGATTTAGCTTGATGAAGCATGATCAGCTAAACTAGATATTGGATGATAACAAATAGATTGCCACAATAAAAGGTTTGGTAATGATTAAGCACACAGACTTGTTTTATTATGTACAACAAAAAAATAAAATATGTTTCTCAAGTGCCTAAGACTTATCACAGCACTATACTTGTCCTGGTTCCTGAAATACTGAACTATTCTTCAACATGAAAAATCTCCAGTTATTTGAGGCAAGAAAAAGTAGGGTATACATTATATTCTCCAGGACCTCTCCTAAGGTCAGTTATGTATGTATCTATTGACTGAGGAGGCCATTAAAAGCATTTGTTTGTGATTGTCATAAAGGAATGAATGGCCTCCTTCAATCATTCATAAAAAGACATTTCTTCCTAAATCCCACTGTGATACCCTGGTGGGTGAGTGAAGGAGGAAGTTGTAGAGGAATAGGAATATTTTATCACTCACAATGAAACAAAAATGCTAAGTGTACATCAATAACAAAATCAAGAGTCTGTCATTAATCTGGTCATTCAAGAGTCTGTCATTAATCTGCTCATTCAAGAGTCTGTCATTAATCTGGTCATTCAAGAGTCTGTCATTAATCTGCTCATTCAAGAGTCTGTCATTAATCTGCTCATTCAAGAGTCTGTCATTAATCTGGTCATTCAAGAGTCTGTCATTAATCTGGTCATTCAAGAGTCTGTCATTAATCTGCTCATTATTCAGATGTTCAGATTTCTCTGCTGCCTCTGTTGCTCTCTCACATGT
The DNA here is from genome assembly GCF_015220715.1 of Pygocentrus nattereri. Classification (NCBI taxonomy): domain Eukaryota; kingdom Metazoa; phylum Chordata; class Actinopteri; order Characiformes; family Serrasalmidae; genus Pygocentrus; species Pygocentrus nattereri. The sequence goes on from NC_051217.1 coordinate 40,615,063, forward strand.
CTCTCTCTACCAGAGGAAAGAAATATATTTTAGCAGGGAAAGAGCCAGTTGTGTACAGGTGCATGTGTTTAGCTATCATCCCAATCTCTCACTTCAACCAGCCATCTGAGGAAGGACAGTCATAGAAGACCAGAAATATTTTATGATGTCACTAACAATGAAACAAAAAAGCTAGATTTGGAGCGTAAAGCTCTCATCAGTAACAAAATCAGAAGTCCATCATTAATCTGGCCGTTTAGGCCAAGCTCATTGTTAAGAAGTTCAGAGTTCTCTGCTGCCTCTGTTCCTCTCTTTCAGCTTGCTCTATCTCCTGAAGGAAAAAAAAGCATTTTAGTAGGGAGAGACAATTATCCAAAGGTGCATGTGGTTACCAATCAACCAGTTCCTTTGCTCCAACCAGCCCTCCACCTTACAGGCACTGCCTGACCATGCCTCTGCTGCTACACCTGCTTAAGCTGTTTTCATGAAGATTCTGATGGAAGGTAAGAACAGAATTGATGCACACTCAAGAGCACAAAGGTGCAAACAACTCTATGGTTTAAGAACAAATCTTTAATCTGACATAGATGTTTTTTTTTTAAGATTTAAGAAAAAACTTGGGAAGATTATGGTGAATGAGGCACAGTGTTTAGCACGATAGTTACATATTCCTGTAACATAAAACTTGGCGTCATTCATATACTTATACTTATTCATATAGCCTTTCCTCTTGGGTTAGACAAAAAGAGTCACACTGCATAGGGCTGGGATCAATGTTGGATTCTGGTCACTTCGGCCCAGTCAAAGGTGGTGGTCTGAGTCAGGGTTGTGAGGAACGATGGAAGCACAGAGAGCTGGTAGATCCGGACTGAGGTTTTGTGGGTTGTAGCAGATGGGGTCTACTACAGGTCAAGAATGTTCTCTGTACTGACTCCCACTGGCTGTCCGAACAGCAGAGTCTCTTGCTGTCTTCAATCGTAGACTGAAGACTCATCTCTTTACACAGCACTGAAATGAGCATTGAACTATAAGCTGCACTTATTTTATTGTACTGCACTCTGTATTGTAGTTTATTGTATTGTATCTTATTGTTAGTGTATTGCATTGAATGGCACAGAGTTCTGCGTTCAACTCTGTTTCTTTTTCTCTTGGTGTCTGCAGTGACATATTTGTTTCAAGCAGTATCTGAGCTCAGGACTGTCTTTTTCTCTAAGCTATTGGTAGCAGAGATACTTTCTCTAGATTGACAAAGCACTTCTTTCTTTTTTTTTTTTTTTTTTTTTTTAAACCTGTCATGTCTGGCCATTTTTGCAATCGGAATGGTAATCCGAATGTACTGATGTACCAAACATATTTGTTTTCACAAGAAAAAGCTCTATAGGTTACTAAAGCCTATTCTTGTTAAAGTTTGTATTTTATTTGTTTGGCCAGGCCTGACAGGCAATAAAAGCACTTCTTGTAAGTCGCTCTCGATAAGAGCGTCTGCTAAATGCTGTAAATGTAAATGTAAATGTCCAGATCAGTGAGCAGCAGTTTGGTTTCATGCCCAGAAAGAGTACCACATATGCAATTTTTGCATTGAGAGTGTTGGTAGAGAAGTACAGAGAAGGTCAGAAGGAGCTGCATTGTGTCTTATTGGATCTAGAGAAGGCATATGATAGGGTGCCAAGACAGGAACTGTGGTACTGTATGAGGAAGTCAGGTGTAGCTGAAAAGTATGTTAGGGTGGTGCAGGACATGTATGAGGATAGTGAGACAGTGGTGAGGTGTGCAGTTGGAGTGACAAATGGTTTCAAGGTGAAGGTAGGGTTACATCAGGGATCAGCTTTGAGCCCCTTCTTGTTTGCAATGGTGATGGACAGGTTGACAGATGAGGTCAGGCAGGAGGCTCCATGGACCATGATGTTTCCAGATGACTGTAATCTGTGGTGAGAGTAGAGAGCAGGTGGAAGAGAATCTGGAGAGGTGGAGGTTTGCACTGGAGAGGAGAGGAATGAAGGTCAGTAGAGATAAGACAGAGATAAGACGGAATACATGTGTGTGAATGAGAGGGAGGCATAGAGGGAGTAGAGGTCGTAAAGGTGGATGACTTCAAATATCTTGGGTCAACCATCCAGAGCAATGGACAGTGTAGAAAAGAGGTGAAGAAGAGGGTGCAGGCAGGATGGAGTGGGTGGAGACGGATGTCAGGGCTGATGTGTGACAGAAGGATAGCAGCAAGAGTGAAAGTGAAGGTTTACAAGACAGTAGTGCGTCCTGCTATGATGTATGGTTTGGAGACTGTGGCTCTGTCTAAAAGACAGGAGGCTGAGCTGGAGGTGGCGGAGATGAAGATGCTGAGATTTTCATTGGGAGTGACAAGGATGGACAAGATTAGAAATGAGCAGATCAGAGGGACGGTCAAGGTGGAGCAGTTTGGAGATAAAGCCAGAGAGGCCAGGTTGAGATGGTTTGGACGTGTTGAGGAGGAATAGTAGACATATTGGGCAAAGAATGTTGGAGATGGAGTTGCCGGGTAGAAGGAGAAGAGGTGAATCTCAGAGAAGGTTTATGGATGTAGTGAAAGTGGACATGGAGATGGTTGGTGTGAAAGTAGAGGAGGCAATGGATAGGGCAAGATGGAGGCAGATGATCCGCTGTGGTGACTCCTAAAGGGAGCAGCCGAAAGAAGAAGAAGAAGTAGTAGATGGGGTCTAAATGATTTTGCTAATTATACAATTCCTCAAAGGCTAGATCCTCATCCTTACACATTCGTTCAGTCAGTACGTCTGAGTTCAGTCCATTTTCGAAAAGTTCCAGTCGCTCCCCGCAGGGAGAGTACGAAACTCGAGCACATACTTGGTGACTGACCTATCGCCTTCACGAATCTTAGTGAGCAGTTCCCCATTAGATTTTCCTTCATGGGGACAGTCAAAAAACAGATTGGAAGTCCTTGACAAACTGTTAATAAGTCAGGATTTTTTATGTTTGCTCAAATGGCAGTAGCCCATTCTAACACTTTGCCTGTAAGATGAGAAATCAAAAATGAAATATATGCATGACCTGAACTGGGGGACAAATTGGAAAAGTACAGAGAACACTGTAGTAAAAACCTTTTGCACTTATCCATAGAACCGTCATATTTGTCTGGCTTACTGATGTTATAGGAAGTAACTTGACCTGGAGGCGATGGGCTAACAGATGCAGACACTGCAGCTGAAGCTTTGAGAAATTATGCCTGTAAGAGCGTAGTTAGCTCTTTAAGGTGATCCGTTATTACGCTCATTTGATTCTGCTGCACATTTTGTTGTTGTGTTAAATGTGCAACAGATTGGGAGAGTTCCTCAAGGAACTTATGATGTTGCCCCCACATCCACACACACACTCACGCCTAGGGGCAATGTAGCATGTCCAATTGGCCTGACTGCATGTCTTTGAACTGTGGGAGGAAACCGGAGTACCTGGAGGAAACCCACGCAGACATGGGGAGAACATGCAAACTCCACACATGAAAGGCCCCTGGTCGGCTGGCCGGGGAATCAAACCCAGGCCTTACTTGCTGTGCGGCTTTATACACTAACTGACTAATTAGCTGTAATGAAAAACAGGTGTGACAGATTAGAATTCTAGTGAGGCTGATTGCTGAAATGAATGTTCGTTGAATGATGGCTGTGGAGTAGGAGACACATGATATGCCACTGAGTCATGGGAGTTGGGGTCCTCTAGGCCGGTCAAGGACTCAAGTGAGAAAAAAGGAAGAGGTAGAAGAAGCATTCTTGGCAGAAAGTGTGACACTAACATATGTGTCCTCATGTGTTACACCAAAAATATTTATCATGATTCTACAGATAATATAATTTTTTTCTTTTTGTGAATTTTTCATTTCATTAATGCATTCAGTTACAAAATATGTTTATTCACATTTCATGTATTTACAGTCAGCATAATGTGTGTTCTTTGTGTACAGAGCAGAGACTGGAGAAAAGTCATTGTGATTTTGCATGTGTTTTGCCCATTAGCTTTTTCCTGGTGTTCTGCTCTGGCTTAAGCATTATAATATAACATTTTGGAATAAAGATACACAACAGCAAACTGAAGCTTGAGGCCAAAATGGCAAATATCTCCACAGCTACAGTGAACTTTCCAGGAGAGCTGACATAAGCTGGGATGAAAGTGATCCAGACTGCACAGAATATGAGCATGCTGAATGTGATGAACTTGGCTTCATTGAAGTTATCAGGCAGCTTCCGTGCTAGAAAAGCCAAAACAAAGCACAAAGCAGCTAAGAGTCCTACATAACCCAGCACGGCCCAGAAGCCTACCACAGAACCTAGATCACATTCTAGAATGACTTTATCAGTGTAGTGAGCCATGTTTTTTTGAGGTACTGGAGGCGCTAGTGCTAACCACAAAGTACAAATAATGACTTGAAAAAGAGTGCAACAGAAAACACTCATTCTCTGCACAGACATAGAGCACTGTGGAAGACTATTGCCTGGCACAGTGGCTCTGAATGCCATCACCACTGCTATTGTTCTTGCCAGAACACAGGACATGCAAAGGGCAAAGATGATCCCAAACGCTGTGTGGCGCAGCATACAGGACCATTTAGAGGGCTGACCAATGAAAGTAAGAGAGCAGAGGAAACACAGAGTCAGTGAGAAGAGGAGCAGGAAGCTGAGCTCAGTGTTGCTTGCCTTTACAAGTGGCGTATCTATGAAGTAGAAAAACACCAGCCCTACAGCTACGGTAAATGAAACTCCTGTTAATGCAAACACTGTCAGAAGAATTCCCATGTTTTCATCAAATGAGAGGAATTCCACTTTCTTTGGAACACAGAGGCTGTGGTTGTCATTTGACCAGTACTCCAGAGGACACCTGATGCATTCCACAGAGTCTGAAATGAGACAGAATAGTCGCAGATATTACACTCATGCACCGCATATTGAATTATTGAATTAACAGTATTAAAGATTTCTATGTATACTTCAGTTCTAGAGTTTACATCAGCATTCAACTGAACAGGAACATGGATAAATACATATATTATTATGCTTCTACTCAACTTAATAGGTTTAACCTAATTTGTAGGGGGCTATGAAAAATTAAGAAACTAACATTAAGAATGCCTTATGTATGTGGCAGGTAACATGTCAATGAATTTTCTTAAGTGAATATTATATCATATATTATTTTATATTATATTATAATATATAATATAATGAATAATCTAATCTAATATATTATATTATATATTATATTATATTAATTTCTACAAAGCAAATTTCTACAGTGAAAAAAAACACATGCATTACCCGTCTCATTAGTGATTTCACCCACAGGGCACTGTACACATGCAAAGCAGCAAGGTGGTCTCCCTTTGATTTGTGCCTGTCTGAAGCCTGGTTGACAGCTCTCACTGCACACAGACCTGGGCCTCTACAACACAGTGTCAGTTAAACTCCCAGAAATGACAGCAAATCTTTTAATAATATCTAAGTTGTACTTATTGTGCACCTACCATGTCACTATTTCCAGCCCAGACTATACTGACAGGTTTCATGACAAACTGCTCATCACTTGGTAGAGACGCATCATAGTGACCCACGGTAATAAAGACAATGTCTCCTGCTGGATTTTTCTGCCAGTTCACCAGCTCATAGCGTGCAGTAGGGTCCCCATTACTGTCAAAATACACACTCTCACCTGTAGGCATTGTAAAGTTAACACTCTGTAAAGAATGGAATACCTGAAAAATTTGGGAAAACATTAGCATTTTTATAAGTCTATTTGTGTTCTTGTAATGTTCTAATTATTTCTACAGTCTTTACATTTTCCTACCTGACTTGACAACAGTGCATCCTTTTTGGTGCAAGTAATATTTTCATCAGCTGTGCAAGCCAGTGTGTTTTGCAAGGCATGGGCTATTGCATAAACTGCTTTGTACACATTGTTGGAAATCCTTAACTCGGACACATCAGTGAATGTGTTGTTTATTTCTTTAAGATTCTCAAATCCAGTGCAAAGCTTCTCATTCGCATCTTTTGGAGTAAACTGACACCCAAATGTTGTTTCCCAGAACTCTCTCAGAAGTGCACTAGAGGGACTCTGAGATGGATGGACTTTCACAAGAAAATCCTTTAGACCTGGAATTTTGGACTTATTGATTGTAAAACCTATTGCACCACTAATAACTTTTGAAGTCTTTTCAGTTGCCAAGTATCTGGCAGTTATCCAGGATTCACTGCCTATCCACTGTAGGCCTGTCATGTTTTGAGCAAGGGCCTCCTCTAACAGAACATCCATTTCACTCAGAGCCAAAAATGCTACCAAAACCTTAGCTGTGCCTTGTCTGATCACTTCCACAACTTTAGCAATGCTCTCCTTGGAATTTGTTCTTAGAATGGCTTCAGAATACTCAACACATACTCCCTCTTTTCTGGCTTCTTCCATAAATGTGGCCATGCCATTGTTGCCATAGTCATTATCACTTCTGACCGCTCCTACCCAGGTCCAGCCAAAATACTTCACTAGCTGAGCCAGTGCTCTGCTCTGGAAGTAATCGCTGGGAATTGTTCTGAAAAAGGAGGGATACTCTTTTCTGTTGCTCAGACAAGCACAGGTAGCAAAATGACTGATCTGTTGGGAGGAGGTGACACATCAAATTAGAATTATGGCTCTGCTGTAGTTGCATGTTTTACCAAAAACAGGTTGATGTCCATGTACTTTACCACTGGAATCCTGAATGGTCCTGTTGCTCTCAACATCACAATAGTCGAGGAAGACTCTGACTCTCCAATGATCGCTTGCACTGCTGAATGCCCAGAGCAGGTTTCTTGTGCTGTAAGTTCTTGGCCATTTATCAAAGCCATCACTGATCTCATAGAGGCTAATGTTGAGCTGCAGCTATCAAATATCTTGTATCCAATTGAAATATTAGGAAGAAGACTGCTGTTGTTTATCTCTTCAATTCCAAATATCATGGTCTGAACAAATCGGAATTCTCTGAAGTCAAAACTATATAAAACAACAAACATATTAATAAAATCATAGCATAATACAATTTCATCTTTCAGTCATTTACAGTTTTACTAGTATACAGTGTTGCAAACATTCATAAAAAGTTTGTGTTTTCAGTTCCTCTTACACAGGACCTCACTATTCCCTCCCAGTTCAAGCAAAGGATTTAGTTTGGATGGCAGTGGTAGTAGAATGAAAGAAGAAACAAACCTGGTACAGGTTAGACCTTGTGGTTTCTCAGTAAACAACATTGTCTCTAAAGTAATGTTGCTGTGAATTGAAAAAGCTCCTCCAATGATGACATCCCCATCCTTGGAAAGCACAGGGTCCTCTGGGCTCCCAATCATTTGGCACTTCGCCTTTTCTCCTTTTGCTTTAAAGAGACAGAGCAGCAGAAATGCATAGAGAAACATTGCATGGGCTCTGCAGGACCACTTTATTGTGCTTTACAGCTGGGAGATCTTTTATACAGAGAGTGATAGCCCATTTTGGGCACTTGAAGCATGTGATCATGTGATCATACTGTATGAACCAGAGGGAGTTTAAAATACATAGATATGTAGGAAAGAAATAATTATCACTGAAACTAGTACTGGTCCTTGATAGAGTACTTTTACAGAATTCTGCCTACTGTGAGGTCGCTTAATGTTTTATTGAATATAGCCTGGGACATTAACATGAGCAGTCCCCTTTTTTATATTCTTTTTCTGTCTTGGTTGCTCTGACACCATCCACTGAGACTTTATGTGATGATGATAGATCATTGAGTTTGAAATATTTGTATGAACCCATCGTGACTGAGATTCAGGGGTCGATATTTTAAACATCTGTCAGCCTCAGATCAGCTTTAAGTTAATATTCAGATGTGTCATATTCTGTCTCCCGTCTTTTAACAGAATGACCTGCATTTATCCCTGTGTAGTTCTTCTACATCCCTGCATCATTTTTATCTTTATCTTTGCTTTTATCATCTTAAACATTTTTGGTCCCACTTCATTTGGGTAGCCCTCTGTATTTTCTATAGATGTTGTAATGTTTAATAAACCTTCAGGAGAAAGCTCAGCTAATAAACATTACAAGTAGAGTTAAGGTTAAAACCAGGGCTATGTTTAGGTTCAGATCAACACTGTAGGCCTACTTAAGGAAATGATCAACAAATTCAGTTTAGTTGACCCTATTACTACAAATCCTGCATTTTCACATTCAAAGTATGGATAAAATAACCACATGTGTTAATATCACATTTATTGCAGTGGCCACCATTTACCTCCTGAACAAGGATTTGTCCGGGTCCATTAATTCAAAAGTTTTATTGTCATATACATGGCAGAACAGGCAGTTACAGCAGTCTAGTGTATATAAGGTGCAGTTATTAACTGCAAAGTTGGTCAGAGTTAAAGCAGTTCAGAATGGGAGGGGGGAGAGGTGGTGAGTGAGGTGTTCACAAGCCTGATGGCCTGTGAATAGAAACTGTTGGTCAGTCTTGTAGTCCTGGACTTCACACTCCTGTAGCGCCTGCCTGAAAGTCAGAGTGTGATCAGTCTGTGCTGGTGGTGTGTACTTTCCCTGATTATTTTGTGGGCCCTCCTGATGAACCTAGTGTGATAAATGTCCTGTAGTGAGGGGACGGCTGCTCCTGAAATGGACTGGGCAGTTTTGATCACACGTTGGAGAGCCTTTCTGTCCTGAGCAGTGCAGTTTCCATACCAGACTGTGATGGAGCTGGTAAGAACACTCTCGATCGTACTCCTGTAGAAGGTGCTGAGAATTTTGGCTTGCATGCCAAATTTCCCCAGCCTTCTCAGAAAGTACATGAGACCAGGTCAGATCCTGACTGATGTGGATGCCAAGGAATTTGAAGGTTTTCACCCTCTCCACCTCTGTCTCACCTACATACAGGGGTGTGTGCAGCTCCCATTTCCTCCTTAAACAACAATCATTTCCTTGGTCTTTTCTGCATTCAAGCGAAGATTGTTGTCATGACACCAGGCTGCCAGCTCAGTCACTTCCTTCCTGTAAGCTGTCTCATCCCCAACAGTGATCAAACCAAAGACTGTGGTATCATCAGCAAACTTGATGATTCTGGTGTTGTTCTGGGAGGCCATGCAGTCATAAGTGCGTGTGCAGAAGGGGGCTCAGCATACAGTGCTGGGGGACCCCTGTGCTCACAGTTCTTGTCCTGGATGTGCAGCTGCCGACTCTGACTCACTGGGGTCTGTCTGTTAGAAAGTTCAACACCCAGTTGCAGAGGGCGGGTGTCAGTCCAAGGGTGGGGAGCTTTTATGAGAGTTTATATGGGATGACTGCGTTAAATGCATATTAAATGCGTAGCCCTAGCTTTTAGCCTAGCATGTAACCCACCTATCTTGCCCCGCTTTGGCTACGCTGGTCTGGGGCACTCATGGGCTGGAGGTTAAGGAACTGGCCCGGTGACCAGAAGGTTGCTGGTTCGATCCCCAGCACCAACAGTACATGACTGAGGTGTCCTTGAGCAAGACACCTAATCCCCAACTGCTCCCTGGGCGCTGTGGATAGGGCTGTCGCTCTGGGCAAGTGTGCTTGCTGCCCCCTAGTGTGTGTGCTCACTAGTATATGTGGTGTTTCACTTCATGGATGGGTTAAATGGGTCTAATAAGAATGACTTAACTGAACTCACCTGTAGCTGGGGCTGCTGAGCCTTGCTGGCTGGTGCTGGTGGAGCACGAGCATATAAGAAATTTGAAGTCCGAAAGGCTAAAGGTAAGTTCATGACGAACTTTATCGATCTCCAGGAGTGCCTCTCAAGTGTAACTTTAAACTCTAACTCTACTGTAAATTTAAAATAAATACTAAACTTAAATTAAAAAATAAATAGTGTTCTTTGCATATGGCATATGCCATGGTGGGTGCCATCTTGGATGTAGAAGGAAGGAACATTGGAAGGAACATTTGATTTAGCTTGATAAAGCATGATAACAAATAGATTGCCACACTAAAAGATATGGTCATGATTAAGCAAATACATTGAAATAATGAAATTGTGACTTATTTTATTACATATAAGAAAAAAAATAAAACACATTTCTCAAGTGCCTAAGACGTAACACAGCACTATACCTGTCCTGGTTCCTGAAATACTGGACTATTTTTTAAGATGAAAAATGTCTTTTAGGCAAGAAAAAGTAGGGTATATACTTTACATTATATGTTCCAGGACTTCTTCTAATGTCAGTTATTTATGCATCTTGTGACTGAGGAGGCCATTAAAAGACTTTGTTTGTGATTATCATGAAGGAGCAATGGGCCTCAACCATTCATAAAAAGGCATTTCTTCCTAAATCCCATTGTGATACCCTGGTGGGTGAGTGAGGAAGGAGGCACAGGACTATTTTATCAAAATGAAACAAAAATGCTAAGTGTTCAATAATAACAAAATGAAAAGTCTGTCATTAATCTTGTCATTCAGGCTAAGCTCATTATTCAGATGTTCAGACTTCTCTGCTGCCTCTGTTGCTCCCTCACATGCCACATACCCCCACCACCTGAGGCCGGGCAACCGACTAGAAGCCGACAACACCCCCCACCCAGGGCAGAGGAAATCAGCAACCAACATTTGGTGACCAGAGTCCCCAGCCTATGGACCATCTGTAACTTAAAAGACTATAAAACCCAATATCACTGGGTGATCTCAAGATTGGCATCTTTCATGCAGTGGTGCCACTGGACAGTGGCATGGTCCTAACAGAGAATGTGGAGAATGGCATATTTTTGCAGGAAACAGGAGTCAATAGGATCTGCCAGTGCCATTTAGTTTAGTCCAGTGTCTATTAAAAGCAAGCATTGCCCAACCATTCAATTTAATGTGGCATACAATAAGCATTGAATTTAGACACCATGTTGACTTTTCTATAGATGGAACAGATCCAAACAGTCCCCAACAAGTACTATGGGACTGCTCCAATTACTGCTCAACTCCTCTGTTATTTACATATTGAGCATGGCCTTTAGGTTCTCATGAACTACAGTTTTCTTGTGTTCAAGTAACCTCTAGGGATGGCTGTTATCAGCTAGACCCAGAGGGGTCACAATGTGGTGGTCTGGTATAGCAGATTTGAAAACCCATTGGAAAGTTCTGTATGCAACCTAGCGTTTTCTGGTTACCACATGCAACTAAAGCGTGTTGGTCTCAAAAAAATATGGAGCGCTGGAGCAAAAACCCACAACATTTATGAGATTCCCTTTCAGATATGGCTTACTTACAGGGAACACAGTGTAGTTTAGAGAAACTAAGAGAAACTAGTTGTGCTACTAGTTGTACTAGTTGGGCTTGTTGTTCCAATTGCTGGTGGGCTAGTGACTCAAGCGAGTGTGTGACTCAGGACAAGACTTGTTCATGTCAGCCAAGCAACTGTCCTTGTTCAGCCAAAGCATTTTAAAAAGCCTCCGGATCCACCACCTGCCTGTTAGGTGAGGTATTATGTAATATGCCAAGAAGACTCAAACATTCGCGGTTAGACAACACAAATAAGGCTTTACCGTTAGAATCAGAATCCAAGATCATAGTCACAAAACAATGGGAGGCAGGGGTCAAATCCAAAAGGTGCATTACCTTAATATATGCTATGTGACTATAGCACAATAATTTTAGACTTATACTTTGTAGTATTTCCCTTTAAAAATATGGTTTATGTGATTTGCATTTCATTGCATTCTATTTTTATTTACGTTCTGCACAGCATCCAAATGTTTTTAGAAAATTCACACCACTATTGTTTTCCCCAGAACACAGGATGAAGGTGATTCCAAACACTGTGTGACACAGCAACCAGGACCACTCAGAGTGCGAATCAATGAAAGTAAATGAACAGAATAAAAACATAACAGTGAGAAGAACAGCAGGAGGGAAGCTCCGATTTGTTTGCTCTGACAAAGGGAGTGTGTTTTTAATTAGAAATTAAATACAGACTAATATTGTTAGTCCTGTTCCAGAAGGAGAGGACCAGTACTATGAACACAGCTCAAGGAAAACAATTATGATGATTGAATGAAACCAAACATTGTTCTATGGTTTTATTTATGCCATTGTTCAGGATCAGCAACCTAAATAGTAAAAGGAGAATACAAAATAGACATTAGATCATTTCCTTTGAAGCATTCCATGCCTGAAATTATCTTGTTACTGATCTTCACTCCCTTTTGCACATGGTATACAGTCATAGTAGCAAGTAGGCCTTCCTTTATGTCAGTTTCCTGCAGGCTGATTCCAGTGTTTCACTATATATTATTGATATACCCTTGAAAATTTAGAAAAATATTATGACTGTGACTCGGACTGACATAAAATGATTTTTTAAGCAGTACATGTAAAATGGTGGGGGTGGTTTTGCAGTGATAGTAGGTGATAGTGCAAGTAGGTTGTCATTTAATTAGACCTCTAAAATATGTCCTCATGTGCTACACCAAAATTATCTATCATGTTCCCACAGATAACTTAAATTATTCATATTTTTAATGTATTTATTTTTGTAGAATTTTTCATTTTATTAATTTGTTCAGTTAGAAAATATGTTTATTCACATTTCATGTATTTACAGTCAGCATAATGTGTGTTCTTTGTGTACAGAGCAGAGACTGGAGAAAAGTCATTGTGATTTTACATGTGTTTTGCCCATTAGCTTTTTCCTGGTGTTCTGCTCTGGCTTAAGTATTATAATATAACATTTTGGAATAAAGATACACAACAGCAAACTGAAGCTTGAGGCCAAAATGGCAAATATCTCTACAGCTACAGTGAACTTTCCAGGAGAGCTGACATAAGCTGGGATGAAAGTGATCCAGACTGCACAGAATATGAGCATGCTGAATGTGATGAACTTGGCTTCATTGAAGTTATCAGGCAGCTTCCGAGCTAGAAAAGCCAAAACAAAGCACAAAGCAGCTAAGAGTCCTACATAACCCAGCACGGCCCAGAAGCCTACCACAGAACCTAGATCACATTCTAGAATGACTTTATCAGTGTAGTGAGCCATGTTTTTTTGAGGTACTGGAGGCGCTAGTGCTAACCACAAAGTACAAATAATGACTTGAAAAAGAGTGCAACAGAAAACACTCATTCTCTGCACAGGCATAGAGCACTGTGGAAGACTATTGCCTGGCACAGTGGCTCTGAATGCCATCACCACTGCTATTGTTCTTGCCAGAACACAGGACATGCAAAGGGCAAAGGTGATTCCAAACGCTGTGTGGCGCAGCATACAGGACCATTTAGAGGGCTGACCAATGAAAGTAAGAGAGCAGAGGAAACACAGAGTCAGTGAGAAGAGCAGGAAGAAACTGAGCTCAGTGTTGCTTGCCTTTACAAGTGGCGTATCTATGAAGTAGAAAAACACCAGCCCTACAGCTACGGTAAATGAAACTCCCGTTAATGCAAACACTGTCAGAAGAATTCCCATGTTTTCATCAAATGAGAGGAATTCCACTTTCTTTGGAACACAGAGGCTGTGGTTTTCATTTGACCAGTACTCCAGAGGACACCTGATGCATTCCACAGAGTCTGAAATGAGAATAGTCACAGATATTACACTCATGCACCGCATATTGAATTATTACAGTAGTAAAATTTTCTATCTGTAAATGTCATTTTAAATTTCTATGTATACTTCAGTTCTAAAGTTTGGCATCAGCATTCAAAAGATTGAAATCACTGTTTTCACTAATAAAAAATCAATGATATGGCAGGAACATGTATAAAATACATATGATGCTTCTACTTAACATGTTTCAGCTCATTTCTAGGGGCTTTAAAGAATGACAAAACCAATATTAAGAATGCCTTATGCATGTGGCAACATTTCAAGGAATATTATAAACTTATTATATTATTATAGTATATTATAGTATAGTATAGTATAGTATAGTATAGTATAGTATAGTATATTACCCATCTGTTTCTTGGTGTTTACAAAGAACATAGAATATTAAATACAACCTCTTAAAATATAATACTTTAATGTTTGATGTAAACTTTATATCTTTTGAATGGTAGTGTTTTATCTCCTACAGTGAAAAAAAACACATGCATTACCCGTCTCATTAGTGATTTCACCCACAGGGCACTGTACACATGCAAAGCAGCAAGGTGGTCTCCCCTTGATTTGTGCCTGTCTGAAGCCTGGTTGACAGCTCTCACTGCACACAGACCTGGGCCTCTGCAACACAGTGTCAGTTAAACTCCCAGAAATGACAGCAAATCTTTTAATAATATCTAAGTTGTACTTATTGTGCACCTACCATGTCACTATTTCCAGCCCAGACTATACTGACAGGTTTCATGACAAACTGCTCATCACTTGGTAGAGAAGCATCATAGTGACCCACGGTAATAAAGACAATGTCTCCTGCTGGATTTTTCTGCCAGTTCACCAGCTCATAGCGTGCAGTAGGGTCCCCATTACTGTCAAAATACACACTCTCACCTGTAGGCATTGTAAAGTTAACACTCTGCAAAGAATATAATACCTGAAAAATTTGGATAAAAAAAAAACATTAGCATTTTTATAAGTCTATTTGTGTTCTTGTAATGTTCTAATTATTTCTACAGTCTTTACATTTTCCTACCTGACTTGACAACAGTGCATCCTTTTTGGTGCAAGTAATATTTTCATCAGCTGTGCAAGCCAGTGTGTTTTGCAAGGCATGGGCTATTGCATAAACCGCTTTGTACACATTGTTGGAAATCCTTAACTCGGACACATCAGTGAATGTGTTGTTTATTTCTTTAAGATTCTCAAATCCAGTGCAAAGCTTCTCATTCTCATCTTTTGGAGTAAACTGACACCCAAAAGTTGTTTCCCAGAACTCTCTCAGAAGTGCACTAGAGGGACTCTGAGATGGATGGACTTTCACAAGAAAGTCCTTCAGACCTGGAATTTTATAATTATTGATTGTAACACCTATTGCACCACTAATAACTTTTGAAGTCTTTTCAGTTGCCAAGTATCTGGCAGTTATCCAGGACTCACTGCCTATCCACTGTAGGCCTGTCATGTTTTGAGCAAGGGCCTCCTCTAACAGAACATCCATTTCGCTCTGGGCCAGAAATGCTACCAAAACCTTAGCTGTGCCTTGTCTGATCACTTCCACAACTTTAGCAATGCTCTGCTTGGAATTTGTTCTTAGAATGGCTTCAGAATACTCAACACATACTCCCTCTTTTCTGGCTTCTTCCATAAATGTGGCCATGCCATTGTTGCCATAGTCATTATCACTTCTGACCGCTCCTACCCAGGTCCAGCCAAAATACTTCACTAGCTGAGCCAGTGCTCTGCTCTGGAAGTAATCGCTGGGAATTGTTCTGAAAAAGGAGGGATACTCTTTTCTGTTGCTCAGACAAGCACAGGTAGCAAAATAACTGATCTGTTGGGAGGAGGTGACACATCAAATTAGAATTATGGCTCTGCTGTAGTTGCATGTTTTACCAAAAACAGGTTGATGTCCATGTACTTTACCACTGGAATCCTGAATGGTCCTGTTGCTCTCAACATCACAATAGTCGAGGAAGACTCTGACTCTCCAATGATCGCTTGCACTGCTGAATGCCCAGAACAGGTTTCTTGTGCTGTAAGTTCCTGGCCATTTATCAAAGCCATGGAAACTAATGTTGAGCTGCAGCTATCAAATATCTTGTATCCAATTGAAATATTAGGAAGAAGACTGCTGTTGTTTATCTCTTCAATTCCAAATATCATGGTCTGAACAAACTGGAATTCTCTGAAGTCTAAACTAAATAAAGCAACAAATATATTAATAAAATCATAGCATAATACAATTTCATCTTTCAGTCATTTACAGTTTTACTAGTATACACTGTTGCAAACATTCATAAAAAGTTTGTGTTTTCAGTTCCTCTTACACAGGACCTCACTATTACCTCCCAGTTCAAGCAAAGGATTTAGTTTGGATGGCAGTGGTAGTAGAATGAAAGAAGAAACAAACCTGGTACAGGTTAGACCTTGTGGTTTCTCAGTAAACAACATTGTCTCTAAAGTAATGTTGCTGTGAACTGAAAAAGCTCCTCCAATGATGACATCCCCATCCTTGGAAAGCACAGGGTACTCTGGGCTCCCAATCATTTGGCACTTCGCATTTTCTCCTTTTGTTTTAAAAACATAGAGCAGCAGAAATGCATAGAGAAACATTGCATGGGCTCTGCAGCACTACTCCATTTCCCTTTACAACTGGGAGATCTTTTATGTAGAGAGCGATAGCCCATTTTGGGCACTTGAACCATGTGACCATGTGATCATATTGTTTCTGTACATGTGATCATACAGTATGATCTAGTGGGGAGTTATGCATCTTCCCTTCATAAAAATCTGTTTTAAATATCAATGAAAGTACTATTGATCATACATGGCCTTCAGAGAATCACTAGAATGATGGAATTTCCCTGCTTACATTAGCAGTTTAAATCAAATATTTAAATATAAATATGGAGTCAAAGTATAAAATGTTGCCTTTTTGCGGACTGATGTTTTTGACTTCTGTCTCTTTCCTCTAGGCGAACTTCTTGTTTTATTAGATTTGGACTGGGTCATTGACTTGGTCATTCCAAATGTTTTATTGTTTTTCTTTCTGATGGTACTTTGTGAGTATTATTGAATTTGAAATATTTGCATGAGCCCGTCATGACAGAGTGAGATTCAGGGGTTCATATTATATATTTTTCAGGCCCAAACCAGCTCTAGTGTAAGTGCCCCAAGAGACTCCGGACCTGCTTTAGTTTTTCTTCTCCCCTGACTTTTTCTTCATCCCTGCTTTTGTTATCTTAATCACTTTATGATCTTCTTTGATTTGAAATACTTTGCCATTCAGATTAGGGCTTGACCAGGGCTAGATTTAATTTTAGGTTTTGAATTGAGGCAAAGTTTAAGATTAATATTAGGCGCAGCATTAGGTTTAGGAAGAGTCAAGGTGATTTAATAGATTTTTAGTTGAATTTAAGTTGAATGTAAAGTAAGGTAAGCATCTACAATAACCTACATATAGAGCTGTCCAAATAAATTGTTGCCCAGTTTTCAATCTGGGTTTAATCTGGAGACCCTTTTTGGCTCTGAGGTCCATGGTGCCAGTGTGTGTGAGAAAAAAATGCTTGCATGTGAGGATCAGACTCTAAACTTGGTGCTGTGGGTTAAGTAGGATTTAGGGAGAATGTTCTCTGGTCATATTTAGGTTCAGATCAGCATTTCAGGCACATTTCAGGAAATTATCTATGAATCCTGCTGGTTGTTGAAATCCAGTTGATTTTTATACAAATCATTTTTACATTCAAAATATGGATGAAACAACCAAAACACCTAATGAGTATTAATATCACATTTAGCACAGTGTATGGCCGCTCTTTACCATCAACACATTGATTTGTTAACTGAATGAAGTGGTCAAACTAGGTATTACGTGGTATAGCAAATAATAAGCTCAATAATTGAAATACATAAAATCAAAATATATAGTTTTATTATAATACCCTGGAGAGTGTAGACAGAAGGAGAACAGAGGCGGTGGTGTCAGTGGGCAAAGAACTTTCATTCTTTCTCTCCAAACTTTAACAAAAACAAAAGAACACTAGGCTGTGAGTGGGTAGCTCTTCACTGCTGCAGGCTTCAGAGTTGTTTCTTTCTCTGAAGCTTTAAGTTCATTTCATCTCTCTGCCCATGTATGGAAAGAGACATTCACCCACAGGTGTAAGTGTTGCCATTCAGTCCCACTCAACTTGCAAGGTGGGTGAGGAAGTTCGCCTCCAGCATCTGAGCCCCTGGCCTGGGAGCAACCTTGAACATTAAGGCCTGCAACACCAGATACCAGTGGGTAATCTGGCCATTGGCATCTTTCATGCTGTGGTACCCTTATAGTGGGCCATGGTCCAGACAGAGAGTGAAGGGCCACCCGAGCAGATAGAATCAAAGAGTGAGAACCCACTTGATGGCCAGACAGCCTTTTCAATGGTGCTTAGTCTCTCTTAAGGACAGCTAATAGCTAATATACAGCACAGGGCAGTGCACCCCCTCCACCTTCTGGCCAGGACCATCCCCAACCCCTTGTCCAGCACATCTATCTGTAAGGTAAAAGGGAATGTAATATCAGGTCAGTGTAAGAGAAGACCCCACAAAGAGCTGCTGTTACCCAGTTAAAAGCCTCGTGGCACTGCTCTATTCTCTGGACATGGGTCTGGGACTCCCTTTTTAGGTAGATCAGTCAGCAGGCTGGTGACAGGTTAGCCTGCTTCAAAGCTCTAAGGACCACCCTGAGATGCTGCATATGCCTCTGCCAGTCATTACTATAAATAGTGATATCATAAGCCATGACATATTCAGTGTGGGGGCGTAGTATTTTCTTTATTATACATTGAATGTGGCTGGAGTGCCAAACAATCCGAATGGAAGCATGGCAAATTGATGTAACCACTGGTGTAAACAATGGTGTGGAGAAAACTGCTTCTTCTTGAGATTCTGGGGTATAGGGGGTCTACCAGTATTTCTTGGTTAAATCCAGTGTCAAATAAAGAAGAACAGTACCCTACTGATCAAGCAGTTTCAATGTGGTGCTCTTTGAGTGTGGTCTGGCCAGGCAGAGGTGATAATGTGTCTGAAAACTCGGGTTGCAGTGTGCCAACTTCTGTTTTCTGGGAAGGCGAGAGCTGATCACCATACTAGATCAGACTTGGTTTGTTAGTTTTGGGAACCTCCAGTCAAGGCTGTCTTCTGTATAACAACTCAAAAGGGGAGAACCCCAAGGAAGCTTGTGGGACCTCTTGCACAGCAAACAACAGGGGTTCTAGTCACTTGTTTTTGGCATCTTCATGAAAGAATGTACAAATCACATTTTTCAGGGATTGATTAAATCTTTCAACCAGCCCATCCATTTGTGGATGGTAAACAGTGGTGTGAATTAGCTTAATAACAAGTAATTCATATGTAAGCTCATGTAAGGTGCATGATACAAAAGTGGTGCCCTGCTCAGTCAGAATCTCTTTTGTGATTCCGACTCGGAAGATGCAAAAGAGTACTTCTGCAACACGTCATGCCGAGATTTTCCATAAAGGCATAGTCCATGAGAACCAATTCAAAGCAGTCTAATGCCCTGATGAGGTTCAGGGCTCAGTTGATGGCACATGTGGACAAAGGATTAGAAGGGGTGTTTTTTTTCTGAGGGCAGCAGTTTTAAAACTGTCCCTCCTCTTTTTCTGGGAGCTAAAAGGGATAAGAGAGAAGGAGAGGTCTGGAGTGGTTGTGGTAGAGTACCTTCCACAGCATATGCCACCAGGTGAGCCTCTGCCAGGCTGGTGGCATCCTTTCGGCACTCAGGGTGGTAGCACTGAACTCAAGTCACCATCCCTACTGATAATCAGGCTATAAATCGATCCAACACCACTTGACCTATCAGTTCCTATTCCTCAGCAAAAAGCCATGTCCTACCGGTGTGAGACTTTCTTCATCTCTGCGTATACCAGCTGCAACCTCACTGGAAGCTGTTGAACAGCCATTTGGGTTTCCCTTATGAGCAGGGGGAGTAGCTTGACCACCCAGTGTTTTTCATCCCATTGTTGGTCCTTGACAGCTCACTCAAACAACTCCAAAAATGCTTCTGGGGCATCCTGTGGAGTCATTTTGGTAAGTGACCACAACTGGTGGGTTGGTGGAGTGCAACAGGCTCTGAAACCCTTTCCAGTCCTCCTCCTATCCCTTTACCAGGACCTCAAAATGGGTTTGCTGGTCTTTAAACACCTGTAGGAGGGCCTGATGTTGGCTCTGTAATTTATACTTTATGCTTCAGGACTTCCTAATATCAGTTATCTTTTTATTTAGTCATTGAGGTGGCTGTTAAAGGCATTTGACCTTGGAATCATAAAACCACCCTTGGAATATGCAATTAGTAATAAGCAACTATGAGCCCCATTCACCAACCATTCTTAAGTAAGAATTAATTCTTAAAACCTACTACGCTACCCTAGTGGGTGAATGAGGAAGGGGTTCCACAGAGGCAGTTGTAGAAATGTTTTTTCTTTAAATCACATTGCTCACAATAAAAAACAAATGCTAAGTGTTCAGCATTAACAAAATTAAGATTTTGTTAATTTTGCCCTGTAACATCAAAAACAGCCTCATATTCCCTGGCATTGTCTGTGAGAAAACATATTGAACTAATAACCCCTAGAAAATTCATTCCCAATTACTGAGCCTCTGCATTACAGTTATTCTGGCATAGTGAATAACTGTGAGAGCAAGGTAGAGCATATTTCCAGCTTCAAGTTCCTGGGAGAACACGTTCTCAAAGATCTTTCATGGACACTCAACACCTCACACTTGGTTAAGAAAGCAGAGCAAAAAAAAAAAAAAGAAGCAGAGCAGTGATTCCACTTCCTAAAGAATTAAACTGTCTCCTCAGACTCTCAAAAACTTCTACTGCTGCACCATTGAAAGCATGCTGACCAATTTTTTGAAAGTGTAGTATAGCAGCCCCACTGCAGCTGACAGGAAAGCCCTCCAAAAAGTGGTGAGGACCACTGAGTGCATCACTGGCACATGGCTCCAGAGACATTCACCACTAGCGCTGTGTGTGCCCAGCATCATCACGGACCTCTCCCACCCCAGCCACACACTATGTAACCTTTTTCATCCAGGAGGAAATACAGATGCATTTGGACCAGAACCAGTTGGCTCTTTCCTTCCACCATCACCCTGCTGAACTCCACACCACTCCACTAATACTCATACTTGTATGTTGCATACAATATTATTTATTGTCCCTTGCATGCCCATACAACAGACTGCTCACTGTATATAGAAAACACATAACTGCTTAGTCTAACCGTATGTAACATAACATATTTATTGTATTTATAGTATTATGTGTATATATATATACACATGTATATCATTCATAGATATATTCATAATTGTGTATATATTGTTAACATAGTTATATATTTCATAGATACATCATATTTAGGCAGATGTGCATGTCTGTATTGCAGTGTTGTGTGGCTGGTGTCAGCTACCGCTACAGTTTCGAGTCTACTACATGAGCTGAGGTCGGCTGGGCATGGGCAACACAGAGCACAATTTCAGTATTTCCATAACTCCATTTAATGATACTTCATGTGAATGAGTGCAGATTGATTTCATTCATGGCATTTTGCTGTGTGACCACACCTACATTTAAATTGAAAAGACCACACCTTATAGATGCAAATATTTTATTTCATTTCATGTCTCAAAGTGACTTTGATGCCGTTTTCCCCATTACATGTTTCTTTGTATTTAGTTCAGGCTTGAACAGAATGATATAACACTTAGGTGTAAATATACAGAATAATAAACCAAAACTGGAAGCTAAAATAGCAAATACCTCAACAGCTACAGTGAACTTCCCAGGAGAGCTGACATAAGCTGGGATGAAGGTGATCCACACTGCACAAAAGATCAGTATGCTGAACGTGATGAACTTGGCTTCGTTAAAATTGTCAGGCAGTTTTCTGGCCAGAAAAGCCAAAACAAAACATAAGATAGCAAGGACTCCTATATAACCCAGTACAGCCCAGAAACCTACAGCTGAACCAAATCGACATTCTAATATGATCTTTTCCTTGTAGTAGTGCATGTTGTTGTAGGGGAAAGGAGGCAATATTGTTAACCATATAATGCAAATAAGGACCTGTATGAGAGTGAAGGCAAGAACACTGAGTCTCTGCTGTGGAGGCCCAAACCATTTCATGGCATTACTTCCTGGAAGTGTAGCTCTGAAGGCCATTAACACCACTATTGTTTTCCCCAGAACACAGGAGATGCAGAGGACGAAGGTGATCCCAAACGCTGTGTGGCGCAGCATGCAGGACCACTCAGAGGGCCGACCAAGGAAAGTGAGAGAACAAAGGAAACACAGAGTCAGTGAGAAGAGCAGAAGGAAGCTCAGCTCTGAGTTGTTGGCTCGGACGATTGGAGTGTCCTTTTTAATTAGAAACAAAATTCCCACCAACATTGTTAGTCCTGTTCCAAACAAAGAAAAGAAGACAAGTAATATCCCCATAACTTCTGTGAATGAAAGAAATTCTACGACCTTCAATACACATTTGTCTCTTTCAGCATTAGACCAGTATTCTCCTGGACACGGCTCACAGTTATTTGAATCTGCAAAACAATTACGATCATTATGAAGGAAACCAAGCATTGTCTTAGGTTTTATTTATTAATGACACTGCTTAGGATCTTTGTCTTAAATAGTAGAAGTAGAATACAAAATGTACAGCTAACAAATTTCCTTTGAAGCATTTCAAGCCTGAAATTACCTGTCATATTACTGATCTCTCCTTCAGCACATGGTATACAGTCATAGCAGCAAACAGGCCTTCCTTTCTGTGCAGCCTTCCTGGTGCCTGGAGGGCAGCTCTCACTGCACACAGATCTTGGCTTCTATTGTGCAAAATATTGTGGATGTGGTCAGTACTACTTATGTAGGCTTTTTATGTGGATTGCAGAAGCAACAGTTTATTCATATCACATTCATTTTCAATAAAAAAAGTAGATTTAATAAGATTATTAGAATTCATTTATGTTCAAACCTCAGTTTTCCCTCCACCCCAAACGATATTTTTATCAGTTATGACAAACTGCTGTCCAGGAGGAAGAGAGGCATCATAGTAACCCACTTGCTTGAACAGGACTTCTCCATCAGGCCCACGCTGCCAGTTTATCACATCGTACTTTGCAGCTGTTGCACCAGTGCTATCAAACCACACCTGTTCCCCTGTTTTTGTGGTAAAATTGACCTTTTTCAGAGACTCAACAACCTTAGGAGCAAAAAAAAAGAACTGTTATATTGAAGACGTGAAAATATCACAGATTGAGCCTTTTCTTCTCATTTTATTCACCTGCCATGGTTGGATTGTCTGATCTTTCTCACAACCCTGCTTTTCTGTGCATTTCAGTAGGCTGTGTAGAGAATGCGCCACAGCATAAACACCGTTGTAGATGTTATTCGCGTATCTCAGTTCGGAAACATCTTCATTGTAGTTTTTAAATGGAAACAGATCCTGATATCTGCTGCAGTTGTTTTCAGCTTGAGGAGTGTTTCCTCCTGTAACCCAGCAAGGAAGAGTTGTTTCCCAAAACTCTTTTACAACATAGTCCGCAAAACCAACAATGTTGGATTTTCCCACATCAAATCCGAGGGATCCACCCAATAAACTGTAACTTGTTGGAGTTATTAGATTGACGGCAGTTATCCACACCTCAACGCCAATCATCTGGAAGCCTGTGACATTCTTTAGTATGAGCTGCTCCACTAGAATGTTCATCTCAATATGGGCAACAAACATAATAATCACTTTTGCAGTGCCTTTTGTGATTATGTCAACCACTTTCATGAGCTTGGCTGGCTCTGATCGGTCAAACTTCTCAGAGTACTCCACACATATGCCCTCCTCTTCGGCTGCTTCCAGAAAAATGGCCATTCCATTGTTGCCATAGTCGCTATCACTATTCACAGCTCCTACCCAAGACCAGCCGAAGTGTTTAACCAGCTGTGCTAGTGCTCTGCTCTGGTAGTAATCAC
Source organism: Pygocentrus nattereri (assembly GCF_015220715.1). Lineage (NCBI taxonomy): Eukaryota > Metazoa > Chordata > Actinopteri > Characiformes > Serrasalmidae > Pygocentrus > Pygocentrus nattereri. Next base: position 40,638,628 of record NC_051217.1, read on the forward strand.
TAGCTATAGTCCTGAAGAAAGAGGGGTACTCCGTCCTGCTGCTCAAACATTCACATGTAGCAGCATGACTCACCTGGGAAGTGAAAGGTTTCAGAAAGATGTCTTTAGTTAAAGTACATTTACCCAGTATAAGAGAAACCAAGGAAATATTAAGGGACCATGCCTTAAGTGTGCCATGCAGAAATAATGAATACAATATTGTATGTACACTGAAAAAAGCAATAATGTACTTTTGTAATGCAAATTTCTTTCACACAAGTAATAATAAACAGTGTCTTAAGGTGGTAAACTTCCTTTTCTTGGGTTTTAAGTTTACCTCAATGTGTATCATGCTCGATTTTATACTTGATATCTCGATTTGAGTGGCCTGTAATAATGTTATTTTGTAAATATTACCATATAATTCAACAAATTGCTGCCGCCTGAAGTAAACCTTTTATCTACAATTTCATCGTTTTTTAGTTTTTGACACTATTTGAAAATACCTGCGGCCCTTTACAATGTATATAAATTTCATGAAGAATGGACCAAAAGAAATGGCCCACATGACTTGGAAAAATCTCTGGTTCCTTTGACTTACATTAAAAATAAGGTAGGTTTTTTCCCATGAAGAAGTTTTTTTGGAGATACATGGTTTTCTTCTGAAAACAGTGAAATAGAAGCTCAAAACAAATAAAGAAACTGTTAAAACTGTTCCATTTAAGAATATTACATTTAACTATTACATTTACGAATATAAGTATGGATACTGTAATTTCAAAGGCATGTTATTAGATGGTGAGGCATTTTGTAAGTATCTGAGACACTTAAAGGCATCAGTGGAAACAGTTACTTGCTGACTGGATTGCAGAGTTTTATAACACACTAAATCATTGAGGGCCTGAGGAATCCAAGAGTTTGGCAAAAGAGACTGATATTAGATGCTATATAATTAGAGATCAATAGCAGTTGGTGTTGCAATAGAGCAACAACAGTTGTGTCTTACCACTGGGATCTTGAAAGGCCCTGTAGTTCTGGATAGTACTATAGTAGGAGAAGACTCAGACTCCCCTATGATGGCTTGCACTCCTGCTTGTCCAGAGCAGCCTTCTATTGCCGTTAATTCCTGACCATTCATCAAAGCCATGGCTGCCTTCATAGACAAGAACCTTGAGCCACAATTGTCATAAATCCTGTACCCGACTGAGATATTTGGGAGCAGGCTGCTGTCTCTGTTGATTTCCTCAATGACAAAAATCATGACCTGAGCAAAGCGCAGCTCTCTGAGGTTCAAGCTGTGGACATATGGACCCGGTTAAAATAAAGAGCAGAAATAATGATATCTTTAATGCAATGTGAAGATCTACATGCAGTTTTCCTATGAAATAAATCAGTGGATTATTATCTGTCCCACTCTAACAAACCTTGAGCATATCAGAGGTTCAGGTTTTTCAGCAAACAACATTGACGGCATCATTACACTGCTGTGTATTGAAAAAGCTCCTCCAATTGTCACGTCTCCATCCTTAGACAGCAGAGGATACTCAGGACTCTCCATAATATTGCATAGTGGCTTCTCCCCTTTTGCAAAAAGGCTGAGAAAAAGCAATATCACATGAAAGAACATCACCGAAGCCATCCACTGCTTCATGAATCCTCATCAGCTACTGCATTTGTACTTTTTATAGACATGCATAGAGATCTTCTGGGTGTGACCATTCAGTTTGGACAAATCACAAAGGGTAGACTACATGTCCTCATTGAGGAATAGAATGTTATCTGGGGCCTGAGGGTTTCAGCAAGATCTGGTTTAATTCAGGGTTTCTAGAAGGTACTATTTATAAAGCACTTTTCACAAAGCAGTAGGCCCAAATTTCTGGATATTCTCACTGTTCACATGCACTGATCAGGCAGAACATCAAGACCACCTCCTTGTTTCCATGCTCAGTGTCCATTTTATCAGCTCCACTTACTGTATAGCTGCACTTTGTAGTTCTACAGTTACAGACTGTAGTCCATCTGTTTCTCTGCATACATTGTTAGCCCCCTTTTACCCTGTTCTTCAGTCGTCAGGACCCCCATGGACACTCACAGAGCAGATACTATTTGGGTGGTGGATCATTCTGAGCACTGCAGTAACACTGACATGGTGGTCATGTGTTAGTGCGTGTTGTGCTGGTCTAAATGGATCAGACACAGCAGTGCTGCTGGAGTTTTTAAACACTTTGTCCACTCACTGTCCACTCTATTAGACACTCCTACCTCGTCAGTCCACCTTGTAGATGTAAAGTAAGAGACGACAGCTCATCTGCTGCTGCACAGTTTGTGTTGGTCATCCTCTAGTCCTTCATCAGTGGTCACAGGACGCTGCCCACAGGACACGGCTGGCTGGATATTTTCGTTTGGTGGACTATTGTCAGTCCAGCAGTGACACTGAGTTGTTTAAGAACTCCAGCAGCACTGCTGTGTCTGATCCACTCAGACCAGCGCAACACACACCAGTGTAACTGCAGTGCTGATAATGATACATCTCCCAAATAGTATCTGCTCTGTGAGGGTCCATGGGGGTCCTGACCACTGAATAACAGGGTAAAAGGGGGCTAACAAAGTATCAGAGAAACAGATGGACTACAGTCTGTAACTGTAGAACTACAAAGTGCAGCTATACAGTAAGTGGAGCTGATAAAGTGGACAATGAGCGTAGAAATAAGGAGGTGGTCATCATGTTCTGCCTGATCAGTGTAAACCTTACTTAATACTACAAAATAACAAGTGTTAATATCGACAACATTTTTAAACAATAACAAAATAGCAATAGATTTTCCATCCATCCATTTTCTAAGCCGCTTCTCCGTCAGGGTCGTGGGGGGATGCTGGAGCCTATCCCAGCAGTCTTCGGGCGGAAGGCAGGATAAACCCTGGACAGGTCACCAGTCCATCACAGGGCAGACAGACAGACACAGACAGTCACTCACACCCAGGGGCAATTTAGCATGTCCAATTGGCCTGACTGCATGTCTTGGGACTGTGGGAGGAAACCGGAGAACCCGGAGGAAACCCACGCAGACACGGGGAGAACATGCAAACTCCACACAGAGAGGACCCTGGTCGCCCGGACGGGGAATCGAACCCAGGCCCTCCTCGCTGTGAGGCGATAGCGCTACCCGCCACGCCACCGTGCCAACCTGCAATAGATTTTATGTTTTGATATTTTATTAAATATTTTAACGTTACTAAAACACTATTAATAAGTTATGATACCATTAATATGCAATCGTATTAACAGTATTCAACTTAAGATGGTCTAAATGTGAAACAGCATCACTTTTGAAAGGTGGCTTATCTCGTCTTTGTCATTGAGGCCTATACAGTCATATACAACGGTTAGGACAACCAATTCATATTACATTTTATAGATCTTATTAGTGACAATAAGGGAGCACAGCATCTAGAGAGAACACCCCGGCACAGTATAATGCACAATTACTATTTATTTGCTTAACTTAAAACAGTGAGGGGGAAAAATAAGCATGAAATATGGCCTGTGCAAAAGTTATTGCACATTTGATATTTTATTATATATATATATATATATATATATATATATATATATATATATATATATATATATATATATTTATTATTTTCAATTATGTTAAAATCAACAAAACTAAATCTGCCATACAGTTGTAAGCACCTTGATTAGGCTGTTAAATTACACTTGTGAGATTTGCAAAACACAAGATAAACAATTAATATCTTACGCCTGATTTCTCGGTGGATTGCGTCATGCGGTATCAAGCCCCGAGGATGTTTGCGACAGCAGTCTGTTGTTGATATCAGCTGTGGTTTAATTAATAAAGTTGTTGTTTGTGTTTCACTGTTTGTCTGTTTAATTGCTTTCCAGAGAAGTGCATCCTCATGAGAGTCCATTAGATTTTGTGGTTTTTCAGTAAAATGCTATGTCTGTACTTTGATCGTTTTTTATATTTTTTGCTATAATTTGAAAAAGCTCTTCCAATGATAATAGTGCCAACTTGAATACTTTATGATCCCTCTCATTTTGCCACTTGAATACTTTATGATCCCTCTCATTTTGCCATTTCTCCCTTTGCTTTAAAAACACAGATCAATGGAAACGCATAGAGAAACATCACATAGGTTATAAAGTGCCAATCCATTGATGTGATATACCTAGAAGATCATATTATATGCATGATCATATTTACATAAGAGCATAAAGTATTATACAACTGAGTTAATACAGTGTCTTTATTCAGGGGATAATACAGAGACTTTTAATGACCTTTGAAACCAGTTGATCATAGATATAGTGCCTTCATGTGTAGTTTAACAGTATACAAAAGGTATGTGATGCCGTATTTTGTTTTTAGCTATTATTATTATTATTATTATTATTTTAAGTGACCTAACACCTATACTAATATCACATTTAATATGATACAGCCCACCGTTTGCTGTGTAAACATGCTCAGTCCTTTTTTGCAATGCTTTTACACTTAAGTCAAGTTAAGTCAAGTTAAGTTAAGTGATACTTTATTAATTCCACAAACGGGGAAATTCCACCTCCGCATTTAACCCATCCATGAAGTGAAACACAACATACACACTAGTGAATAGACACACACACTAGGGGGCAGTGAGCACACTTGCCCGGAGCGGTGGGCAGCCCTATCCACGGCGCCCGGGGAGCGATTGGGGGTTGGGTGTCTTGCTCAAGGACACTTGGCCTGAGTTCTGTTATTGGACTGTTATTCAAGATGAAAGGCTTCCAGTTCTCTGGAACATGGGAAAGAGGAAATGATCTTTCCTCAGATGAGGGTAGTTTCTCTGGTGATTGAGGAGGCCACCATATGTAAACTTGGTCCTATAGAATGATTGGGCCTTGTATTCCTTTGCCATTATATGAGAGAAATTATATGACTTAGCGATTCTGACAAGATGAACAAGTTGCTACTGCATCGTCAATTATGGCTCCGCTACCATGTTTAACAGTTGGCATTGTGTGGCGTTGTGGATAGAAGTCATCCTTTGGCTTGTCCTCCATTGCAATGACTCAGATTCTCTGTTCCAAGCCTGGTGTCTGAGGGTCATTTAGTGGGACAGCACATCTCTAAACCCACTACTTTTTGGTATAACTTTGAACAGATCTACTATACATCTTGTATCTTTATTAGATGTACATAGTATGTTTTACATTACATTATGTATAGTTAATTCTATATTAAAGTGTATTATATAGTAGTATATTTTAAGTAGTATACAAAGATGTACTGATCACAGAATAAAATGACCACCCTATGTAGATGCAAATATTTTATTCCATTTCTCAAAGTGACTTTGATGCCGTTTTCCCCATTACATGTTTCTTTGTATTTAGTTCAGGCTTGAACAGAATGATATAACACTTAGGTGTAAATATACAGAATAATAAACCAAAACTGGAAGCTAAAATGGCAAATATTTCAACAGCAACGGTGAACTTTCCAGGAGAGCTGACATAAGCTGGGATGAAGGTGATCCACACTGCACAAAAGATCAATATGCTGAACGTGATGAACTTGGCTTCGTTAAAATTGTCAGGCAGTTTTCTGGCCAGAAAAGCCAAAACAAAACACAAAGTGGCCAAGACTCCTACATAAGCTAGTACAGCCCAGAAACCTACAGCTGAACCTAACTGACATTCTAATATGATCTTATCCTTGTAGTAGTGCATGTTGTTGTAGGGGAAAGGAGGAGATGTTGTTAACCAAACAACACAAATTAGGACCTGTATGAGAGTGAAGGTGAGGACACTGAGTCTCTGCTGTAGAGGCCCAAACCATTTCATGACATCACTGCCTGGAAGTGTAGCTCTGAAGGCCATTAACACCACTATTGTTTTCCCCAGAACACAGGAGATGCAGAGGACGAAGGTGATCCCAAACGCTGTGTGGCGCAGCATACAGGACCACTCAGAGGGCCGACCAATGAAAGTAAGCGAACAGAGGAAACACAAAGCCAATGAAATGAGCAGCAGGAAGCTCAGCTCTGAGTTGTTGGCTCGGACGATTGGAGTGTCCTTTTTAATCAGAAACAAAATTCCCACTAACATTGTTAGTCCTGTTCCAAACAAAGAAAAGAAGACCAGTATTACCCCCATAACTTCTGTGAATGAAAGAAATTCTATGACCTTTGATACACATTTGTCTCTTTCGGCATTAGACCAGTATTCTCCTGGACACGGCTCACAGTTATTTGAATCTGGAAAACAATTACAGTCCTTCAATGAAAACAGACATACCTTGTGGTTTTATACATTGATGCCATTGTTCAGGGTCTGTATTCTAAATAGTAGAAGTAGAATACAAAATGTACAACTAACAAATTTCCTTTGAAGCGTTGCAAGTCTGAAATTACCTGTCATATTACTGATCTCTCCTTCTGCACATGGTATACAGTCATAGCAGCAAACAGGCCTTCCTTTCTGTGCAGCCTTCCTGGTGCCTGGAGAGCAGCTCTCACTGCACACAGATCTTGGCTTCTATTGTGCAACATGTTGTGGCTGCAGTTAGTACTATTTATTTATGTTTTTCGATATGACTCTATTGGTAGCAGTTTATTTTAAGGAAAATATACTAGGGGTTCATCAGGATGATTTGGTCAGTAGAGCCGAAGTTAGACACTTCTTAATGGTTAACTCATGACATATTAAGCTTTATTCATTCTGACAGGTAATAGCATGGAACTTGAACTGGGTAATGCGAAAATATAGAGCTGTAATAATTCATAATAAAAAACTTAATTCAACATTTTTACACCAGAATGTACCACCTATATCCAGATTAATAATGTTTACATACATTTTATTCCTATAAGTTCTAGGTAATATCAGGTCACTTCTGGAGTTCAAATTAGGTTCCGTACTGAATCCCATAATTCACAAAATCATAAAACATTCTTTCAAACTTATACTATATGCAATTGCTTGCTAAAATGAGTTGAAACCATCTAACCAGCTTGTATGTTTTTGGCTACATAGCCTCTAGTTTAGCCTCTAGTGATGCGTGAAGCTCTAGTTAATCATGGAACATATCTTTAAGTATTAAAAACCTATCAAACTCTGATTAGTTCTAATGCTGGAAACTCCAGAATGTCTGTGATATTGTCTAGAAGTGATCAGATTTGAATGTCCCCAGTTATATAATGATCTGAAATGAGTAAATCATTGGCAATTTGCAGACCTCCGATTTTGTACTAATACATGCCATAATGAATAATGCATAATGCAAATTGAATAAGGCTTTATTGAGCCCAAGAGAATAACCCCTCAGTACGGTGCTTCTTGCTTTTGTATTTAATGAGATTATTAGAATGTGCCAGCATACCTCAACTCTTCCTCCACCCCAAACGATGTTTTTAGCAGTTATGACAAACTGCTGTCCAGGAGGAAGAGAGGCATCATAGTAACCCACTTGCTTGAACAGGACTTCTCCATCAGGCCCACGCTGCCAGTTTATCACATCGTACTTTGCAGCTGTTGCACCAGTGCTATCAAACCACACCTGTTCCCCTGTTTTTGTGGTGAAATTGACCTTTTTCAGAGACTCAACAACCTTAGGAGCAAAAAAAAAAGAACTGTTATATTGAAGACGTGAAAATATTGCAGATATTTCTTCTCATTTTGATTATTTTGCTACCTGCCATGGTTGGATTGTCTGATCTTTCTCACAACCCTGCTTTTCTGTGCATTTCAGTAGGCTGTGTAGAGAATGCGCCACAGCATAAACACCGTTGTAGATGTTATTCGTGTATCTCAATTCAGAGATATCGTCATTGTAGTTTTTGAATGGAAAGAGATCCTGATATCTACTGCAGTTGTTTTCAGCTTGAGAAGTGTTTCCTGTTGTTAGCAAGCAAGGCAAAGCCGTTTCCCAAAACTCTTTCACAACGTAGTCAGAAAAGCCGATAATGTTGGATTTTCCCACATCAAATCCGAGGGATCCACCTAGCACGCTGTAACTTGTTGGAGTTATTAGATTGACGGCAGTTATCCATCCCTCAACGCCAATCATCTGGAAGCCTGTGACATTCTTTAGTATGAGCTGCTCAATTAAAATGTTCATCTCAATATGGGCGACAAATATGATAACCACTTTTGCAGTGCCTTGTTTGATGGTGTCAACCACTTTCGTGAGCTTGGCTGGCTCTGATCGGTCAAACTTCTCAGAGTACTCCACGCATATGCCCTCCTCTTCGGCTGCTTCCAGAAAAATGGCCATTCCATTGTTGCCATAGTCACTATCACTATTCACAGCTCCTACCCAAGACCAGCCGAAGTGTTTGACCAGCTGTGCTAGTGCTCTGCTCTGGTAGTAATCACTAGCTATAGTCCTGAAGAAAGAGGGGTACTCCGTCCTGCTGCTCAAACATTCACATGTGGAAGAATGACTTATCTGCAGAGAGAGAGAGACAGGTTTCACAGGAACTTTTAGAGAACACATTTACCTGGATCATGAGAAACTACTAAGGGTCAATATATTCTGCAGAAAGAATAAAGACTTTCATAATGGAAGTAAAGTCAACAGACAGTAACTAAGCCTCAGGTGTCACTCTTTAAATGAGAATGGTCAGAATAAACCTATACAATAAAACCAGAAAAGTACATTTATAGTAGATAAAAAAAAACATTGTTAACTTTCAATATACTGTAATGTAAGATTTTGTTATAACATTTTGGCACAGTGTAAATAATACCTTTCAGTTTGAAATTACACAAAGTAGCAAGAACATAAAAGTTGACCAAATTGAGATCGATTTTGTTCTGCTAATATTATATATATTAAGAATACATTTTGTAAATATTTAGCACATGAAGCAGCCTTAAGTGTGTCTTACCACTGGGATCTTGAAAGGCCCTGTAGTTCTGGATAGTACTATAGTAGGAGAAGACTCTGACTCCCCTATGATGGCTTGCACTCCTGCTTGTCCAGAGCAGCATTCTATTGCCGTTAATTCCTGACCATTCATCAAAGCCATGGCTGCCTTCATAGACAAGAACCTTGAGCCACAATTGTCATAAATCCTGTAACCGACTGAGATATTTGGGAGCAGGCTGCTGTCTCTGTTGATTTCCTCAATGACAAAAACCATGGCCTGAGCAAAGCGCAGCTCTCTGAGGTTAAATCTGTGGAGATATGGAACCAATTAATGTATATGTTTAATATAATGTGAAGTAACATACACATGAAAAATACAATGACCGTAAACAACATGAATCAGTCCATTGTGATGTGTCCCACTCAAACAAACCTAGAGCAAATCAGAGATTTCGGTTTTTCAGTAAATGACATTGATGGCATTGTTACACCACTGTGTATTGAAAAAGCTCCTCCGATGATCATATCTCCATCCTTAGACAGCAGAGGATTCTCTGGGCTCTCAATAATATGGCATAGAGGCTGCTCTCCTTTTGCCAAAAGGCTGAGAGAAAGCAAGATCACATGAAAAAACATCACATATGCTATCTGCGTCTGCTGCATGAATCCTTGTCAGCTACTGTATTTGTGCTCTTTATAGATATGCATAAAAATCTTCCGGGTGTGAACCTTCAGTTTGGACAAATCAGAAAGGGTAGACTACATGACCTCCTTGTGGGACAGAATGCAAGCTGGGGCCTAAAGCTTAAGCAAGATCTGGTTGCAGTGGTTGTAATTAAGGTGCAATGCTCTAGCACAATTACTGACCGAAAAGAGATGGTATTGACAGTAAGAATATATTGTCCATACACTGCCAAGATACAAGCAGTAAAATTACATTTTTGTATGTTTTCTATGTCTTATTTATTTATACAAAAAACCTGGAGCTAAGACAGGGTGTATAGAAACAATGCAACTTAAAACACACACATCATCTGCCATCACATGCCTATGAACTTGAGTTAGATCCCATTCTTAATCCGTAAGGTTTAATATGATGTCCGCCCACCCTTTGCAGCCATAAAAGCTTCAACTCTTCTGGGAAGGTTTTCCACAAGGTTTAGGAGTGTGTCTTTTTGACCATTTTTCCAGAAGCACATTTGTGAGGTCAGACACTGATGTTGGACAAGAAGGCCTGGCTCACAGTCTCCGCTCTAATTCATCCCAAAGGTGTTCTATAGGGTTGAGGCCAGTCAAGTTCTTCCACACCAAACTCGCTCAACCATGTCTTTATGGACCTTGCTTTGAAGCATGATTTATCACTTCAGAGAACAAGTCTCCCCTGCTCTAGAGTCCAGTGGTGGCACTTTACACCACTGCATTCGATGCTTTGCATTAGGCTTGGTGATGTAAGGCTTGGAGGCAGCTGCTCGTCCATGGAAACCCATTCCATGAAGCTCTCTATGCTGTTCTTGAGTTAATCTGAAGGCCATATGAAGTTTGGAGATCTGTAGCGATTGATTCTGCAGAAAGTTGGTGACCTCATCATCTGTTGATTCCGCTCTGTCATTTTACGTGGCCTACCGCCTTCCCAATCGCTTCCACTTTGTTATAATACCACTGACAGTTGACTGTAGAATATTAAGTAGCAAAGAAATTTCATGACTGGCCTTGTTGCACAGGTGATATCCGATCACAGTACCATGCTGGAATTCACTGAGCTCCTGAGAGCGACCTATTCTTTCACTAATGTTTGTAGAAGTAGTCAGCAAGCCTAGGTGCTTGGTTTTATACACCGGTGGCAATGGAAATGATTTTAACACCTGTATTCAATAATTTGGATGGGTGAGTGAATACTTTTGGCAATATAGTGTAACTTTAAGAATATGTCCCCAGTGACTTCGTCTTATAGTGTCCGTATCCTGAAATGTAATTAAAGCAAATGATTTGTTTCACTTAAAGTTTCAAGGATTTCTCAGTGTTAGCCAACTATGTCAGTGTTAATAGTTGAAGAGTTTTTAACATTTTACCATGTCTGTAGTTTTAAATTGCCTCTGTGCAAGGGACCAGCCTGGGACTGAACTGCCTGCAATATCACAGCCTGCCACCAGAGGGAAGGACAGAGCTGGCATGCAGTAATCCAGGCTGATTTGTGACACCTGTGTCTATCCTTCTTAAGCGAAGTTCACCCACAGACTCATGCTAAGTACTAGTGTTTTGGAGTTCTGGCAGCAGACTGGCTGGTAGAAACTTTGAGTTTGCACTCGGGTTTCTTTCTCGAGCCTCTGCTTTGTGCATGTTCTGTGCTCAAACCTCTGTAAAGAAAAGAATATTGGGCTCTGCTTTAACTCTCCATGTTGAGCCAGTCAGAAAATCCCTTGTCTATTAGTAGCCGGTTTGGACTCCAGAGTTGCAAGTATTTTCATTGTTACCCTGAAATTGGCTCTAGTGGTCTTACATAGTTGTGGCTCTGAGTTGGCCATCAATGATAGAGCCCTCAGCTCTGAAGCCATTTCTCAGCACACCCAGCCCATACTGTGGTTCGGGCAGCACATGGAGCAGATTTCCCTGCCTCTAGTGCAAGCTCCTAAACTGCAGTTGGTTCTGCAGTTCTGGGGCAATTTCTCATCCCACATATTGAGTGGCTTACTTGGGAAGTGTCAGGATGCCAGCCCCAGTGCCATGGCTTGTGTATTAAGAAATCCCACAAAAACACTCAGATCTTCCTTGCCTCCAGCTGAAGCTCTCGATTTCTCTCAAGTTACACCCTACTACTTTGACCTTCAGAAAGTTTTCAGGTGGATGCCTTGGATGTTGGCGTGAGGGCTGTACTTTCCCAACACTCCAATCCCAACAATAAGCATTACCCCTGCACTTTCTATTCCCACCACATACTCCCGCCTTACAGTACTGGAGCTCCAAGCAGTGAATTAGAGTTAGAAGAATGTTCACCCAGTTGAGGTGACTGAACATCTGTTTGTGGTTTGGACAGATGGCAAGAACTTGGCCTACATTCAACAGCTATATTAACTTGGCTTGGAGAACATCAAGCCCAATGTCCTAGATGGTGGGACTTCTTCTGACCACCCTGCAGAGCCCAGAGCCCCTGATGCATAGATTTTGGCTCCACTGTGAGGGGGCTGGAAACTACCATTCAAGCAGAGGCCCAACCCAGGAGGAAGTTTCCCATGTAAGCTTGGGGAAGTCCCCATTTTAGCCGAGACCCAGGTCCTGTAAAGGGGACATATCTTGCCCTCGCTAGGCACCAAGGGCTAACTTACCCCCTAAAAACACATTTTTGGGGGCCTGTAATAGGCCACAGTGTTTGAGGGGATGGTGCTGCCTGCTGGGTCTTTGCTCAGAACAAAGAACCCAGGATGAAAGTAGCAGGCTTCCTGTCTGTCCTCTCACACTTGTGGTCCCACCCCTATTTGGTCTTTGTTACAAGATTGCTCACTTCCGAGGACAACACGGTGGGCCTTGTTGTGGTTCTCCTGTCTGCTAAGCTGTTGCTACAGCATGTGGTCAGTGTCCACAGGCTCCCAAGTGACCTGGACTCTGACAATTTGATGACAGCTTTTCAAAGGCCTTCTGTCAACATGTCAGGGGCCTGAGTCAAATTTTTCCTCTGGGTTTCAAAATCAGTCCGTTGGCCAAACTGAGCAAGTTAATTATGACTTCAGGTATGCTCTCCAGTGCTTGTCATCTGCCAACACCAACCAGTTGGTTCAGAGTGGTTATATAGTTATTAAAAACATCAAAGTTGATAAAACATTATATACCTATATTTCCTTTTTTTTTTCATTCATTTGTTTGTTTTTCTCAAATACAGGTCAACATAGATTCATAAATCACTTCTTTTAGTTTTTATTCGCATTTTACCAACTTTTTTGAATTGGGTTTGTAACAATACCTAACATTCATCAAAATTTTAGAATTGTACCCTGATGGACCCAAATACTTATTTGTCATCAGCATTTTTATGGATACAACTATGGATTGTAATACTCACTGGAGCATTTTATTTTAATCTTCTTAGATTATTATTGTTTCTATTACCATCCCACTTTGACAGTCATGTCCAATACATTTACATGTTTATTTCTCTTAATCCAGCTGTAAAGACATGTATTAAACATGGATTAAAGAGACGTATGTGCTTTTGTAGGCCTCTGAGGGTGATCCTTGTTATAAGTTCTTTGTGGAATGGATTTGAGCTCATTTACCTGGATGTAATGTAGTCCACTTCGGAATAGCACTACATAGAGCTCTAGCACAGGATACTTATGAAAGGGCCATTCCAACAGTGAGCTGGTCCTTACGTAGTGTTGACAGTGGACTGAGGTCATATTTAATCTGCTTTTTTCATCTGTGCTTGTTTTCAGGCCTTTAAGGATGTGTAGGTGTTTACACATGGGAAATTATTTGCATCATTATAAATAAATGGAAATAATAAAATTTGAATATGGGTCACGTTAGTTCTGTGGTTTCTTTGTGTTTAGTGAGACTGTCTTCAGTGGGCCTTAAACATAGCCATTTGCTAAGAAACCTGACCAAAGCTGAAAAGGAGAATTTTGGCTTGATCCCAAATACATAACCATGAAATAAACATGTCATAACAGATTTTGCGCTGTAATATAAAAGGCATGTTACCTTTACCAGCAACAGATACTGTAATGTTTTTATTCCACTGTAAAGTATTGTCTAGCTAGTCATGACATCAAAGGTTACAATAAATGTTGATTTTTACCGCAATGATAACACTTTTATATTACTGCACATAATCTGTCATGATAAATCATGACAACATCTGACATCTGCCTTATGGCTATGTCAATGTTATGCAGCAGAGTTCAAGTTAAGTGTTAGTGAGTTGTTTCACATGTGCTCCTGCATGACATCATGTATCCTCTTCACCATAGTTTCTATGTGATTTTGGTCAGATCTGAACACTGTTCTCTGTAGTATATCAACATGAAGAGGGCCCTGGTGTCCAGGCCTGTGAGTTCAAGAGAAGGTGCACACAGCCAGCAAGGCCTGCACAGCCAAAAGGATGTTCTGGGACGTAATATATTTGTTTCACATACAAAAACCTTACCTTATGTTTAGATCCAATACAAAGTGGTCTACAATCTGCCAAGACAAAACTGACCAAAGAAAATGTACTTTTCCTAAATAGATTAACCATATAGAGGAGGAAACGAGTCGAGGTATATAGTTTAAGGTATAAGGTATAAGTTTAAGGCTTGATGTAATGTTTTTTAGCTGATTTGTCTTACATTTAAGATATAATAACTTTTAAAAGACACCATGTAGTAATGAACAATATAAAACTGTAATAAATAACTGCATAGAAAAGAGACAACTCTTTGGACAGGTGTCATACCTTCTTGTCATTGAGGCCTGTAAGCTCCCAGATTGGGATATTAAATTACACTTGTGACATTTGCAAAACACAAGATAAACAATTAATATTTCACACCTGATTTAACAACGCATTGCATCATGCAGTGTCAGACCCTGCGGATGTTTATGACAATACTTTATGATGCCTTTACCACCTGCGGTTTAATTAATAAGGTTGTTATTTGTTTTTTATTGTTTGTAGAAACACCTGTCTGATTGCTTTCCTGGCAAGAACATCCTCACGAGAGTGTGCCTGCTGCTTGTTTCTCAAGTTGCAACAAGTCACCATCTAAATCCCCAGGCTGTTGTCTCCTGCTCCTGTTACACTATCCCCTCTGTGGTGCTTCCCTAGCGATCCCAACTTAACTTTCTTTCTCTTTATCTCTTTATAGAAAATAGTAAAAGAATATATCCTAAAGAGTAAACTGTCTTGTAATTGAAATATTATATATTAAATATCCTGATATTTATACAGTGCTATAACATTTCCATGGTTTCTATTTATTTCTATATCTTTATTAATAACTTATATCACTGCTGTCGGAACAAAACCTTGCATCTCTGGTTTTTATGTTTTTCAGTTTTTGGCATAATTTGAAAATGCCGGTTGCTCTTTACATTGTGTGTAAATTCCATGATAACTGGACCAAAAGAAATGGCCCAAAATGACTTGTACAAACGTCTGGTTCCACTGACGTACATTAGAAGTAAAGTATGTTTTTCCTTCTCCTGAAAAGTTACCATTTTGGAGATATGAGGTTTTGTTCTGACACCATATGAAACTATTGTACATCACACACAGAAACATTATTTTTCAAACATATTTCCTCATCATTTTCTTCTTTTGTGGAAGGTATTCTGGCTAGAGCACCAGTCTGCCAGCTTTAATGCTGGTCTTCAGTGCCCTCTGCTGATGCAAGACAAACCCTAGCAAATGCTTGATAAAAGTAGAGAGGCCTTACTGAACATCTGTCATCCAGGAAGTCCTCATTTCGTCAGTGAAACCTTCCATTTCTATCCATCTGAAAGTTTTTTTTTAGATATTTTTACATTATTAAAAGAATTGACAAAATTGTATTTACAGTTTTACACTTACCCCTGATATCATTGATAAGCCAAGGTGTGTTTGCTGTCCAAATTCTGCTAATTTAGTTTCACACTGAAGCTATGAAGCTAACAAACACAAGAAGTCAATAATCACTCAAATATTTGAATCACATACATCCCCAAAACTTCTCTCAACTCACTCAAACCACATCCAGGTCTTCATTATGGTCATTCAAGCACCTCAGTGTGCTTGTGGATACAGAATGACTTACGGATGATTATGAACGTTATTTCTTTTTAGAAATAAGTGAAATTTGAATATATATGAAAAAAACCATGTTGTATTTGTGATGTGTCCTCACTAGAGACATGGAATTTGACAAGACAGCACGGTGGTCTGTAAATGCTGACCACAGCAATGGTGAAGTCTGATTCATGTTGATGAGTCACAGCAGGTCATACTGTGTCCTAAACTACATTGACAACACTGTGAGGTGTTACTGAAGGCCTTAATTAAGTTTTGGGGATGTAGTTATAAAGTTACAGTCAAAAGTCTGTGAAGCCTTACTGAAGACCTTAATGAGGTTTTGGGGATGTAGTTACAAAACCACACCAAAAGCCTGTGAGACCTTACTGATGACCCTAATGATGTTTCAGGGATTTGATACAAAACCACACAAAAAATTCTGTGAGGCCTTACTGAAGACCTTAATGAGGTTTTTGGGATATTGTTACAAAACCACACCAAAAAGTCTGTGTGGCCTTTGTGAGGACCTTAATGAGGTTTTGGGGACGTAGTTACAGAACCACACCAACAAGTGTGTGAGCCCATACTGAAGACCGTAATGAACTTTTGAAGACATAGTTAGAAAACCACTTCAAAACGTTTGTGAGGCCTTACTGAAGACCTTAATGAAGTTTTGGGGATGTATCTACAAAACCTCACTGAAATGTCTGTGTGGCCTTAGCGTTTTCAGGGATGTTGGTACAAAACCACACAAAAAAATTCCGTGAGGCATTACTGAAGACCTTAATGAGGTTTTGGGGTGGTTGTTACAAAATCACACCAACAAGTGTGTGAGGCCATACTGAAGACCCTAATGACGTGTTGGGGACATAGTTTCAAAACCACACCAATAAGTGTGTGAAGCCTTTCTAAAGACTGTCATGAAGTTTTGGAGACATGGTTACAAAACCACTCCAAAAAGTGTGCGTGGCCTTACTGAAAACCTTAATGAGGTTTCGGGGATGTTACCACAAAGGAGATTTGGATGTCTATTGATTTCTAGTTTTGTTAGCAACTTTAGCCTCATAGTTACAGCACAAATCTAAAGAGAATCTAATTTTGTACATCAAATATGTCTTGGCTGACATCCGAGTTTAGAAGAAAACTGTAAATATTTAGGAATCAATTCCTGTAAGGATGTGGATGACGGTGGTAGCCAAACATCAGTGAAGGGAGAAACTTTCACAAGAGTTGTTATGACCTATACTCCAAGTATATGTAGGACCACATTTCAGTTCCACCATCTCTCAACTTACATATTGGTTTTATAGTTACCAAACACTTAAGTATTTACTGAATGTTGAAAATCTTAAAATCTTAAGATTAATAATTGAATAATAAGCCTAAGATTTAAGAGGTTAAACTATAACTATAGTTATACTATAATGCAATCATTGGGCATAACACTTTCACACAATAATGTGCGATTATTAGACACTGAACATCTAGATTTTTAAATATTATTCTTCTGCTATATTTTTTTATTCAATATATCTTGTACATTGTTTGTGTGTTATCACCACACTGCAACCGGCATGTGCTTGCTTTTGATAGCTGATATCATGCTTACTAACAGTATCATGTGTCTGAAGAGGCCTTATTACATAGGACATATATGATAACTATTTTTTACAAGAAACCTTAGTTGACTTATCCTGTTATGATTGTTCCTGACTGCAGGATATCTGAGCTACATGTATAGGCCTGGATAGGTCATTGTCATAGGCCAGTAACTTTTTGTTATTCTTTTTGTTGTATTCTGTAGTCTTGGGTATACTACTTGATGGGGATCTTTGGGATGGTATTTGGTATTTAAAGCCTTGGCCTAGCTATTTCCTTATGTGACCATTTGTGGACACTATATGATCAACCGTAAGAATGTTATAAATCTGTCAGCCTGACATGTGACTTTGCCTGATTTAAGCTTTCTATGCTAAGATTGATCCCAGGCCATTTTGCTAAGGTACACAACATAGAATGTATTATAAAAGGACTATTTGTTTCTCATTGTGCTTTGGAATATGTTTGACTGATTTTAATAAACACACATTTAACAAATGCTTTCATATGTTGACTTATATTAGCTTTAGTATTATATGTAGGCCCCAGTGATATTGCGTTTTCATTGCCATTAAATCATCCCATATTAATTGTCACGTCAATGTAAATCTGAATAAAATCCATCTGTTTCTATGAGTCTCTATGGTGAACTTGACCATATAGCAGTTAAATCTACTTATAAAATGTTTTACATTAATACTTGTAAAAATCTTCCAGAAAGGCTCTCAGCCTGTTGTTGTCCGTTTTGACTAAACAGAGCAGTCAAAACAGCATTAACAACAACAGGCCCCATGCAGACAGGCCTGTTGTTGTTAATGCTGTTTTGACTGAAAAGAACAATCCTCTGTGTACCACCTGTCAGCATCAGCGCTCCCCTAATCACTCATGCCACTTGCCTTTGTCACAGAGCAGCTAATTAATAATGATGCAATACCCCATAATGATACATGATCTCTTGATTTAGAAACAGTTACCTGTTGGCACACGCTTAACAGGCTGCGGCACACCTGCAACCTCCCTTGGGTGAGGGGAGGACAGGGTGGTCTGAGACGTCACTTGTCTGCCCCAAACTCCCTCAGCTGCGAGCAGGTTAGACCGCATGGCTGCTTGTCACCTCTCAACTCCAATTAAATCATGGCCTTGGGCATGCACTGATTGAAAACTGTGGCAAAGGCCCCATGGCGGTGTGCCCGAGTTCACAAAATAACACACCTCACCCCTTGGGACTAGTCTTTTAATTTGCTTTTTCCAGACTGCATGTCACTTTCACCCAAGG
The DNA here is from genome assembly GCF_015220715.1 of Pygocentrus nattereri. Lineage (NCBI taxonomy): Eukaryota > Metazoa > Chordata > Actinopteri > Characiformes > Serrasalmidae > Pygocentrus > Pygocentrus nattereri. Next base: position 40,657,100 of record NC_051217.1, read on the forward strand.
GACTGCCAAGGATACACTTACACAGCTTGTCTTTATTGTCCTCTTTATTTGTTTAACAGGTGTTTGATAATTGTTTTTTTTTTTAATGTTTTGGAAGAAGTCGGTCTCACTCAAATAATATGTTGATTATGTTGCATCAGAAATTAATTAAGTCTGTTTGTCTCTGAGAGTTGTTATTTGCAGACGGCCCTTTGTGACCTTTCCAAGGACGAAAGTTGTCAAAAGATTCAAAGTCTTTGTTTATTAGAGATAAAAAGTAGTTAAAATAATAAAAAACTATTGTAGATAACATTTCTAAATGTTAAAGACTGTGCAGGATGCAACTTATAGCTCTTCCTATTTATAAAATTTATACTGGCATAGCATGGCCTTATATGTGTGTGTGTGTATATATATATATATATATATATATATATATATGTACATAACTTTTTATGAAACTGTACTGGCATAGCATTGCCATGTTTATTTCAGTGATTTAGACTGACTGATGAAAATAACTGGTTTGCTGGTATAACTGATATGTGGATGCTTAGTACAATAAATAATTAAGTAAATTACTGCCATTATTAACTACGGATGCTTCAATTTGCATCAATTTAGGTTAGAGAAGTTATAATTTGCCCAACAAAATCAGAGTGGTTGCACTGGTAAAGCTTAAAATAACTTTATTCCAACTCTAACATGGTACAGTGTGCAGGCCCAGCATTGTGCCCCACTTGGTATCACTGGATATCTACCTTTCAGTGCCCTGTTTTTAAAGATTTCTTGCCCCATTTTTCATTTTTCTTCCCATTTATGACATGTAATTCTGCATATAGAGTCCTCCACCATGCAAACCTTGAAGTGGTCTGAAGAACATCTTCTCCAGAGCGGAGATTGGTGCCATTATTGACCTTCCTAAGAAGAAGTGTCCAGTTATATACCATTGAACCAGTGTTAACAGCTTATCCATGTATGTCCAAAAATGAACTAAGTGAGGTTGTAGTAAATAAATATAATTGGCGATTAGTATATAAATAATATATTTTACATAGTCTTTGTTAAGCAGATTTTTTTAAGCAAATTGTATAATCATACTAAGATTATAATCCTACAAGATTATACATAAAATCAAGAAGTTAATCACTTTATTAGTCCCACATCACAGAAATTGACAATACATATAAAATTCACAAAATACATAATATATAGCAGCTGCTTAATGTTCTTAATAGCTGTTGCTTTATGGTCTTTTGATAATGCCAGTAATATAATAATAATAAAAAAAGGTAACCCTTTATTTGGATGCTTCACTGAAGATGCTTTGTAAATGTTCAGTATATCTTTAAGTAAAATTAAACTAAACATCTGTTCAATGCAACTGAACTTTAAGTTGAGTGTTATTTGGAGGATCCACTGTAGGTGCGTTGGAAATGCTAAGTCTGTTTATAAGTAACAATCAACTACAAATCTATGTAATACAACTGAATTACAAGTTTAGTGTGAAAGACTTTATTAAATCTAACCCTAACCCTAGCGCTAACCTCAAGGCTAAACTTACATCTACTCCTAACCTTAACCCTAAACACAATGTTGTTTATAATCAACTGAACATCACCGGAAAGTTTGTTAATGATTTAAGTATCTGTAGAGCATCTATAGGAGACCATCCACATAAAGTATGACCAAAAAAAAGGCCTTGCCTGATGCTTTGATGACCTTGATCACCAGGTTAGGCTGGTTCAGTAGAGGAGGGCAGGCCTAGTATCAACCTCAGGCCAAGGACATTTTAGCAGCTGGTCAACTGCCTGTGCCAGTGCCCTCTTTTAGATTTAAGCTGAACTGACTCCCCCTTGCCCTGTCCTGCCGCATTCTGATACAAAAGTCAACATTACTAATTGTTTTCTATTTAATTTAGGCTGACACTTTATTTAGAGTGGTCCTTTGTAGATGATCAATAAACTCTTAACAGATTATCGGTAACATGTCAACAACATGGCAGTGGTGATTCATCTCCATACACACACATCTAAGTCGCTTCTCCCTCAGGATCCCCTGAGGGATCCCCCCGATCCCTCAGTGGTCACTAGAGCATATCCCAGCTGTCATCGGGCAGAAGGCAGGATACACCCTGGACAGGTCGCCAGTCCATCGCAGGGCAGACAGACAGACATTTACTCATGGAGTTATATGAGTCCCCCCTCCCATCAACCCACCACCAATGGGAGGGGCAGTGGTAGGGGTTCGGAGCTTTGTGGATCGGGAAGTGTCTGAAGACGTGGGTCTTGGCGTTCTGATCTCCGGTTGCTGAAACTGGCTTTTGGAACAAAATATAATGATGTGCAAATTATTTAAAGCCTATACTTTATTGAGAACCGTGCAAAGACAATATATTGAATGTTGAAACTGAGATTTTACTGTTTTATTTATTTAATATGTGCCAATTTTGAATTTGATGCTTGCAACCCATTTAAACAATTGACAGGGTCATGCCCACCACTGTGTTGCATCGCCTTTTCTTTTAACAACACTAGGCATTTAGGAACTGAAGAGACTGATTGCTGTAGTTTTAAAGGGAAATGTTTCTTTGGGTTTTTTTTAGTATTATTTTTTATATAAGACTTCAGCTGCACAACAGTTTGGGGTCTCTCTTGTTGTATTTCTCATTTCATAATGTGCCAAAGGCATTCAATAGGTGAGAGGTCTGGATTGCAGACAAGAAAGTTTAGCACCCAGACTGTTTTACTACAGAGCCATGCTGTTGTAATATGTGCAGAATGTGGTTTGGCATGGTCTTGCTGAAGTAATCAAGACCTTCCCTGAAAAAGACGTCATCTGGATGGCAGCATATGTTGCCAAAACATGTATATATCATTCAGCATTAATGATGACTTAAGCCACCCATGCCATGTGCACTAATGTGTAGCATAGCATCACAGATGCTGGCTTTTGAACTGTGCACTTACAACATGCTGGAGGGCAAGGCAAAGTTCGTCAGGCCATCTTAAATGAGCTCAGTCCCAGAGATGGTGGCTGCATTTCTGAGCTTGTTTATACTGATTTCTTTATTGCATGGTAGAGTTTGAACTTCATTTTGTGGATGCAGCATCAAAATGTTTTCACAGACAGTGTTTTTGAAAATGTTCCCGAGCCCATTCAGTGATTTCCAGTACAGAATCATATCTGTTTTTAAAGCAGTGCTGCCTGAGGGCCCAAACATCACGGCCAACCAGTGTTGGATTTGCTTGTCCCTTGGATACAGAAATTGCTCTGAATTTCTAAATCTTTTAATGAGATTATGTCCCACAGATGATGAAATCCCTATATTGTTTGCTATTTTACAAAAAGAAACATTCTTGAAATGTTGCACTCTTTGCACATGTAGTCTTTCACTGACTGGTGAATCCCCCTCCCATTTTACTTCTAAAAGTGATGTTAATCTAATTATTTATTTATTTATTTTAACAATTACCGAACTTTGCTAGTCTTTTGTCCCAGCATTTTTTAAACATTTTGCTGGCAGCAAATTCAATATGGCAAATATATATATAAATCATTCTCAGTTTCAACATGTTTTTAGTACTTTTTTCCATTCAGTAAATTTTTTTAATGATTTGCATATCATTACATTCTGTATTTATTTGCATTTTGTACTGTGTCCCAACTTTTTGGGTTGTATGTTAAGTGTAACTGAGCATTACTAAAGACCTTATAGGATAGTCTGTCCACTTAACAGCCATCTTGGCAATGCCTCTGGGCATTTCCACGTATATAAAACCAAAACCTATAAATCTGAAACTAAAAGTCACATTATCATTTGAAAAGCATTGAAACACTGTTATAATCACACCAAACGTTTGTAGCGCTGGGCTCAACTAACACACAAAAACCGCATCTTTCCAGCTTGTAGTGGCTACTGCGCATGTGCATATCTCTACCCTGAGGAGGAGCTTTTCCTGCTTACGGCTTTACCAGCTGCATTTTTTTAAAGGGCAGGATTTTCCTCATAAGCAGACACTGTCTTGACCATAATTATTATAATTATAATAATGATAATTCGTTTTACAACCAGTGACCAGTCTCCTCCTTTATAACGCCTCTGTTATTGCCTCCCAGTCTCTCCATATATGGGCTTCTTTGGCTCCATTAAATCAAACCTTTTGTCAATGATGCCACTTTGCAAAGTTTACAAAATATAAAGATCCAGCAATACAAACGACTGGGCCACAGCATTTTTTAACCTGTGGCCATGAACAGTGATATTTTCCAAATGATTAACATCCTTGGAAAAAACAGACATATAGTGTGTTCTTGCTTGTCATTTGTGTGTTGCTATTTCAGTGTAAATAGGACGAATGAGCTCTGTCAAATTCCTTTCATCATCATCATCATCATCATCATCAGCAGCAGCAGCAGCAGCAGCAGCAGCAGCAGCAGTAAAGGGGAAAATCAGCAATTTCCTTTGGTTGGTCCATTTATTCCATACCTTATTGTAGTGTCTTTGGAAAGAATGTGTCTTTTGCATCTACACACAGTGAAGAGGGTCATTTCAGAGGCAGAAATATACCAGGATTAAAGTTGTTTCTTGTATGTTTGAGTAAACAAGACTCCAAAAATATGGCAAGGTCCCTCAACCATGTTAATACAGGTGCAGGTTTGATAACAAGACAACAAAATTCAGCCTGCTGACCTCAAACACAAGGAGGTGGGGTGGAGGTTTATGGAAAAAAGGATGGCCTAATCCTTTGAAGTATGAAGACTGACGTTTGATGTTCCACGTGACTTTGCTTTTAAAAGAAACCGTGAATGCCTTTATCAGAAGGCAAGAACATAGTAATTATAGATCTTCTAGTATGAAAATAACCACTTTCTGCAGGCCTCCTAGTGGCCAATCATCTGGCAGAATGGAAATGGACTTTATGTATTAAAACAACGAGTTTAATCTGAAATATAATTAAAATTGACTTAAAATGATTTCAATAATTTTAATTTAATTTAAAAAAAATTCAAGGCTGTAATGGTGGACCTCTAAAACAGACTGAAATTGCATTTACTGTGAATTTGAACAGGGCCCTGGAACATGAAGTCTTGTCCCACACAGGACAAAAATTAAACAATGTCTGTTTAGTTTTGAGAATAATCATTTTTACATTTACTTAGACTTGTACTTAATAAGCGCACAGCTGGATGTGTCAGTGGTGAAAAGAAAAGGCTCGAGAAAGTTAAAAATGAACAATGAAACCATTAAAGAGAAGAAAGAACAGAGCTTTTGACAATTATGAGCTTTTTATCTAGTAGCCTGAAGTTTGAGATTATAACAACATTTCCTGCAGTGAGTATATTTGTAGTTACTAAATGCACTAGGCCTCCTGCAAGCAGTTTGTTTTAGGTTAGGTTGTTTAGGTTTGCTATAGGCTTGCTGTAGTGCTGACTTATGCTATCTATTATTACTTCTAAGTAATTGAATGAATAAATGTAACGTTCTGAAGAGCTATGGCTTTCTAAGTTGCATTTACTTTGCATTACTTCAACATGGTGGTGCTTGGAGTGCAAAACTCTCATAAGCAGACTTTTGAATTTCGATGTGTAGCTTTGTGTTCTGCTTTCTTGAGCTTATTTTGCTAGGAACTGTGCACATCTTTAATGTGAATGCATCATATATATATATATATATATATATATATATATATATATATATATATATATATATATATATATATATATATATATATATATATATATAATATATATTTATTTCTGGTCATTAAGTGTGTGATTGCATTAAGTGTGTGAATATTTAAGTGTTGAACTTGCACATGTCAATGGGTTCTCCTAATGAAAGCCTAGTATAATTTGTAGGCATCATCCAATATCTGATTTGTTTAATCAATAATTCATTTTGTTCAATCAGGAGTGCTGGTGATGGAACAAATCTGTGTGATGGTTGGGGTCATCCAGAAGAAATATGGAAGCAAACTTTGTTCTTCAAACTAGCCAGCAAGATGTTTTTGAAAAAAAAAAAAGTTTAGTTTTTACTGTATTTATGTCTATTTGCCTTTAGAATAATATGCTGTGACTTTTCTAGAACCAACCCTACTGTCCAATGCCAGGGGTTGACATCAAGCCAGCACTGGGTTTTGCCTGAAATTCATTTTCAACAAAAATTCAATGTCTGTGCAACATCAGAGGGTGACGTCAAGCCAACGTTGGGTTTTGACATCAGCCCAATTTTCATTTTCAACCTAAATTCAATGTCTGTGCAACTTTGAGGGTTGACATCAAGCCAACATTGGGTTTTGGCATCAGCCCAATTCAATGTCTGTCTGGTGACCTTATAGAGTTCAAGTCCCTCTATAAGGAGCTCACACCCCAGCGCTCTCTCAGGGCTGTGTCCTCTCTATTAAAGCTCTTTCCTTCTTGACTGCAGCAGAACTGCCAGATCACCATGCCATCCACACTAGCAAGGGTGATTGGTCTTCACCACCTTTTTCTTCTCTGAAGAGCCATTCCTCTCCAGGATGCTATCCAATTTCTGACACCAAATGTAACATCTAGTCCAGGGGTTGGTAACCAAAATGTTAAGAAGATCCATTTTGTCCTTTCAACAAAAATCATTCAGGTATAGAACCAGGAAAAGTAGTCATTTCCTGTAAAATGTTTCTCAGAGTTCAGCCTTTTACAAGTTTTTCATTCACCAGCTTCTTGTTCGATTTTCCCATTTCAGCTTAAATTTGATGTAGCTTTTGATGTAACTTCTGCATCATTGAAGGTAGAACAGGAAAATTCAAACAAGAAGCTTGTTACAGATTAAATGCATCAGGAAACCATCTAAGTGCTTATAAGTGCAAGTCTGTTTGTCCTGAGATTGTTGTCCGTGTTGCTGTGACCAGCAGTCTCACGTCAATATTGTGGATGAAAGGTTGAACTTGCCAATATAGGCTACATTAACTACAGCGCCTGATACCATTTATAGTAAAACTTGAGTTTGAATGATCAGCACAGCTTCATTTTACTGCAAAAGGAAGGTTACTGTATTTTTACTTTAAATTCTAATTCTGCTGTGGAGCCACAACAGGGCAGGAAAAGAGCGCTGGCAGCAGGCAAAGGCGCATCCACTACATAACATTAACAGAACAAGCGTCTTTCTCCTTGCTGTATGCATGGGGCCTCCCAAGAGTCTCTTTGCATGGCCACTCTGCATGGCCATGGCTCATGCACTCCCAGCCAGTGGTGGGAGACCACAATATTTTACAGATGGCCTAAAACTCCTACCAGTGCATTTTCTTATTTATTTTTTTTTGTGAATGTTTAAGCTATTCATTCTTTGACTAACCTTTTTAGTCATTGCTTAGTGTCGCACTTGACTTGCTCTTGAGAAATCTTTGAGGCATTTTCTATTTGAGATTTGCAGTCAGAGCTCAAGAAACTCTTTTCGTGAGATTATCTGGATATTTTAAAGCATTGTTTGCAAATTAAAACTCAAAATAAAAGTTTTCACTTTTATATGTAACTTTTGATTTTAGTTTGCTTATTGCTCTTGTTATGATATCAGAATATGTTTGCTTGAAAGGTGTTAGCTGTAAATAAAAGGCTTGCTTTATGACATGCCATAAGTCGTCTCCTTTCTGCATAGCATCAGTGTGCGAGAGTGTGGTTAGTGATCCTGGGAGAGCAGCGACACTCTCCTGATGATATTAGGAAGAATAAATAGGAAAAATAGCCTGGAGCCACACTATAAAATGCCTTTTTTTCCCAACATTGCCTGCAGCGTTTACAATTGTGAGCTGATCCCAGTGCCACTAAACAGCCTTTAATGAGTCGTTAACCCACAGGCCTAAATGCCCTACTGAGACAGCCTTAGGCTATGCAGTACCTGAGGAGTATTGTCAAAATGTTTATTTTCCCCAGCCTCTTAAAAGGCCTTTAATCCACTACTGGTGGTTGGTGTACATCATGGGTGGGTTTTATATGTGGTTCTGGAATACTTTGATCCATTTTGATCTAGGTAAGCTTTGGGGAACCCCCATGGCTGTTTTAATATTCAGCACTTGGTTTCTGGTTCAGTGGTTTGTTTCCTGGTTTCAGGTGATATGTGGAGCTTAGAGTACAGCCAGAAATCACCTCTTATTTATTTCATTTCCAGTCAGAAGAGCCATTAAGTACAAGTTGTTCATTTTTAGCATTAGGAAAAGAGCATATTGTAATCAGAAGCCCCAACAACGGGTCAGTATTTAGTGTATCCATTTTCTGGACTTGTTTTTCAAAGACATCTGCAGGGATATTTTTCAAGTTCTCCAAAGTTCCATCTTAGAAGTTTGCATTATCTGATTCTCATGATCCAAGTAATCCCAAACACATGTGTCAGGTGATGTTGTGGTCTGGACTCTGAGGTGGTTAGTCTGTTATTCGGAGAAAACCAGCAGCGGCAGCTTCTTTGTTTGTCTCCTTTTCTCAGTGAGGTTCTTCTTGATCAGTTACACATCGTTTCAGGCTCACATAGCACTGAGTCGTCTCCTCACAGTGGAAGGATGGACAGAAACACCTGTGGATGTTTTCAGAGCTGAAGCAGCTTGATTTTCTCCTCTCTCTCAAAGATCAAAGATTTAAGTGATTTAAGTTTAATAGGGTCTATCAAGTCATGCATGTGATTGTTAGGCAACCCGATTCATTGTGTCATTTCTTTTTTATCGAATGCAGGTTTTGGAAACGTCTGGGTGTCACTTTATTTGGTCCTTTGTAGATGATTAATAAACTCTTAACAGATCAGTAACACATCAGTGAAGTAGCAGTAGTGAACCATCTGAATACACTGAGGTAAACATATTATAGATGTTCTGTTGATACATTACTTACATTAAGTAGATGTTTTGTTAATATGTTAGTTCCATTATGCTAAACCTAAACTTACCCAACACTTAACCCTCATAATCTGGGTCTTATCCTACCTCTAGCTTTAACCTCAACTCGAAACCTGACCCTCACCCTAGGCCTAATCCTTACCCTAACCTTGACCTCAACAGGACATCAGAGCCATAATTACTCTTTTAGTACTTTTACTTTCATACTTAAATACATTTGAAGGCAAATACTTTTGTATTTTTACTCAAGTGGAGGTCTAAAGGGAGGAACTTCTACTTTTACTGGAGTAATATTTTACCTTGGGCATCAAGTACAGTGGCTTGTGTACTTTGTCCACCACTGGTACTCTGTTTCCATACTGAGAAGAGAGCATCATGTGTTGTTGCAGTGTAGGCATATTATGGGGTACTACTTTGTTTCCACTGCCTGATGTCCTCAAGGGGATGATGTCGCATTAGTGGTACATGTGCAACATAAGTGAGCATGAGTGAACCCTGAATTCATTACACAAGCATTGAGTTAGTGTGTGTTGTCGTAGCAGAACCTCATATAGAAAATGCTGTGCTGCGGAGTGCGATGGATTTCTGGGGCCATGTAATCGGGCTTAGGCAGGTGCACAGAGCCAGAATGCAGTGGTGGGGTGTGTATGCATGTCTCTGTGCACCTGTAGCATTCCTCTGTACTCTGATCTCTGCCCAGCTCCTCCAACAGCAAACCTGCCGGCTCATCCGCCCTTCACGCCTGCCTACGGTGGCCAAGGAGGGGAACATCACACTGGGGGCACTGTTCTCGCTCCACGATGCGGTTCTGGAATCAGAGCTGTCCTTCACCTCTCAGCCTGAACCTGCTCAGTGCACTGGGTCAGTCACTGGAACTCTGCTCCACTGCTGGCCACTACAGTGGAGCATCTCTGAAGACCTGTTTGGAGTTGTGTTCTTCTTGTTTGTTCATTTATTTATTTATTTATTAATATACAATGTAAAAAAATGATATCTTGGCAAATGAAATCACCTTAAAACTTAATGTCTCAATTTGTGAGACATTTCTTTTTAAGTATAGGGTGGTCAAACTTATTTCTAGACCTGTTTAAGTAATTTTATCTGGCAAAAATGGTCTCATTCTATTATTTCTGTTTCATTGTTTCTTGAACGAAGCAGAATTATCTGCCAATAGAACATAATTAAATGACCTAAAACAACTAAACATGACAAACATAGTTAAATAGTCTTATTACTCTTACAACGATCTTCAAATTAGAAATTTTAAATATATTGACTAGATTCAAGATATTTTCCCGTGTCAAGATATTTTTTTGTATTGTATATTCAAATATTTCTTTTTTAGCTAGACTGCAAAAAATGGTGTCTTGTCAAGTAAAGTCATCTTAAAGATCTTAAACATCTAAAAACATCTAAAAATCTAACATTTCTCCTGTTGAGATTGTTGTAAGCTTAATCGAAGATGATTTATCTTATTTCTAGACATTTCTAGCTTGTTTTATGTCATTTTATTAAGTAAAATTGTCTCACTCTGTTGGCAGATAAATGTGCTAGAAACCAGCAAAAAGATCTGCCAGTATAGTGAGATCATTTTACTTAATAAGATTATGTAAAACAAGAGAAAACTGTCTTGAAATAAATTGAATAATCTTAATAAGTGGGCAACCATTTGATATATTGACCAAATTTACTGGACAAGATGCCATTTTTGTAGTGTGGTGCTTTTAGATATCTAACTATCTAACTAGATATCTGTCGTTTTCTACCATTCTCCATTCAGCTTGTGTAAGGCTTGATACTTTTTGATGAGTCGCACTACTCTAGACTGGAATAAGCAAACATGTCATAGTTAATTCACTGTTTGGTTGAACGATTAAGCCTCTGTATTCTTGCTGTTCTTGTTCCTCGCAGGTTTAATTTCCGGACCTTCCGTTGGATGCAGACGATGATTTTTGCCGTAGAGAAGATCAACAGAGACAGTCGACTCTTGCCCAACATCACCCTGGGCTACAAGATCTATGACTCGTGCAGTTCACCTCTGCATGCCCTTCGCACAGCTGTGGAGCTGATGGGGGGCAGAGAAGAGGAGAGTGATGGAACAGAGTGTCAGGGCAAAGTCCCTGTTGTCATTGGTGATGGTGGATCCACATTGTCACTGGTGGTTGCACACTTTCTAGGGGTTTTTCAACTGCCACAGGTGAGCATAGCTGTGTGGTGCTTAGTTCACTGTGTTTAAAGGAGGATTCCAGATTTTTCCCCACAGGGTCCTTGGTCATAATATAAAACCAGGGATTGCAACATTTACAACATATATTGAACTATTCTATTTGCAACCCAGTGCAACCAGAAAGCCTATACTTGCCTGTTTATAGTTTTTCTATGTAATTTTGGAGATAAAGTTTAAAGGCAGCTTTTTTGGGGCTATTTTGTCAACAACAGTTTGCAAACTAAAATCTCAAAACTATTATAAACCATTTCTCGGACATTGGGCAGCTTATTTGTTACCATTTCATTTTCAACTTTCTGTGACTTAACTTTAAATAGCATGAAACTCTAGATGTCTGGTTCCTATCACTACCACTATGAAGAACTGACTCTCTAGAATGTTCACTGCAAAAAAATGATACCCTGCCAAGTGAAATGATCTCAAATCTGGTCGATATGTCTAATATTTCTCATGTTGAGATGGCTGTGCACTTATTATACGATTAGCTGGCTTATTTCTAGACATTTGACATCTAGATATTTGCTTGTTTCAGGTATTTTTAGCAAGTAAAATGATCTGACTATATTGGCAGATTCATTTTGCTGATTTACGCACATTGAAACAAGCAAAATTAACAGCTAATATAGTCAGATCATTTTCTCAATAAAATGACTTAAAACAAGTAAAAAATGTCTGGAAATAAGGTAGTCTTAAATTAAGCTTACAATAACCTCAAGAGGCAAAATCTTAGATTTATTGACTCTAAGATCATTTTACTTGACAAAATATCATTTTTTCCTGTGTTGCTTTTCAAACCACTTCATCTTTGTTTACATCTTGTTGATTTTTTTAAGTCTATATGTGCTTGATTGTAATTTAAATTTAATTGTAACTTAAATATTTACTAAGTCTTTCTTCTCTAATCTCCAAAGGTTAGCTATTTCTCTAGCTGTGCTTGTTTAAGCAACAAGAAGGCATTCCCAGCCTTTCTGAGAACCATGCCCAGTGACTTCTTCCAAGTAAACGCCCTGGCTCAGCTGGTACAGCACTTCGGCTGGACCTGGGTGGGAACGGTCGCTGGGGACGACGCGTATGGTCGTGGGGGTGCCCAGATTTTTAATGACAAAGTTACCAAGCTGGGTGCCTGCATTGGTTTGTATGAGATCATTCCCAAAAACCATGCCCCAGCAGAGATGGCCAGGATAGTACAGCGCATTGGTGGGTCAGGCACTCGAGTGGTGCTAGTGTTTGCCCTAGAACAGGATGCGAAAGCTCTCTTCTCCGAGGCTCTGAAACACAACCTGACTGGGGTGCAGTGGTTGGCCAGTGAGGCTTGGATCACAGCGGCTATACTTACCACCCCAGAGTTCCACTCCATTCTGCAGGGCTCTATGGGCTTTGCCATACGTAGGGCTGAAATCCCTAGCCTGCAGCCTTTCTTGCTGCGCCTGCACCCCTCCTCCTTTCCCGATGACCCTTTTGTTCTGCAGTTTTGGGAGGAGGTATTCAGGTGCTCCCTTCAGAATGGAAGCAAAGGGGTGGGCTCTGATGCCCTGCGCCCCTGTAATGGTTCAGAGGATCTTGCTAGTGTAAAGAGCATCTACTCAGATGTGTCTCAGCTGAGGATCTCCTATAATGTCTACAAGGCGGTGTACGCTATTGCCCATGCTCTAGATGCTATGCTGAGATGCGTGCCGGAGAGGGGGCCCTTCCCTGGGGGGGCGTGCCCTGACACTCTCAGCATTAGACCATGGCAGGTAGAAACATTAGCTCTCAATCTTGACGTGTTTTTATGGTTATGATTTCTTGGCTTGCTGAAGTGTCATGACATGTATCTCTATCTAACAGAAGAGCCAAAATAAAAGTATACAGCTTATGAGACACATCAAAGCCCTTTCTCTCTCTCTTTCCCTGCCCAACCCCCTTGTTCCCTCTCTTATTGCTCTTGCCTTCTCTCCTCAGCTCCTGTACTATCTGAAAAAAGTGGACTTCATTAATGAACTTGGTGAGGAAACTAAGTTTGATGTTAACGGTGACCCTGTGGCCATGTATGACCTCATTAACTGGCAGCACTTGGCCAGTGGAGAAGTCCAGTATGCCACTGTGGGTAGATTTGATGAAATCAGGAGTGCTAATCTGGAAATAGAAGAAGAAAATATCATCTGGAATGGTTATCAGAGACAAGTAAGCCCTGAGGTTTTACAAAATTTACAGATTTTACAGGCTAATGTGTTTCTTCTCATATCCATCCATAAGAAAGTACAATATCGGTGGTTCTCAAGCCCCTGTCCAGCCCATGTTTTTGCTCTTAGCCCCCCAGACAGAACCAGGTGTTCAGTGTTCTTAATAGCTTTGTTGACATGCGGAGCAAAAAGTGTGCAGTCTAGAGGCCATGAGGACTAGATTGAAAAACATACTATATAATTACATTTTGAATTCTGGTTCCTTGGAAAATAAATGATTTATATCTTTTTAGTTGTGCTGCTCTTTGTTGTGCAGGTCCCTGTGTCTGTCTGCAGTAGCAGCTGTCCCCCGGGCACCAGGAAGGCCATTAGGCCTAGCTTCCCTGTCTGCTGCTTTGACTGCATTCTCTGTGCAGCTGGGGAGATTAGCAATCAGACAAGTGAGTCGACTGTAAATGTCTAAGCAAAGAAACAAGTCTGATACCCTGTGAAGACACTGAGAAATATAGACCATGCTGCATATATTAAACACTACATCTTAATTATTTCCTCCCATAACCTTTGAGAGAGTCACTCATGACTGTTCAGTGGGATTAATAATCTTATTAATCAAGAAGAGCTTCATCCCATACAAATGCAAGCCGGCGTCTATATTATGCAATTGATTAAGACACTACCAATTACCACTGTAGTTAGCAACTAGACAAGAGGACGCAATACAATATACTAAATTACAATAAAAAAGGACAGTGCAGACCAAAGCTCAAAGCCCAAGCTTAAATACAGTACAATAAATACATAAGACTGTGTGAACTGTGAGAGTAATCACAATAAAAAGTAGTGCCGGGCCACTTTATAAAGTACACCAACATCCACCCAACATTTCACTACAAGTGTTGTTAGCCTCCCTTTACCCCATTTGTTAGTGGTCAATACCCACCAGGACCACCACATAAATAATTGGGTGGTGGATCATTCTCAGCACTGCAATAACACTGACGTGGTAGTGGTGTGTTAATGTGTGTTGCACTGGTTCAAGTTCAGACACAGGAGTGCTGCTGGAGATTTTACTGCCCGCAGTATTGGACACACGTGCACACAGTTCTTTATCAGTGGTCAGTTTCTGACCACAGAATGCTCAGGTCTGGATATATTTAGTTCAGCCGAGCAGAGAGTACAATGTCAGTATTACTGCAGTGCTGAGAATCATCCACCACTCAAATAATACCTGCCTGCTCTGCGGTGGTCCTTGTCTAGTTCCTGAGCATTGATGAATGGGGTAAAGAGGGGCTAACAAATTATGCAGAGAAATGAATGGATTACAAAATGCACAAATATAGTGAGTGGACCGGACAAACTGGACAGTTAGCATTGATACAATGTAGATGGACCACTGGGTGTACATCACAACACAATTTGTCTTCATTTACTTACTTGGACTATATTTAATTTACAGCTTATTGAGAAACAGTGCAATTATATTTCAAAGGAACGTGAGTTTACATCAAAAGGCAGCTGCAAAATAGATTACTGTTAATACCTAAACTGGAATTTGAAGTCCAGTCTCCAGTATACGAGCCTGTAACTTTACCCACTTTACTGTCCAATGACCTCAAATCATGGTGTTGCAATTTTTTTTATATCCAATCAGTGGAGCCTGATTTCAAACCTGTACTATAATGAAGCTCTTTAAGGATGATATTACAATTGGTTGTTGTTCAGCTTGACCATATTATTCAATGTGGCGCTTTCTTAAAGATTTATCAGTGATTTATCAGTAAGATTTCCAGTAATGTGATGGTCAGGACACATGTCTCATTCTGTTGTATTTACTTAATTCTCTGCAACCTTTTTGTCACCGACACTGATTATACACTGAGATTCACTTGAAAGAGGCCCCGAATTTTCTGTAATAACTCTAGCTAGGACGAAGCAGTCTTCGAAAAAGTCTTAACGTCCCTGTATCAGAGAGATGAGGTAGGTGCCAGACAGTCATTGTGACATTTAACTTCCATTTGCAACTTCTGGTGTATACCCGTGTACCCCTTCATGTGTCTGGCAGAACATGGAGATCACTTCCAGCATTGCATGTATTGATTACACATACGTCAAGGTATGTTCTGTATGTTTTGGTCAGATTGCATCAGTC
The DNA here is from genome assembly GCF_015220715.1 of Pygocentrus nattereri. NCBI lineage: Eukaryota > Metazoa > Chordata > Actinopteri > Characiformes > Serrasalmidae > Pygocentrus > Pygocentrus nattereri. Next base: position 40,672,478 of record NC_051217.1, read on the forward strand.
GTGGGCTGGAGGTTAGGGAACCCGCCCTGTGACTGGAAGCTTGCTGGTTTGATCACCTTGGCTGACAGTCCATGACTGAAGTGCCCTTGAGCAAGACACCTAACCCCCAACTGCTCCCTGGGTGCCATGGATAGGGCTGTTCACTGCTCTGGGCAAGTGTGCACACTGCCCCCTAGTGTGTGTGTTTACTAGTGTGCATGCATGTGGGTCTTTCACTGCACGGATGGGTTAAATGCAGAGGTCTAATTTCACAGTGCGCAAACAAACACAGTTGGCTAATGGTTCTAAATCATTCTTCCTAACGGGAGTCATAACAGAACATTCTGGGCCTCTTTTGAATAAACCTCCCCATACAAGCTTACCAAGAGGGCCTTTTTAAAAGCCTGAGGGTGAAAGGGCTTTGGGCCTATATATGCACATATCTGGTTGTGTTGATGTCACACACTTTAATGTATAAATGATGCACACATTTTAATTGAGACCAGTCATCTTTTCCAGTACACCTATGTCACGTGTCCTGACCATGTGATTTCTCAGATGCCGTAGAGTGTGCGACTTGTCCACCTGAATTCTGGTCCAACCTGAAGAGGGATGCCTGCATCCCGAAGCTGGTGGAGTTCCTGTCCTATGGTGACACCATGGGCATGGCACTGTTGGCTGTGGCTCTGCTGGGCTCCTGCGCTACCCTCGTCATCGGCCTGGTTTTCGCCTGCAAGCGTCACACACCTCTCGTCCGTGCCAACAACTCAGAGCTTAGCTTCCTCATCCTCAGCTCTCTGTGGCTGTGCTTCCTGTGTGCGCTGGCCTTTATCGGGCAGCCCACAGCCTGGTCGTGCCAGTTACGGCATACGGCCTTTGGCATCGCCTTCTGCCTCTGCCTCTCTTGCATCTTGGGAAAGACCATGGTGGTCTTGATGGCTTTCAAGGCCACTCTCCCAGGCAGCAATGCAATGAGGTGGTTCAGGCCACCACAACTGCGTGCTGTGATTTTCCTCTGCACTGCAGTGCAGGTAGGAATTTGTGGTGCGTGGCTGGGCCTGGCGCCTCCCTTCCCTCGTAGACTGATGACCCGCGAGTCTGCACGTATCATCCTCCTGTGTGACATGGGCTCCACACTTGCCTTCTCCCTGGTGCTGGGCTACATAGGTCTGCTGGCCGCCGTCTGCTTCCTGTTGGCCTTTTTTGCACGGAAACTGCCAGACAACTTCAACGAGGCCAAGTTCATCACCTTCAGCATGCTGATCTTCTGTGCGGTGTGGATTGCCTTTGTGCCAGCATACGTCAGCTCTCCAGGGAAGTACACTGTGGCTGTGGAGGTCTTTGCCATCCTGGCCTCCAGTTACGGCCTTCTACTGTGCATCTTTGCCCCAAAGTGTTACGTAATACTACTCAGACCAGAGAAGAATACAAAGAAACACCTCATGGGCAACTCCATGACAGAAAAGAGATTCTAACAATAAATAGTAATTTTATACATATGAAATTTTTTTTTTTTTTTTTTTTTTTGAGTTTTATGTATATAAACCCATAAACTCTGGTGTTTCCAGTATTTAATTAAAATATTTTAGTAACATTTTAATATTGGGGTACATTATAATGCTCTTGTATCTCTTATTAGTCTTCATCAAGTAGTAAACAATTATACTGCAGTTTATTACTACTTTATTAGCAATAACTAGGGTGAATTATGCATTTTCCAGAGCATTTTAACTTGTGTATTATACATCATAATTTTTCTTGCTCACGAATATTTATCACCAATTTTTCAGGAGAAAAAAAAAAATCATGTGAGTTTACCATTGAGCTGTGCTGCATGACATTATGTAATATTATAGTTAAAAAGGCATTTCATAATTTTGAACCATCATATCCCATAATGGTGTGCAGTAAGAAAATATTGGTAGCATCTATAAACATATACTGCATTCATAAGGTATCACAAACATGGCTATAAATATTTCTAAAAATGCATTACACATTATAGCCATGTTTATTATGCATTATGAATTGTTAACATAATGCGTTATAAGTACTGTTCATAATACATTACAAGAGCTCATAAACTGTATTTGTCTGCTCTAAGTAAAGTGAAGTGTACTGGACTAAAGCCTCTTCCAGTGTTAAGAGTGAGGCTTGAAGTTTAAATATTTACTGAAACACTAAAACACACACAGTAAAACACATTACAGGCATCAAATCTCAGAGTTGCCATCAGTGTTTCACCCAATGTGGGAAAGTCAATGTACACCACTGTTAATGTGCACCACCGTTAGCCTGCAACTAACTTAACACTGCATATCCAATAGAATGCTATCATAAATTAGCATTACTGTACTGTAGTGATGATACACAGTGAAGGCTTCTAGCGCTTGACGTTAGAACCAGTGAGGGAACAAATTACAAAGACAACTCTACTATCTCGCCTCTCCCTCTCCAGGCCTTCACTCCACAGTGACTTTATGCTCAAATAAAATATCGGAAATCTCAGGGCATAAATAAACTCTGTTTATTATTGCTTTGCGCTTTCCAAGCTGGGACTGAATTCTTTGGCACTTAAAGTATAACATGTTATTAACACTACTTATAATGCATTATAATAACAATCCACAATGTATAATAAAGATGGTCATAAAGTGTAGTTCAGTGGAATTCATCTTTATAAATAGTTATAACCTTGTTTATAAGGCCTTATGAATGCATTATAACATGTTATAAATTGTTTAGATGCTTATAAACATGAGTCATAGAAAGTTACCAAAATATCTTAAGATGCCTTTCATTTCACAATAAAATGAATATCCCATGTGTTAATCATGATTTCCTTCTTTGTTGATAACTAATAGTGAGCAAAAAAGACAAAAATGTGTATGATAACCTCATAAATGTGCTGTTGAGATGAGTTCAGTTCAGCTCATTCTCTGCATTGTAACTTCTCATCTGAGCATAAAGATCTCTACACAAACTGTTGTGGTCATTATTTCAAGATTTCTTTCTCTGTCAGCCTTAGCAGACCAGCCAACGGTGTGTTACCATCAGCCCTGACTCACTGCCCTGTAATCTCTCAAATTAGTCTCAGCACCTCCCCTCAGCGCCCCCCAGTAAAAGCCCAGTTGCCCAGGCTAATTAAAACCTCACTTAACAGCCTCTTTGTGCTCAATAAGTGCAGCAATAACAAACACGCACAAGGCTGATTTTATGACTGATTAGCTGCGGCTGATTTTATGAGTGTTTTTTCCATCCTTGTGAATAATGAGGTGTGGTTGTTCAGAGCAGTCATGCAGTAAACAAATGTGCAAACAGCAGCATGGAGTCAAGAATTCATGTCATCCAAAGACAGACATTTAAACCCTACTCACTTGACCATATAGGGCCTCACCATTTCTGACCTCAATATTAATTCACTGGATCACAATTTTTTGGATTTGATGGTTTTGGTATGATTCAGAATAGATTTCAGATTGATGGAGTAATACAGTGCAGTTATTACTACGTTTGTGCCCAGATGGGAACTGAACTTAAAAGGGGGAAATTATATATATATAAAAAATATTTCACACACACACACACACACACACACACACACACACACACACACACACACACACACACACACACTTTGTCCATATACATTCACACAAAATGTACAAAGTTAATTTAAAAAGTCTCATTGAATTCCATTGTTTCAAGTAGTTGCCTATGAACTGAAAAATTTAATGCAAAATACATGCATAAATGTGCGCTGCTCCAGTACAAATGAAGAATATAAATCCTATGTGGTTTATTTTAACCCTTAGAAACCTAAAATTTCAGGGAATTGTTTTGTATTTTTTGGGTCAATTACAATTGCTATTGTAAAGTATTCGCATGAGACAGTCACACGTGCCACGTTACTTTTCAGGAGACCCTGGTCTACTCAGAAATGCCATTGTTTGACATGTAAATGCCAACAGAAATTTGATATCTTCATGAATTTGGGCCATTTTTGAACAAATTTACCCAGCGCCTGCAAAATGTTGCATTTTTTTATTATAGAGATATCTAAAATAAGTTTCACCTCAGAAACTTTTTTCTGAGATTGTTTGTCTGTAGTGTCTGAGCTGAAAGTGCAATAATCTTGATGGTGATTCATTCTATTGGTTATTAGGAGTAAAAATAAACAATTAGCAAAAGGTTGACATGCTTTTTTATTGACTTTCTGTTCTCTTGGATTCTGACAGTGCTAAAGCTGATACAGAGCAAGACAGGCTTTATTTTTATTTACAAATTGAGTTGTATAGTTCATGTCAGATATTTTTAATACCCAAAATCAATGTAAACTGACCTCCCTTTGTTTAGAATATGAAGGCTGAGAGCCGAGATGTAGTATAACAGTAGCGAGTGGGGTTTGGGTGATTTCAGAGCTGGATTTCTGGCTGATGGACAGTCACAGGTGGATGACATCACTATGGATGGTGAGGCAGAGTCTGATGAGTGATCTGATTTGGGAATCATGTCACTGTTTTAACCCTTTGTTGGAATAAGAAGGCCAAACAGCAATAATATTAGGATTTTAGGTGAATTTCTGAGCTGAACTGCTCACTGATGCTGAAGTCACAGCTTGAGGTCATGCTCGCTAGTTAGGGGTGGGTCTGTTGAATGTCCAGATATGTGGTCTTTAGTGCGGTCCTAAGGGTTAATTCTGTCTTATGCATTTTTGATAGCAAGAATCATGGAAACGTAGTTTTATTATGAATGTCTTTGTTCAAATGTATTTGATCATTTACCTGTAGCAATACAATGATGGTCAATAGAGACATCTTCACATAGTCCATTGCAATAAATCTCCGAAATGTGGTCTGATAAATGCACCCTGGCTTGCTGTGGTGTTCCTTTCTAAACCTGCCTTCAGGAGTGCAGGAGTGTTTTTGGGATGAAACTCCAGCGCATCTCAAATGGCCAATGCACTGTGTTAATGGGTTTTTATTTGAGGCTGATTTTACACTGTATAACTTTCGTGCAACTTTAATTGCTTGAAACTTACATGACACTAAAGTTCCACTGTGTTGCTAAATGTAGAGCATCCTGTAAATCAATTTCAACTCAGCCACAACAGTTGAGTCTAAACTACCAAACAGATTTAAGTCAAATATGTGGTAAAGAACGATAGATAGCTAAAACTACAGATATGTACAGTAGATGTAAAAAAGAATGGCAGTGACAGCTGGAAAAATGAACAATAAAGTATAAATAACACTTCATACAATGAGCAGCTAATTTGGCGAAACAGTGAAATAATCAAATGTGTTGCATGCAAATTTTGTTTGACTCGCTTTGTGTAACTATCAAGTTGCATGGAAATTAAGTTGCATGCATTTTACAACATACAACCAGTTGAAAGTTTCAAAGAACATGCAAATGACTGGGCCAGGTGTTCTGCATTGTTAACAAGTTCTGAGTTTTACACATTTTTCCATCAAGCTGAATTGTTCACAGACTGTGATATAAATAAAAGCAAAATATAAATAAAAACAATATTCAATGATATGCAAATCATTTAAACCCTATATTTCATTGAACATAGTACAAAAGACAACAACCCAAATGTTGAAACTTTTGTTTTTTGAAAAGGATTTGCCCATATTGAATTTGATGCCAACAACATGTTCCAAAAAAGTTGGGACTGGGGCCACAAAAGGCAGGTAAAGTTGTGCAATGCTAAAATAAACACCTGGTGGGTCAATCCCCATCTTACAGGTCAGTAACATGATTGGGTACAAAAAGAGCATCGCAGAGAGGTGGAGTCTTTCAGAAGGGAAGATGAGGAGGGATTCACCGCTCTAAAGGATTGCACAAACAATTCATTGCAATTTATTTAAATTTACATTTAAATAGTCCCATCTTTTCTTCTTCATCCCATTAACACTTTCAAATTCGGGAATGTTTAGCTGGATTGGGAATGGTGTGCTTGTATACAGCTTTTTGATCTGACGCATGTTGTTTGGATAATCATGATTAAATGACAATAGTTTTCCTGTAGGAATAGATGTGCTGCCAAAGTTTGTGCCCCCCTTACAGTATGATAATACAAATTAATTAACATCACCATGTTTACCATTTAGTATGTAGCATAGCAACCACCAGCAACCACCTAGGAATCCCATAGCAATCACCAGGGATACCATAGCAATTATCTAGCAACACCCTAGCCACCACCTGGGATGCCATAACAACCACATAACTACCTTTTGGGATACCTTAGTCACTGCCTACCAACTACCTAGCAACCACCTGGGATACCATAGCAACTTATCTAGCTTTATGCCACACAATCAAGAAAATGCACTTTAGTTTACACTGAACTACTTTAACCAAATTCAACTGTACAGCTGCATTCCACATATCAAAATCTTCACAATGTTGTCCTTACTCTGAACCCACCCATCTGGCCAGGTTTATTTGAGTGATTTGATAGAATCAGTCTAGAACATAACTATAAAGCTGACCTGATCTGTGCAGCACTTTAGAACATCCTGTTGGGCTTTCTTAGTCTTTAGTAGTTGACCATGCAGGAGTTGAGCTCTGTCATAATTGCGCTCTGTGTGTTTGTGTCTATGAAACACGCATGCGTGTCCTCGCTTCTGTGTGTAACTCGCCCCCCTTTTTAATTTCCCTACAGAGGTGCTTTTCATTAAATCAACCTCTATAAAACTCTCCAGTCATCACAGCTCTGCATACTAAACACTGAGTGGTCCGCTGACGTGACTCACTAATCAGGATATGCAGCTCCTCCAGGTCACAACCCTGCTGCTTTCTCTCCTCTGCACCACACACAGTGCCTCCGAGGCCGACTGTGACCGCTGGCAGGACCTGGACTCTGCAGTGGTCCATAAGGATGGTCAGGTGATCCTGGCTGGAATGTTTCCCATCCACTCTAAGGACATAGAGCAGCAGCTGGACTTCACCAGTTCTCCAGGCAAGAGGAGATGCAGGGGGTAAAGAGTGTTGGCGCCTTTTTTTTTTTGCAAGCATACCTCCTGCTTCAGAGGGGCTGCTAATGATTACAGCCCCCTTTTACCTCACCGGCTTTGATGTGTTCGGCCAGCTACCTGATCCATTATGTTAATATGCAGGCTGCGTCCACGTTACTTGTAGATTAAAATGTGTAAAATGCACTTTCTGTAATTGTTCAGTCTCTGTGTTACTCACAGGAGAAGCTTTGCTCTTGGTCATATTTATCAAAGAAACCGCACTGACCAGGTCAGTCGCCTGTAGGGGTGGCCAATGTAAATGATTTCACTCTTATTGTGATAAGGGAAATTGTGATAGACTATTCTAAGTATATCTTGGGCATCACTGGTGCTTTTATAAAAATAAACAACTATGTTATCAAGTGAGCATCTATAATGTAGAAGACTAATTTAAACCAATTAGAGAGATTACTGAAAAGACAGACAGGCTAAAGTGTATGTTGAAAAAGAATCAACACTCGTGATTGTGTATCTATTTACTTATTTGCATTTTTCTTTTAACTTAATGCAGCTTTTAGTTACAAGTTATATTTTTAGCATCACATTTGAATCAAAAGGATCATTTTTGAAACATTTTCATGAATTTCTCAGCGTGGGGTACTGTATGTCCCTCTTTTGCACTAAAGGGTAATTTCGCTCAGTTTTCAAAAGTTATTTAGTGGTTAAGATGTAAACAAAGTCATTCAGAGTGGTTTGGTGTGAAATAGTTGATTGTAGAGAAACTGATGTTTTTACAGATGGGAACCAGAGGTCACCATGACTACAACACAAATATAGCCATTTTATTTACTGTCCAAAACCACCAGTGAACCTACACGTGTCTTATGATGGTTAGATGTTCTTGTGAGTGTTTGTGATGATAAATTAGCGATAAATCTGAAACTTTGGAAACTGTAGTGCCTTCCAACATTCCACATGAATCAGTCTGCTATGAATGGAGTTTAAAAAAAAAAAAAGTATATTTTAGGCCTTAAAGCAAAACCATCATAAAATGTCTTAGTGGTAGGTCTGGTTCCTAAAACCAGTACTGTGAACAATTCTGATGGGTCATTTTACATCAGACCGCTGCGAATGAATTTGCATCTTAACCATGTAATTAAGCACAAATGTTGATTCCCCTTTAACAGCAGCAAGTGCTTGAGCTGGCAAGGTCACAAGCTTGTGTGACGGCCTTTGATGAACAGACTATATCCACAATACAACGAGGAACAATGATGCTAAGGCCTAGTCGCGTACCTTAAAACAAGGTTTTAAATTTACAAGCCTGGAGTCTGGGTGGGATGTATGAATCCATTTCCCATATTTTTGTTTTTCCAGTTTAACATAATTTGAAAATGCCCGTTGGCCTTTACATTGTATGTAAATTTCATGATGAAGAAGCAACCCAAAATTACTCGGAAAAATGTCTGGTTCCATTGACTTCCATTAAAAGTCAAGTATGTTTTTTCCTTCTCCTGTAAAGTTATGTAATAAATAAATATATATTGCTCCTCTCCATTAAGAGTTTACTAATGTTTTTCTAAGACTTTGTAAGGAAAGTATTTAGAAGTTATCACTGACCGGTCTGCATTTGAATGTCTTGTTGCTTCAGGTTAAACCTGCGTGTGTTTCGCTGGTCACAGTCCATGATCTACTTCATAGAGGAGATCAACAGAGACCCTAACCTGCTGCCCAACATCACCCTGGGCTACAGGATCTACGACACATGCGGGCTGGTGGCTCTGTCGATGAGAACGGCCTTGTCGGTGGTCTCACAGCCCCTGAAAAGAAACAGTACTGGAGCTTGTTCGTCTCCCACTGTCCCTCTGATCATAGGAGACTCGGGATCCACCCTGTCTATGGCCATCTCCAGACTGCTCAATCTGTTCAGCGTCCCACTGGTGAGACAAACATGACCGTGCACTGTGCTCGAATGTGTGTGCGCTGCTGAAACGAGTCTCTCTCTCTCCCTTCCTTTCAATTCTCAGTGAGAACTTTGCAACCATGAAAATCCACCTGAAATTTAAAAAGTCAACCTTAAAAAAAATGCACAAAATTAATACTGCAATTTAGGTTACGTCAACAAAATGATGTAAGATGAGCTTAAAAAAAAAAAGCTCACAATTGTACTTGCCTTTTTTTTTTTTTTTTTTTTTTTTTTTTAGATATTCACTCAGTTCCTCCCATGAATTCAATCATTGCCTATCACCACCCGTAAGCTATGACGTCCCTTCTCACATAGTGTCCCTACTCTGGGGCAGAGATGAACTGGTGGGGGGGTTCAGGGGTGCTGAGAGCTTCCTCTTCTGAGCCTTAAGTTTTTTTACAGGTGAAAAAGTTCATATTTGTACCTTTTCATAATGTTTTAAAACAGAGTGGTAATATAAAGGCCCGTAGACAAGACAGGGTTTGTGGAGTCAACACAAGTTGGAAATGGAGATTGGAGCTCATCCCTTGAAGGTTCCACCCCAGTGACAGGTCCATACCTTTATTTCTGAGAACGTAGAGAGCTGTGACATTGCCAGGATTCAAAGTTATCCTCAGGCAGTTAGACAGCTGCAACACAAAGTTTAAAACTGGACTTAAGGAATGAAAGAGGTAATTTTAATCAGAGCAGTGTGACCTGTGCTCACATCGATCTTTATGTTTAATAGAGAACCATTGCCTGTGCTTAGATAATGAACACTCACCTGTGCAAATGAGTGCGTTTACTCAGAGAGCAACATGTTTTCAAATTGTTAAACTTTTTTTTTCTCTCTCTCATTGCATCTTTTTTCTGATGTCATAGCTTCAGGGTGGCACAACTGTTTAACTGATTGGTCATCAAGAGACAAGTAGTCAGGAGTTTTGAATTATTCTGGTGCTTCAGCCTTCTTTGCATACAAACTTCAGAAGAACAGGCACTCATTCCCAAAGGGTGGGAGTACTGTGCCTTGGGGGCAGTGTTTATAAGTGTGAGGGGGCAGTGTTTGTAAGTGTAATTTTGCTGACCCCTTACCTACAGTAGTAGCAGTTTCACAGTGACTCCAAGTTGTGCGCTCTGGTTTAGTGCAGTTGCCACTCTTTTCCATTTCTAACAACCCACTAGTTAGGCTGACGCATGTAGAACTTCTCACGTTATTGGGCCCACCTATTAATCAAAACGTGACCGGTTAATTCTTTCGGTTATTCTAACTTGTTAGGCCTTCTTTTCAATTCGGGAAGTCTAAGAAAATAAGAGAGATTGCTTAGCTACATCAATCAAGATACAACAGAGAAAAGTTATTCCTGATTGGCCAATTTTCTGCTTACTTCTTGTAAGTCACTCAGGATAAGAGCGTCTGCTAAATGCTGTAAATGTAAAAAGGTTTTTCAAATTTCTCTTACTTATAAAAATGTTCAAATTATATAAAGGGGAACTGGCGAGTTATGACAGTATTTTTATAATAATGATTTCTTGATAGCTTTGCCTAAATATTGACAAAGTAATATTCTGTATCTCTGCCCCCCCAACCCCCATTGCCCCCCCCACACACACACACTCTCAGGTTAGTTACTTTGCCTCCTGCGCTTGTCTGAGTGACAAGCAGAAGTTCCCGTACTTCTTCCGTACAATTCCCAGCGACGCGTACCAGGCCAGCGCTCTCGCTCGCCTTGTGAAGCACTTTGGCTGGACGTGGGTGGGCGCAATAGGCGGCGATGATGCTTATGGGCGAACTGCCCTGGACATGTTCACCACTGAGGTAACCCGCCTGGGCGTATGCGTGGCCTTCCGGGTCATCATCCCGAAGTTACCTTCCCAGCTGCAGCTCCAGGACATCGTAAAGACGATTCGAGACTCCACTGCACGCGTACTGGTCGCCTTTGCCATCGAGGAGGACATCCAGCCAGTGGTGGAGGAGACGGTTAGGCAGAAGGTGATGGGAAAACAATGGGTGGCCAGTGAAGCCTGGATAACATCCACCCTCATCTCCACCAACTACCCCTCTTTCAGCGGCACCATCGGTTTTGCCATCCGCCGGGCTGAAATCCCTGGCCTCAGGACGTTCCTCCACAGCCTGCAGCCATTGGCTGACCCATATAACCCCTCTGCCAGGGAATTCTGGGAAACGCAGTTTCAATGCTCCTTTAATACAAGCACGCCAGTTGATTCTATGGCTGACCCTGTCCACTACAACCGCATCTGTACAGGACAGGAGAAGATTGAGGACACTGAGACTATCTATAATGATGTGTCTCAGCTCAGAGTGACCTATAACATGCACAAGGCTGTATATGCAGTAGCACACGCACTGCACAACCTGCTAATGTGCAAGAAGGAAGAGAGCAGCACTGATAAACAGCAGCAGTGTCCAGATATCTACAACCTGCAGCCCTGGCAGGTATAACAAAACTCAGGCTTCCTATGAATACAACCTATATAAGAAGCATTATCTTGAAAATACGGTACTGTACTAAAGTCACTACCCTTATTTTATTGAATTTCAAACCAAAATGAGTACAAGTTATTTATTTTTCAGTGTCCGATTCAACAACTAAATAGAATTGTCAGCATTTAGTGTCCACTCTACCTTTATTACAGCTTCCATTCTTTTTAGGAGACTCACTTTTGAGTTGCACTTTTTTGGTCATACCGTTTTTCTTCTTACAATCCAAGAATCCCAAACATATTTAATACCTTGGGGGTCTGGTCTCTGGGGTGGCTTCTTACAGTGGAAGGACAAAAACACCTGTAGTTTTTTTTTTAAGATCTGATGCAAGAGTGAAGCTTTTCTGCTGTATCTTAAAGAATTAAGTAGGTTTTATCTGATATGGACCATTTTGGTGGTCTATTGGGTCTTTTATGATTGTTAGGTGTCTCATTTTGGATCATTACAATTATGTAGTAATTTTAACCTCCTCCTTATTTCAGTTATGTTTCTTTTTCATGCAGGTGAATTCTCATGTCTAATCTAATCAGAAACATCTGAAAAATTAATAACTTGTACTTTTTCGACTGAAAACTAAATATATGAAGGGCAGTCTCTGGCTTTTGCACAGCACTGTTTATTACAAGTGTTTGAAATGAATTCAGATGTACACATTTACTTATGAAACATATGAACAACTACATCTTGTAAATTTACTTACTCATGGCAGTAACTCTTGATTCAAGTAGAATTGATGAACACATTTGAATCGTCAGTACTTTTTAAGAGTAGATACTTTTCTCCATTGAAATGATCATTCCCATTTTCCTGATTTAGAACGTACAGGTATTTTTTTAAGTCATGCATGAATGTGCTATAGTTTAAATTGTGTGCTCATTTTTGTAGGTGATACAGTACCTGAAGGAGGTAAACTACACCAATGTGTTTGGAGACACTGTGTATTTTGATGAGTATGGAGATCCTGTTGCGTCGTATGATTTGGTAAACTGGCAGAATGGAACGGAGGGCGGGCCACTGCAGTTTGTTACCGTCGGACGCTTTGACTCTTCTCTTCCAACCGAGCAGCAGCTAGTGCTACACCAGGACAGCATTGTTTGGCAAGCGGGATCCAGAGAGGTGAATTTATTGCGCATTCCTGCTCAGCTCCAATTATTGACTCATTTAGGATAATTAATTTGTTTTTCCCAAACGTGTTTGCACCTGATTTTCACACCTAGTATAATCAGTCAATTCTACCCAGATAGAAGACAGTTTTGGGCCGATTCTGGCTTTCCTGTGTGAATGATGGCCAGATCCATATGGACAGCTTCATATGGTTTTGCCTCATGTGTATATTTGTGGGAAATTCTGGCATGAATGTTGTGGACCAACAGGGTAGTTGGGTCAGAGTGGGACCATATTTACTGTGTGGGTCAGATCTGGGCTGAGGACCAAGCCATATACTGGGCCAGAACAAACCAAGGATGGGGGCCTCAAGTAGGCCAGAGAAATTTTGCTAACTGGCTAACCAGGTCTCCTGCTGTCACACAGTGCTATCAAGCCAGTAACATGAAATCTAGCTCAATGAGATTGGAGTGGAGCACTAACTCCAATTTTGTTACCAGATAGACAGTTCTGGGCCAATTCTGGCTTTCATACATGAGTGTAGGTTGACCATTGCACAAGTGTGAGGCATGTGGGCCAGAATACAGCCAGATGCCACATAGCTTTATGCAGATTTGCCTCGATTCAACATTTGTGGGCCTATTCTACCGTGAATGACCAACAATGTAGTTGGGTCAGATTTGGGCCACATTTGTTTGTTCTACTCCTCTTAGAGTGTGTGGGCCAGGGCAGGGCTGAGGGCACTGTTTTGAGCCAAGGATGTGGCTCAAGTTTAGTTGCATTTAACCAGAGGACTAACAGCAGCTAGCAAACAATTACATTGAATAATTATACATACATACATACATACATACATACATACATACATACATACATTCAATAGTCATCGAAACATTTATAGTACCGTATTTTCCGGATTATAAGTCGCACTTTTTTTCATAGTTTGGCCAGGGGTGCGACTTATACTCCGGAGCGACTTATAGTCCGGAAAATACGGACTTCACGGCAACCGGGAGAATGCGCCACGCTACGTTCTCGGAAGTCATTGAATGGATCAGCAAAGCATGGGCTTCCGTGAAAACCGAAAGCATCCTGCTGGGATTCAGAAAGGCTGGAATAATTGCAAATGTAACTGACGACGAGTCTGACAAAAGCGACGAAGAAGAGGAAGCGGCGCTTCGTCCACCTCCAGAGTTAGCGGAGTTGTTCATAAGTGACACTGAGGATGAAGAGTTCAATGGATTTGATGATTTGGAGTGATATAAACTTTGATAAAAATGGTTTGATAAACTTGTTAGCATGTTCTTTGTTATAGTTTGTCATTGTTATCTGAATAACTGTTCATGTTACGTTAACTTGGATTTTATTAAATCCCCCCCCCCAAAAATGCGACTTATACTCCGGTGCGACGTATATATGCTTTGTTTTCTTTACTGTGCATTTTTTTGGCTGGTGCGACTTATACTCCGGAGTGACGTATAATCCGGAAAATACGGTAGTTTGTGAATAATAGTATTTGGCTCAAGGGGTTAGTGTCCCCCTCTGTCGCTCACTGTTTCTCTTTCTCTCACAATGTCTCTGCTGCTTTCTCTTCATTTTGTTTCCTTTTCCTGCTCCGAGGTGCCAGTATCGGTGTGTTCACCTAGCTGCCTGCCAGGCTACAGGAAAGCCACGCGTAAAGGCGAGCCTGTCTGCTGCTATGACTGTGTGCCCTGTGCCGAGGGCACCATCAGCAAGAGCACAGGTATGCAGCCACATCCTAGAGAACCTCTATACTGCAGCTTATTCAACTAATTGTGTAATTACTCTGAGGCATCTTTAAATGTGTGGAACTCGATCAGGCATAACATGATGACCGCCTCCTTGTTTCTATGCTCATTGTCCATTTTATCAGCTCCACTTACTGTATAGGTGCAGTTTGTAGTTCTACACGTTAAAGGACGGCAGGGAGGTGGACCCAAGTGCAGAACTGAAACCCAGCAAAAAAATGAATAAAAGTAGAGATAGATGGGGGCAATGGAGTGTGTGCTAGCCATAGGGTGTCCCAGATCGGGAGTCCGCGACATTACCGCTGGACCACCAGCATACAGAAGCACCCTCAGGTGAAGCCCTTCAAAGAAGGGAGAACGAAAAAGTGTTAGAACAGGGAAAAAGAAAAAAGAAAAGCAAGAAGGATTTATGCTTCCCTTCACTTGTTTGCTCTTAGAGCAAACACCTTTTGTATGGCTTGGGAGTTTTTTTCCCCCCTCTTTTGTGAGTAATTTAGGTGCAATTCCTCTCTTCTCAGCCCTCTGTGTGGTTGTCTTGTCTTGTCTTGTCTTGTCTTGTCTTGTCTTGTCTTGTCTTGTCTTGTCTTTTACTAAGTACCGTACCAGTCACCCCTCTACAAAGGTGTGACAAACACTGCCATTTGCCACAGCTATATGTAGGGAGGGCCACAGGTGTGTCCGATTAGCCTGATTAGTTCGTGGTTCTTCGCCACCATCGCCCTCTGCTGGCAGCAGGCGGGGCCGGCTGTTTCGCTGATACTTTGTTGGTCCCCTTTCACACTGTTCTTCAGTGGCCAGGACCCCCATGGACCCTCACAGAGTAGGTACTATTTGGGTGGTGGATCATTCTCATCACTGCAGTAACACTGACGGGTTGTGGTGTGTTAGTGTGTGCTGTGCTGGTACGAGTGGATCAGACAGAGTGTTGCTGGAGTCTTTAAACAATGTGTCCACTCACTGTCCACTGTATTAGACACACCTGCACTGTTGATCCACTTTGTAGATGTACAACCAGAGATGATGGCTCATCTCTTGCTGTACAATATGAACTAATCATCCTCATCCAGCCTTTCACTGGTGGTCACAGGATGCTGCCCACAGGACACTGTTGGCTGGCTATTTCTGATTAGTGAACTATTTTCAGTCCAGCTGTGACACTGTGGTGTTTAAAAACTCCAGCAGCACTGCTGTGCCTGATCCACTTGTGCCAGTACAACACACACTAACACACCACCACCACATCAGCGTTACTGCAGTGTTGAGAATGATCCACCACCCAGATAGTACCTGCTCTGTGGGGGTCCATGGGGGGCCAACAAAGTATCAGAGAAACAGATGGACTACAGTCTGTAACTGTAGAACTACAAAGTGCAGCTATACAGTAAGTGGAGCTGATAAAGTGGACAATGAGCGTAGAAACAAGGAGGTCGTCATAATGTTATGTCTGATTGGTGTAAACCACAATGTCCTAATATATATACATTACTATGTCTGAGACACATCTGAGAAAATGCTATGCTAAGCTATTTATGTGGGCATTTGTTTTATTAATTGAAGGTCATTTTTATATTGAGAGGCCCTTTAATTATTTTTGTACCGGGGCTTTTGAGATCCGAGTTACACCACTGCTGCTGTTCACTATGTTGTTGTCTTGTCTTTGCTCCCAGATCAGTCTGAGTGCACTCTCTGCCCCGAGGACCTCTGGTCCAACCCACAGCGTGACGTTTGCATTGACAAGCAGATCGAGTTTCTGTCCTACACCGAGGGTTTCGGAATGGCCCTCGCAGCCACAGCCATCCTGGGTGTCGTCACTACCGTGACCGTGGCTGTCATTTTCCTGCGTCACCGAGACACGGCCCTGGTCCGCGCCAACAACTCGGAGCTGAGCTTCCTGCTGCTGCTGTCACTCGCCTTCTGCTTCTTATGTGCGCTCACCTTCCTGGGCCAGCCGACCCGCTGGGCCTGCCAGCTCAGGCGCACTGCCTTTGGCCTGACCTTTGCCCTCTGTCTCTCCTGCCTGCTGAGCAAGACTCTGGTGGTGCTCATGGCCTTCAGGGCCACACTGCCTGGTAACAACGCAGCACAGTGGTTCCGCCCCCCACAGCAGCGTCTGGGTGTGTTTCTGTGCTCCGCCCTACAGTGTGCAATCTGTGTGGCTTGGCTAACCACAGCGCCACCTTATCCGGTGAAGAACACCTGGCTGTACCGTGACCGGATCATTCTAGAATGCCACTTGGGTTCCTTGGCTCTGTTCTGCTGCGTGCTCGGCTACATCGGCTGTCTCGCTGCCTTTTGCTTTATCCTGGCCTTCCTGGCCCGGAAGCTGCCCAGTAACTTTAACGAAGCCAAGTTCATCACATTCAGCATGATCATATTCTGTGCAGTTTGGATCACATTCATCCCAGCTTATGTCAGCTCTCCGGGAAAGTTCACTGTAGCTGTGGAGATATTTGCTATCTTAGCCTCTAGTTTTGGGGTACTTCTCTGTATATTTGCCCCCAAATGTTACATCATCATCTTTATGCCTGAGAAGAATACGAAAAAATATCTCATGTCTCAGAAAAGTAGCAGGTGATTTATATTAGTAATTAAAATTATTAGCAGAGCTTATGAAATAATACAGGAGGGTAGCAAATGTAAGCAATTTGAAAATGTTCGCTCTACTGTTGATTTCTATTTTTGCAGATTTGTCCTACTAAATTGATTCAGAATTTTATTTAGAAAATTGTTTTTAAGTGATCATTTCATTTATTGACTGACAAAAGTTATTGAACACCAACTGGTGCTCTAAGTAATTGACCCAGATCTACAAATTAATAGTAATATATAATAGATAATTGATATCAATTAAACTCAACACACCCAGCCTTAATTGTTGCCAGCCCTGTGGAATCTAAACACTACTGAAGAGAACCATTCCACCAATGTGAAGGTGTGAAGCTAAAAAGTCTCAACAAGCAACAATGGTGCAATCAAAAGAAATTCTGAAGTTCTGGAGATGAGAAGGAAGTGATTGGGATATGTTAATCTTGAAAGGGTTCCATAGCCTTTAAGGCTTTGAGACTTCAGCGAACCACACAGAAATGAAGAAAACGTGGAATGTGGTAAATCTTCCAAGAAGTAGCCAGCTTACCAAAGAGCACTGTGAGGGCTGTTTCAAATAACCACAAACTATTTACATTTACAGCATTTGCAGAGGCTCTTATCCAGAGCAACTTACAAAAAGTGCTTTATCTAGCTAAAGAAAGTATCTTTGCTTGTTACAAAATAGGTTAGAGAGAAAGCCGGTCCAGAGCTCAGATACTGCTAGAAAAAAGCCCATGTTGATACACAGAGAAACAATGCATTGCAATACATTTCATTAAAGGCAGTACAATACATTATAATAAATATTTAACTCCATGCTCACTTAAGTGTGTAAAAAGAGATGTATTCCGACTGTAAGAGACTCTGCTGTTCGGACAGGCAGTGGGAGTTCATTCCACCACCTGGGGGCCAGTACAGATAACAGTGTTGATGCTTGTCTTCCACACATCTTGAAGGATGGCGAGTCAAGCCGAGCTGTACTCGAAGCTCGAAGGGCTCATGGTACAGTTCAAGTTTTGACCATTGCCATCAATTAGGTAGGGGCTGGTCCATTTTTGGCTTTGTAGGCAAGCATCAGGGTTTTAAATCTGATGCGTGCAGCTACAGGAAGCCAGTGAAGAGAGCGCAGCAGTGGAATGACTTCACAAGCACCTGGACGGCCTCTCGGGTGAGGAAGGGTCAGATCCTCCGGATGTTGTACAGGAGAAACCTACATGACCGAGTTAGGATTGCGAGTCAAGAACGACAACTGGCCATCCAGAATCACACCAACATTTCTCGCCTCTACAGATGGAACAATTAGAGTTCTTGAAAGAGATGGCAAGATCATGATGAGGACCTGTAGTTGCAGGGATAAGTAGCCGCTCAGTCTTGCTAGGATTGAGCTTCAGGTGGTGAGCTGCCATCCATGAAGAGATTTCAGTCAGACATGCTGAGATGCGGCTGGAAACCTGTGTGTCAAAAGGTGGGAAAGAGCAAGAAAGCATTAGTTGAGTGTCACCAGCATAACAGTAATGAGAGAAGCCATGAAACGATATTCCATCACCAAGAGAACTAATGTAAAGTGAAAAGAGAACAGGACCCAACAAAAGACCCCAGGCAAACATCTATGGAACTACAGGCTGTGCTTCAGATAAGGTCAACATTAATGTGATGATGGGGAGCAACGTTGAGGTGGACGCATGTGCGGAGACAAGCGTGATTTATTATGGGCAAATCCAAGATCAGGGTCAAGATGGCCAAAATGGAGAGCAGGAGGGACAGACATGACAAAATGAACACAGAACTCCAGACAGACCAGAAATAAACAAAACTCTTCAAACAGTACATCCAACAAAAACACAGGGCTTAAATACAAGAGGGTTAATCATTGTTCACAAGACACAGGTGGAAAATCAGGGGCGTAGTCAAGAAAGTCAAGGGGGCCAAATTGGGACATAAAGTTAACACAGCATTCCACAATAAGAATTAAAAGCCAACAGCGAAACATGGTGGTGGTAGTGTGATGGTGTGGGGGGTGCCTTGCTGCTTCAGGTCAACTTGGTGTAACTGAGGGGCCTTGAATTCTGTTCTGTACCAGAAATTCAACAGAAGAACATCCCGTCATCAGTCTGTGATCTAAAGCTCAGGCACAGTTGGGTTGTGCAACTAGAAGTAAAGAATCAATCCACCTCTGAATATCGGTTTTGGAGGGGCCTAGTTAAAGACCCCATTGAGAAGCAGTGGCATTTAGTTGCACTTGCTGCTGCTAAAAGTGGCACAAGCAGTTATTAAAGTCAGAGCAGCAGACAGTTTTTAATGTTTCCTTCAATAAATGAACCGATCGTTTAAAAAACATTGTGTTCTTCTTGTCTGAGGATCTGAAACCATTTAATGGTGGTGTGTTAGTGTGTGTTGTGGTGGTCTGAGTGGATCAGACACAGCAGTGCTGCAGGAGTTTTTGAAGACTGTGTCCACTCGCTGTCCACTCTATTAGACACTCCTACCTCCTCAGTCCACCTTGCAGATGAAAAGTCAGAGATGACAGCTCATCTGCTGCTTCACAATTTGTGTTGGTCATCCTCTAGTCCTTCATCAGTGGTCACCGGACACTGCCCACAGGACGCGGCTGGCTGGATATTTTTGGTTGATGAACAATTCTCAGTCCAGCAGTGATACTGAGGTGTTTAAGAACTCCAGCAGCACTTCTGTGTCTGATCCACTCAGACCAGCACAACAAGAAACAAGGAGGTGGTCATCATGTTATGATCTAAGTGACCATGAATCAACATATTCTCTATAGAGAACACACGTCTGAGCATTTTAATTCATCATTACTGTTTATTGGCTGAGCTTTAAATATTGGACCAAAACAAATAATTAACAATGTGGCCTGTGCAAAACTTTTGGCACACATTTGATTTCATTATTATTTTTCTAATATGTTAAACATGAAAATGGAGATAGTAAATAGAAATTGTGTACTAAAAATGGTAGAAATATGCCATGTTTGCATTTGTTTCCAATAGAAGATAAATTCTAAAACATTAGAATGGGTCAGCAAAACCAGGCCTACTTTCTGTTTATGTTTTGTGCTTTCTGATTTCACCACCAGGGAGTGCTGATGTTCCACTGTGCTCTATCATTAGCAGATCAGCAAGGGAGCTGAACTCAGCACAGATCCCAAATAAATAAGGCATAAATAAGTGAATAGAGGTCTTCAGGTTCACATCATGCTTAGACTTCATAAACCAATCTAGTTCCACTCAGAAGAAAAATGAAAACAAATCAGACTGCAAGTCATTCACAGTTGAATGATTCAGGTTTCTTTACAGTGGTGGTGATAGGAACCATACGGCGCCTGTGTACAACACAGCTATAGCCATTTTATTTACCAAACTGACCAGTGATTGTACAGCACTGTGCGAAAGTTTTAGGCATCTAAGCAAATTTTAAACAGTTGTCCTCAGTGAGCAGTGAGTTTATCACAATATACATTAGAATAAAGTTACATTCATAATTCAAATAAACAGAAAAACAATAAAAAGTAACAAGAATTTCTTGGGTCCATATTTTTCCTGGACACCTTCACAGCCGCCACAGAGACTCGTTAATATCATCAATTACATCATGAGCTCAATTTACTGAAGCACTGATTGGTCAAACCAGGAGCTGCTTTTTAACTACATATAATACTGGGCTTCCTCGAGGAGAGGGTTGGAGATGGTTAAACAAACACACTAAACATCCAGAAAATCACTATATATATATACATAGTGTCACTATATCCATGTCACTGCTGGACTAAGAATAGTCCACCAACCAAAAATATCTGGCCAACAGTGTTCTATGGGCACCGTCCTCTGACCACTGATGAAGGACTAGAGGATGATCAACACAAACTGTGCAGCAGCAGACGAGCAGTGGACTGACAAAGTAGGCTAGTCTAGTAGAGCAGACAGTGAGTGGACACAGTGTTTAGAAACTCCCCCAGCACTGCTGTGTCTGATCCACTCATGCCAGCACAACACACACTAACACACCACCACCGCGTCAGTGTTACTGCAGTGCTGAGAATGACCCACCACCCAAGTAGTACCTACTCTGTGAAGGTCCATGGGGGTCCTGACCACTGAAGAACAGGGTAAAAGTGGGCTATCAAAGTATCAGAGAAACAGATGGACTACAGTCTTTAAAAAATGGAAATGGGCTTTATGACATCTCGAAAACAATTCAAAATAGGCCGCAGCTTAGCACCCATATATCGACATGATAGACGAATGAGTGAATAGCACACTTTGAAGCTTTAACAATGACTTTTAACTTAAATGAAATTGAAGTTTTACCAGGTATAAGCCTGTTAATGCAGTCATGATGGAGAGGTAAATGCTGTTTTATCACAATTGGCATTGCCTATTAAAGCGCAGAAGATTTGTATAGGGTCACTGGTGGGTTTCAATGGCAGTTGCTTTGAACACGTGACGAACTCTGGTTCCTAATCACTGCTCAGATGGAAAGCCAGTGAGTGTCTCAGTGAACCATTTCACATCAACATTGTGAGTTTGTTTACATCTCGACAGCTGAATTATGCAGAAAAGTAAAACAACCAGTGGAATTCCTCTGATATTGTTGTCTCTCACATATTGGACAGATTGTTGGATACTATGTTGTGCGCACACATCCAGCTAATCAGTTCCCTCTGTGATAGTCCCTGTAGGACTTCCCATGCATGCTGAGTCAGTGGCTTTTTTTAGCGGGCAGTCCTGCATATTTGCTCTCTTCCCATCTTTCATCCCTCTTATTTTCCCCCTGCTTTGAGGCTACTGATTGGCCGGCACTCTGTGAGCTGCACGGAGAGGACATCGATGGGCTCACAGAGTGTATCACGGACTACATTAACTTCTGTGTGGACTCCACTGTCCCAACCAGGACCGTAAAATGTTACCCCAACAACAGACAGAGTGGAGGTGAGAATGATTCAGAGGGAACCGAAGACAGCTATCGAGGAGGCGAAGAACAAATATAGGAGGAGGCTGGAGTGGAAACTCCAGCAGAACATCACGAGGGAGGTTTGGAATGGAATGAGGACCATCACCAGCTTCAGGTCCAGTAACAACAGAAGAGTAGAGGGCAGCGTGGATGGGGCCAACAAGCTAAATTTGTTCTCTAACAGATTTGACACTGCAGGCTCTGTCCTCCCCCGTCCTGACTCCTCAGCAGCCCATTCCACTCACCCTCCCTCCCCTCCTGATAGCCTGCCCCCCTCCTGTGAAAGCCCATCTCACACATCACCATCCCTCCCCCAACTGTCACCTCTACAGTGAGACTCACTGCTGACCAGGTGAGAAGACAACTGAAGAGAATCCACACAAACAAGGCTGCAGGCCCTAATGGGGCCCACCCAGGGTGCTTAAAGCCTGT
The DNA here is from genome assembly GCF_015220715.1 of Pygocentrus nattereri. Lineage (NCBI taxonomy): Eukaryota > Metazoa > Chordata > Actinopteri > Characiformes > Serrasalmidae > Pygocentrus > Pygocentrus nattereri. Next base: position 40,694,732 of record NC_051217.1, read on the forward strand.
GCCACCCAGCTTTCAACATGTCTTCAACATGAGCCTGAGTTTCCAGAGGGCCCTTATGATGTGGAAGACGTCTTGCATTGTTCCTGTTCCAAAGACGCCGTGACCCTGTGACGCCAAAGACTACAGGCCAGTGGCACTGACGTCTCATGTCATGAAGACCATGGAGAGGCTCGTCTTGGATCAGCTCCGACCCATAGTCCAGCCTTTTTTAGACCCCCTCCAGTTTGCCTATCAGCCCCGACTGGGAGTTGAAGATGCCATCATCTACCTGTTCAACCAAGTATACGCTCACCTGGATAAGCCAGCCAGCACTGTGAGGGTCATGTTTTTTGACTTCTCCAGTGCATTTAACACCGTCTGGCCTGCTCTTCTGGGTGATAAGCTCACAGTGATGAAGGCAGATGCCCCCTCGTGTCCTGGATTGTTGACTACCTGACTGGCAGACCACAGTATGTACGCCTGCAGCACTGTGTGTCAGAGAGAATAGTCAGCAACACTGGAGTTCCACAAGGAACTGTCCTCTCTCCCTTTCTCTTCACCCTCTACACCACAGACTTCAGCTACTGCACAGAGACTTGCCACCTTCAGAAGTTTTCTGATGACTCGGCAATAGTTGGATCTATCAACAAGGGTGATGAGGAAGAGTACAGGGCGACGGTGAAGGACTTTGTGGAATGGTGTGAGCGGAACCACCTGCAGCTCAATGTGACAAAGACAAAGGAACTGGTGGTGGACCTGAGGCACCGGTGACCCCTGTGTCCATCAGGGGGGTCAGTGTGGACACTGTGGGGGATTACAAATATCTGGGTGTGTATATTAACAATAAACTGGACTGGGCTAAGAACACTGACGCCCTCTACAGAAGGGCCAAAGTCGTCTCTATTTTCTGAGGTGCCTGAGGTCTTTCAACATCTGCCGGACTTTGCTCAGGATCTTCTATGAATCTGTGGTGGCGAGTGCTATCCTCTATGCTGTTGCATGCTGGGGAAGCAGGCTGAGGGTGGCAGACGCCAACAGACTCAACAAACTGATCCGCAAGGCCGGTGATGTTGTGGGTGTGGCGCTGGACTCGCTGACGGCCGTGTTGGAGAGGAGGACGCTGTCTAAGCTGCAGGCCATTATGGACAATGGCTCCAACCCACTCTACAACACAGTGAAGAGACACAGGAGCTCATTCAGTGCAAGACTCATTGTACCGAAATGACCACAGAGTGCCACAGGAGGTCATTCTTACCTGTGGCCAACAAACTCTATAACTCCTCCCTCAGTGTGTGATTCACAAAGTGTGGTTCATCTGTGCAAAACTCAATACCAAACAGTTAATATGTGTAATAATAATAATAATAATTGTGCGCAATAACTCAGAGGTACAATAACTTGAACTGCTTTATACTAAATGTTTAATATTTATTATCACAGTCACCACCACTTTACTGTATTCATAAGAACTTAAATCTCATGTACATATTGCAAATTTCTCTTTATCTTTGTTTTAAATGATTAAAGCGTTTATTATTTTACATAAATTGTTGCAACTGCAATTTCCCTCTGGGATCAATAAAGGATTCTGATTCTGAAAAACTCCAGCAGAGATGAGTCTTACGAGAATTCCCTCCTTATTGTCTCCCACTAGAGATTCTAACCAGGGGCAACAATGAGGCCATTCAGGGTGACTTTACTGGTGTCTTTGTTCAGCTCTGCCGGGTCAGTATTGACTGCGAAGCACTCAGGACCAGAGTGAGTCCTGATAACCCACAGTGCTCTCTGAAGTGGGGCTGAATAGACACTCTATCAGATCATGGCAGTGTGGAGGTGTTTAGTCTGTGTCAGCCAGGGACAACAGGACAAGAGGAGCGTTTGTGCAGTATCTGCCTGGCCTGTGGTTTTGGATGACAGAGACACCAACAGAGGGAGGAGAGCACTGCAGTTCATGCCTGTAACATTATATTTTGTTTTCACTGATTCTTTTGATAGCAGGGTAGCAGGAGTGGGGGCATCCTGTAACACGTCCATGCACCCTGTAGGCCTAGTTGTACTTTTAATATGACATATTTGAATTGAATTGTCCTACGATCTTAGTTCTACAATTACAGACTGTGGTATGGTGTTGCCAATACTGTCCAGGTGACAGTTACTGTGAATATAGTACAGTACATGACTGTGAATGTATTTTCATTAGTAGCCAGTAAGTTACTGTAATTTTACAGCGATTTTTCACAGTGAACTTTCCTTCAACCCTGCTACATCGTGTAGACATAACCATGCCATACGCATGCTGCGTGCTGTCATGAGTCATCCAGTGATATAACGATGCCAACTGACCATTACGGTTAATTGTCATGACATGTCACAATATTGATGCCATGACAGCTAAAAAAGCAAAAATGATAATGTGACATAAGCTGTTATGACGTCAGACATTATGAAGTCTGTCATTTACCAGTAATGGTAAAATGACACCAGTACATTACTAAGCATAATCTGCCATGACATGTCTAAAGCACAGATATGTAGCACAATAAAATGTCAATTATTATCCCTTTTATAAGCCTCATCAAGCCCACAGCTGGTAAGAACCTTATAAGCCAATAACTGCCAAATAACTGGCTGCTTATTACTACATTAT